>NC_134535.1:35429146-35737800 GCF_050624435.1 Tenrec ecaudatus
GTTACTGTTTCAAGGGTCTTAACTTGTATCCTTGATGAAATTAAACATAATAAGACTAATGAAAGTCTTTAAGGTTATTGATTTCTCCTTGTGCCTCTTCAAAATCCTATCGCACTTATATAGTTTTTGACCCTTCAAAAGCCTATCCTACTAATTTATTTTTAATAACATATTAGTTTTGATATTGAGACGAGGCACAGCCGAATAGACACAAATTCGATATTTCAGCAGATACGATCCAGTGGTGTGGATTATAGTCTTCAAATTAATGCCACCACTCCCACCCTCCTCTTCTGAATTGTTCCTCTAGGTTAACACCAACTCACAGCCCCCTACGGCTCCTATCTAATCTGCAGAGGGGCGGTTGTCAGTTTGGTCCGATAGAAAGGCTCCAGGGAGACTTTATGAGTGACGCTAAACTAGTCTCTGTTTTTCAGAAGACTTCTGGGGGGCTACTTTTGGTTTAAGGCTTAAAGGTTATCTCAGGGTATCCCATTATGTCAAATTTTTCTAAATAACAACTTTAGTTTTAATTTTATCTCTGGTAGAAGAGTTTGTTCAAAGATCAGTTGTAATATCCGTGTATTTAATTTTGGGGGGTCATCTTATGGGTTTACAACTGCATTAGAAGATGGTCCATCAACTCTCCACTCGGGAACTTCATTTACAAAATGAATTTGGTGAAGGTTAGGAAAAATACATGTATACAGTGCCTGAACAGGGCCAGGTATTATTTTCAATGCAGAACATGCAACCATAAGCCAAACCAGACAGTTGAATTTGTGACTTTTTTATGAAGCTTACATTTTCATGGAAGTTCATAGACACTTAGAAACAAACAGAAACAAGACGACACTTCAGAGGAGACTTGTTTGGGGAGTAGGCTGCCTCAGAGTCGCCCTAAGTCACGGAGACTGTGCGTCACAGTAGGGCTTTCAATGGCTGTGTTGTTGGAAGTGGTTCACCAGAGCATGGTGACAAATGGCAGAAAAATCAAGCAGGAAGGGGGATGGCAGTGCAGTAGGGTTTGGAGGGGTGAAAAATTTCCGTTTTAATTTGGGTCAAGGAGGGGCAGATCAGGGACATTTGGGTAAAAGCTTGAAGGGAGGAATGAAGTGAATCTTTACAGCTCCTGGAGGTAAAAGGGACTTTCACTCTGAGGGGACAGCAAATGCTAATTCAGGCAGGTGGAACAGGAAGTGCTGATGGCGCTTAAAATTTTAATTAGTGGTCAAGGAAGGCCTATCTGCGAAGTTGACCTTTTAATTAAGACTGTGGAGCTAGCAGTTGAGACAATGGGAAAAGAAATGGTGATCCGTTACACTGGGGGGAAGAGTGTGTGTTTTTAAATCCCTTTATTGGGAGCTCTTACAAATATTATAACAATCCATAATTCAATTAGATCAAATATAGTTGTACAATTGCTGCCACCATCATTTTCAAAATACTTTATCCTTGAACTCTTTGAAATCAGCTCCCCTTTATCCATCCCCCCACCATCCCCCCAGGAACCCTTATTATTATAGTATATGTAATTTGCCACATCTTACACCATCCATTCACCCACAATTCTGCTATTCGTTCCCCTCAGGTGGGGTTCTACAGTCATCCTAGCTATCAGTTTCCCCTTTCTTCCAGCCCCCCCCCCCCCCGAAGACTGACTATTCTTATTTACTGCCATCTGAAGTCCATGCTGACTCATAGTGACCCTATAGGACTTTAGTAGAGCTGCCCCCTTTGAATTTCTGAGACTGTAACTCTTTACTGGAGTAGAAAGGCCCGTCTTCTGAGCAGCAAGTGGTGGCTTCAAAATACAGACCTTGCAGCTCGCAGCCTAGTTTGTAACCACTAAGCCGCCAGGGCTCCTGAGAGGGGAGACTGAAGCACTTCCTATTCTTCTGACTAGAATATTATATGACAAAGTGCTGGTCCTATGAAAAGGGAATCAGAACGGGCAGCCCCAAACTGCAATAAATAAGGTGTGTCTGATCATAATAAAGTGTCATTTTCCCTGAATTTTGTGATGTTTGTAGTTTATTCTCTTTTAAAAATTGATATCATTTGTGATTTTTGTGTGTGTCTATTCTTCTAAAACAGTGTTCACTTCCATAACCAGTTTGTAAGTCCTGGTGGTGGAAGGAACTCCAGGGGCTGAGGACCCTGGTGCTCAGCGAAAGGCTAGTGGCTTGGGCCCGCCAGGTGCTCTCTGGGAGAAAGACAAGGCAGTCTACTTCAGTAGACTTACGGGGGCAGGTCTACCTGGTCCTCAAACCAAACTCTTTGCCACTATGTCAGTTCCCACTCAGAGAGACCTTATAAGACAAGGTAGAACTGCCTCCTTGGGTTTCCAAGATGAAGTCTTTACCAGGAGAGACAGTCTCATCTTTCTCTTTTGGAATGGCTGGTGGGCTCAAACTGTGGACCTTGTGATCAGCAGCTCACGGTTTCCCCCACTGTGCCGTCAGGGCTCCTTCCTAGGGGATCGCTATGAGAGATCTGTCCTAGAAGTCACTGAGTCAATATCAATTTGAGGGTTGTGAGTTCCCTTGATATGCTTTAAAATATGTACCTGCTCACCTCTAAACTCTGCAAGTTTTAGGCTGCACCAAAGTCTCAGTCTGTCCCTGGATGAAGTGTGAAATCCTGCAATTCAAGTGGAGAAAGAGTGGCCAAGAAGAGGGAGGATTAATGAGTGGGTCAGATGGTGCAGATGGACCAGCCAAGAGGAGGACCGAGAGGTCACCATTAGATGTGGCAACATCTGGTCACTGGTGACATTGACACACAGAGTTCCTGTCACCAGTTACTGGGGAAGCCTGCTTGTAACCATTTCTTTTTTTCTGAAAAGACTATGAAAAGGTAATGTCTTTTTAAAAATCATTTTATTGGGGCCTCTTACATCTCTTATAGCAGTCCATACATCAATTGTATCGAGCATATTTGTACATAAGTTGCCATCATTATTTTGTAATAGTTTCTTGAAAAAATGAGACAAAGGAAAATTGGGGAAATGTGGATAACTCTGTTCTACAAAACAGGGAACGAGAGAAAGGGGGTGCTAGTGGCAGAGAGAAGTGGAATTAAGAGAGAATTTTTTTTTTAAGACAAGAGAAATAATGACATGTTTGTATGGGGAAAGCCAGTACGCCGGGAAATCTGATGACGCTGTTGAGAGAGGAAGAACCTCATTTACACACGGTGTCCTGTTTGCATTAGATATATTCTCTACTGCTTTGCCTAGTTTATCTTTTACTTTATCATCTGTCAAATTCTGACAAACTCCCCACTCTGATTGCAATTTTTGTCCCAAGTTTGCCTTGCATAGCTTTTCTGTTATAGTTTTTGGTGCATTGGAGTTCACTTCATTTTACTTTCTAGAGTTCGTACTATGCCCCTTTCACCTGTAATGCTCCTGGCCTTCCTGAGGTGCCTCGGCTGTTGCTGCTTTCTGTTTGCATACATTTAGTTACCTGCTATAACGTTCCACCTGCCTTTCTTTCAAACTTGCTTGGCAGTTTTTAGGAATGCTTCTTGAGGACATTGTCGAGCTAGGCTATCCAAATAACTCAGTTTGTGTATAGATAGTAACCCTGTTTGTTTTTTAAAGAGGAGGTAAAATTTTGCTGATATTACCAAAAAATTCCAGGTGGGTCTGGTTTCAAGCATGGTTTGCTTCAGTGCTACTGCTTTTTAATCTCTCGAATCTTTCAGCGCTGTGCTGTTCTCTGTGTTGGACTGTTTTCTCAGGGGATCAAAAGGGGCTGCCGAGGTCCCAGGTCACCTGTGTGTTTTTCCCAGATCTAGAAAAAAAGTAGAGCCACTCCTCTTCTGAAAACTTGGTATGAAATGCTTCCTCGTTTGTTTCTTTTTAAAGGGTAATTTTTATTTTATTTTTCTTCCCAATACGTTTCCCCTCAGTCTTTTACAGACTCAAATCCTTTTATCAGGGTGAGGGTTGATTGACCTTTCTGGAGAGGAGCTCCTGACCACCTCGCTGTGAATGACGCCGCTCACACAGGAGTGTCCTTTCACAGACGGCTCGGAGGCACCAGTGCATCAGAGACAATTGTTTCAGCAGCGTCCTTGAGGACAGCGGCTTCCACTGTGTTTCACAAGACAAACTTCTGGATGATCTTGCTTTTGGACAGATCTTGGGCATGGTTCCTGCAGGGATTAGGCTGCACGTGACTGGGGATGTGCTCTTTCTGGACAGCCATTGTTCTTCCTTCCTTTGTCTTAGAAGCAAAGTCGAAGACCTTGGATGTTCTTAAATAACATGCCGTGTGTGTGTGTGTGTGTGTGTGTGTGTGTGTGTGTGTGTAAATCCTCCGACCCAGGACATTTATAGAAATGCCATGGGGTCAGCAGCGTCTGACCCCCTCTATTGACACAGGGAGAATGAAGAGCGTCACCATCAATCTCAGACCAAGGTCGATTCTTATGAGGCGGTCAGACATGCCTTCCCTCTTCACCAACAGTCCTCCACAGCCCTCTTTCCTCTGCTGGATTCGATCATTCATTGCAGTGGCCATCCAGAACTCACAGGAAATACTCACCACTCTGGTTTATTAGGAAAATAAGAGATTACAACTCAGGAACAGAAATGACTCAGGACAAAGTTCTTCATTGTGGACCCCTTTTTCCCACCTGTACGCACATGCATGCCTCTCTCTGACCCTTGACTTTTCAGCCACACAGCCCCCTGGTTTTTGCCCCATTCAAGCAAACACTACAAAGCTCTTTTAGTTCTGTCAATCAACTGTCCACCCATACCCCACTCCGCCAAAAAGCCTAGACCGGAAAGCCTTCAGATTTAGTTCTGTGGGTTGTCAAACCTATCTTCACAGACAAATGCCACCATGCTAGCAATCCTCCTTCCAAGCACACTCAAATTTCATGCTCCATTGGCCAAAGTCCACTGCAACCTCTCCTGCCAAACTCCTGGTTCTGTTGCCTCGGCTGCTACTACTTCTTCACCACTTCCTCTCATCCTCTCTCAATGTCTCTCACGTCTTTGATGTCACAACTCTCTGCCTCGTGGTTGAAGAAGGTTTGGCACAGAATCTCGAGTCAAAAGGATGTGTTCCACTCCTGGTTATTCTTTCTTTTTAGTTTGTTTGTTTTGCAAATACCATTTATCAGTCAGGCCAGATGCATACAGCATGCAACTAAAGGAAACCTGGAGAAGGATCGGGCAGATGATTTCTCTCACCACTTTGGTTAAGGACTTCCGTAAAGACACTGAACAATGGAAAGGCCTCCCCAGCAGGCCTTGGAGGGCTTGTCCATTCTTCCTTCACTGATTTTTGCTTCGCTGTATCTGGGGTGCCAGGCTTGATTGTGCTGGAGATAGAGTTTATGGGCAGAGGTATGTTAAACAGGTTCTCGGGCTTCCTCTTCAAGCTTTACAGCTTAATGGGGGGAGAATGCCCGCAGCAGAGGGCACAGGATGTCCAACGTACATTAGTTGAGTGACAAGCTGGTTATTCTTTCTTGATAGTAAAATTTCCTTTTCTACCTCTGCACTGGCAAACTGACCAATCCGCTCTTTAGGATTTCACACTCCTTATTTGCATGGTCCCACTTAAAAGCTGGCTACCCCATTGGTGCAAACCATCTAATCCCTTTACTAGGCCACAAGCACCTCAAGTTGCATCATCCTCTCTAGTCATTTGGTAGAAGTTACAAAAACTGTCACTAGAAGAGCGTTAAGTACAGCAATGTAGCAGGCCATGCCCAGTTGAATCTGAGTCTGTAGAACTCAACTTATAAGCAATCATTTTGCAGAGCTGATTGGTATTGCGATACATGGTTGCATTAGAAGAACGAAGACTCAGTCATGAAATGGAAGTTTGGATTCATTCTAACCCAAGCTACTGCGCCATTATTTAACAAAACCGTAAAATTATAAATATCATAATGAAGTTAGCACGTGTTTCAATACTGGAAAACAATCAGAGAGGTTATATTTCACAGTCTTTCTCTAGAAGCTAAAACCCTATTATCATGGAGAAGAGAAGTATATATTTTGGAAGATGTCTCAGGTTCCCAGAAGGCATTAGTTGTTAAATCATAGTATACTCGGTAATTATTAAGAAGAATGAGGACCTATTTGTGTACACTTGTGATTATATATCTTACTATTATTAATATGTGCTTGGGGAAAATCTGTAAGAATATGTAGGGAAAATGTTAACAGTGTTGCCAGTGACTAAGGACTGGTTTATAAAGTTCTGCTTTGTTTTAAGACACATGCAATTATATGTATTAATTTTTTTAATGGGCAAAGAAGAAAACTTTTAAAAATAATTCGGAGGCCTGGGGCTCAGGACCACATTCTCAGGGGACTCCAAGGTCAATTATCATAACATAGTCCACAAAGACAGGTTTTGCATTTTGCTGTGGTGAGTAGTGACTGGGATCTTAAAAGCTCTTGAGGGAAGAAAAAAAAACTCCTGAGGGGCCATGAGATGTGTAACTATTGGTCTCTCCATGTATGTGAAAAATAAAGTCAAAGATACAGGGAGACGATTAGTCCCACGGACTAAGGGACCCCATGAGCATCAGTCTCTGTTATCTCAAGACCAGAAGAACCAGAGGGTGCCCACCTACCACTCAGCAACGGCTATGAAATGGATCAAGGTCCTGGACAGAGTGCGAGAAAAATGAAAACCAAGTGGAACAAAACTCAATCATGAAAAATGAAAAACTTACTGATGAGATGGCCCTGAGATTATGACCTTTAGTTACCCTTCAGGTCTGGAAAAGAACTCACCTCCTGGCTCAATTTTTAGCCAGCAATAGCAGGTCTTGTGGGGATAATTAGCCCTGGGGGGGTACACATACCTTAATCAACTACGTTGGAACAGCAGGGCAGCATTTACCCAAAGACTAAGTTCCGAAGAAGGGCTAGGAAAGGAGCAAGAACGGGAGCGCAGCGAGGCAGTGCTAGCACCCTGTGGGGTTGCCCCGGGTAAGGGCTGTAGATCAGTGATGCTATTTTATGGGATTACAACCAAATGTAATAACTGTTACATGGAAAGCTGATCTCCTCTGTAAGCCTTTGCCCAATTCACAACATAGTGTTTTAAGAATAGGTTTAGTAATTGGGAGGTGTTCTGCTATTGGCACTTGTAGACCAAGTTATTCAGATCAATCTTTTGGTCAGACCAAGTATAAAGCTGGACAACGTTTTTGGAACCTTAAAGTATTTCAGGTTCCACAGGAAGCCAAGGAAAACAAGGAACCCCAGATTTCATAATTTGGGGCCACTTTTTTCCTAGTGGTATCCATCCATTTGAAGAGTTAGATGGGGGACTAAGAAGGTAACGTTAACTTTTGATAGACTCGTGTGGGGAGAGGAAGGAAAGGAGTTCTTGGCTGCCAAGAAAGGGCTCCCTAAAACACTCACTCCCATCCAGTCAGCGCTGCCTCATAGGGACCCCCTGGAGGTTTCCATCTGTCTGTGGGATTAGAAAGCCCAGTCTTTCTCTCCTGGAACTGCGGGTGGGTTTGAACTGCTGCCCGTGTGGATCATAGCCCAACTTGGACCAACCACCACACCACCAGGACTCCAGGCCCCGGAGGGAAGGCTCTGATAATGTCATTACTTTTTTTTCTTTTTTAGGACTTTGTACTAAAGAGTTACATTCAAGGAGTAAGCGTGGTTCTAAAATCCCAGATTCTAGATATGTTCTTTTGTCATTTTTAATAAGATAATTCAACAACATTGCTATTACCCCTACTCACCTGCCAGAGCAAACAAAACCTTACAGAATTTAATTTAAACACCCTAGATCTCCAATTATCGCTACCATATATTGTCTATACCAGACATATGTGCATAGTTAGTGTACACACCTCCAGTGTCAAGTACTGAGTCAAAATGTTCAGGCCTATATGGCATCCAGAAGGTACAGTGGAATATCGTAAGTAACAACAGATAGGTCAGGGGCTCGTTAAGGATCTTGAAAGTGGATTGTAAAGTAAATGTGATGAACAAGAATATAGTCAAGATAATAAAAGACAAGCTTGGGGATTTCAAAAGGTAATTCTAGAATTGCTGCCCCCCAAATCCCCAAGAAACCAAAGGGACGGAAATCAGGAACCTTATGAATAGGTTTAACCTGGATCTAGATATACTTCAGAGAGAAATAATGGTCAAAAAGAGGTCTTAAAAAACTATCTGAGTGAAAGCAAAGATTAAAAAAGAAAAACAGCAGAAGGAAGATAAAGCAACCAAACGACAATGTAAGAGATGAAATGCAGTGACAAGTTCCAGCATCCGTGTGAATGGAATCCCAACAGAAGACGGGAGCGACGACAAATGATAATCAATACTCGAAGAGGCCATGGATAATAATTTTCTTTTTAGAAACATCCATGAATCCAAGCTGTAAAAACACAAAGAAAACCACACCAAGGTACACTCCAAAAAAATATCATATAATCAACCAGAAAGGGCAAATACCCTCAAAGTAGCAGCAGTAACACTGGTATCTGCCTGCCTTCTCAGGAGGTAGGGAAAGAAGAAAACCTAAAAACAATGGGATTATATATTCAAAATAGGAGGGAAGCGAACCTTGTAAAAGTAGAATTCTACTAGCTTAAAATAGTATTTTAGAGAACGACGAGGACAACAAATGTACAAAAGTGCTTGACATCCAATGGAGGGATGTATGGATTGTGATAAGAATTGTATGAGCCCCCAATAAAATGATTTTAAAACTAGTATTTAAAACAATTAAGAATGAAAGAAAAACATTGTCAACAAGCACTGAAAGAAATTTTGCCCTGAGAGGCCCACGGCAGCTCCCTCAACATATAGAAGTGTTCTTTATAAGCAGAAGCAAAATCCTTCCCGATGGAACTTCAGAGATACAAGACAGTTAGGAACCTGTTCAAGTTAAATAAAGTCATGCATAGCACACCCGTTTCTCGTGAGTTATGTACAAAGTGTGCTGCCGCTCAATCGATAATCTATATGTCTTGATGGCAATCAACAAAGACCTTTATTACTGGTTTATATATACTTCTGTACTTTGTTCTTAAAAATTTGCCGTTTAACAGTGTACCTTTAGACTCTTAGACAGCCGAGTCTAATCTTGTGTCTGATGTGTTTCTTGAGTGTTATAGCTAATTTTGTTTAGAATATATTCCCGTGAAGTGCAACATGGCTCCCAAAGGCAGCAAAGCCAGTGCCAACAGTGGCCCAAAGCAAAGGAGCACTATAGATCTGGAGGTGAAACAAAAGGCTATTAAACAAGCTGAAGGTAGAAAATCAGGGAATGCTCAAGATTGAGACACTGTAACATTGAGCCCTCATACCGATTCTCAAAATCAGGGAAGAATCCTCTAAGCTGTTAAAGGATTGTTTCCACTGTAAACCACAATGCTAAAGAAATACGAGAAGGACCCATATCAGAGATGGAGAAATTGTGACTGCAATAGATTGAGGAAAGTTCTTTCTTTCTTGTTTAAATTAATTCATTCTTTTATGGGTCATTGGTTTTATTTTTTATTGTCATCGTTGTGTTCTCTTGTTGCTTTGTCTTGCTGTGCCTTGTTTTTGGGTGCATGTTATTATCTCTACAGCTCTATCTAGATAAGATAGCCTGGGTGAATAATCTGGAGGAGGAAACAATGTGACCGATGGTTCCGGGGAACATGAGAGAGGGCAAGGTGGGGGTAGGGAGGGGGTGTTGACCAGCTCAGGGACAGGGGAGCAACAAGTGATCCAAAATTAGTGGCAAGGAGGGTATGAAAGGCCTGGTAGGAATTCAGCAAGGGCAATGTGGCCAAGAGAAATTACTGAAACCCAAAGGAAGGCTGAGCATGATAGTGGAACTAGAGGAAAGAACTAGGAGACAAAGGGTATTTATAGAGGCCTAAATACAGGCATGTACATATGTAAATATATTAATATACGACAGTAGGGAAATAGATCTATGTGTATATATTTATATGTTTGGTATTAAGGCAGCAGATGAACATTGAACCTCCACTCAAGTACTTACTCAATGGAAGAACACTTTGTTCTATTAAATTGGCATTCCATGATGCACTCCTTCCCAACATGAAGACAAATGTGTGCATAAGCAAATGTGGTGAAGAAATGTGATGGTGCCCAGCTATCAAAAGATATAGTGTCTGGGGTCTTAAAGTCTTGCAGATAAACAAGCAGCCATCTAGCTCAGAAGCAACAAAGCCCAAAAGGAAGAAGCACACCAGCTTCTATAACCATGAGATATCAAAGGCACCAGTTATCAGACATCAAAGAACAAAATATTATATTATTGTGAACGAGGGGGAGTGCAGAGCAGAGCCCCAAAGCCAATCTGTAGGCAACTGGACATCCCCTTACAGAAGGATAGAGGGGAGGAGACAAGCCAGTTAGGGTGCAGGGTAGCAACGATGAAACATCCAGCCTTCCCTCTAATTCTTAAATGCTTCCTCCCCCCAAATATCATGATCCCAATTCTACCTTACAAATCTGGCTAGACCAGAGGATGTACATTGGTACAGATAGGAACTGGAAACACAGGGAATCCACGTCAGATGACTCCTTCAGGTCCAGTGGTGAGAGTGGCGATACCTGGAGAGTGGAGGGAAAATGGGGTAGAAAGGGGGAACTGATTACAAGGATCTACATATAACCTCCTCCCTGGGGGATGGACAACAGAAAAGTGAGTGAAGGGAGACATCGGACAGTGTAAGATATGAGAAAATAATAATTTATTAATTATGAAGGGTTAATGAGGGAGGGGGAAAGGAGAGGGAAATGAGGAGTTGATATTACGTGGGCAGGGAGGGGGAAAAGAGGAGTTGATATTAAGGGCTCAAGTAGAAATCAAATATTTTGAGAATGATGAAGACAACAAATGTACAAATGTGCTTGACACGATGAATGTATGGATTGTGATAAGAATTGTATGAGCCCCAATAAAATGATTTAAAAATAAACAAATAGAAATTTTAAAAAAGAATAAACAGGAGAAGTAGGACAAAAAAAGAGTAAAATGGTAGCTCTAAATCCAATTGATTTACATTCGATAAATAATCTAAGTATTGCAATGAAAAGGCCAATATTATCAGAGTACTGCTAAGAAGCAAGCACCAATTTCAAGTGTTGTATAAGAAATATAGCCAAAGTATAAACTACAAAAATAAGTTGAAAATAAAAAAGTAACCTCAGTATGGGCATGGCCTTCTCCAGAGGATTCTGGGAACAAGATTAGACTCTGCTGCCTAAGAGTCTAGGGTACACTGTTAAACGGAGAATTTTTTAATACATAGTACTGATATATATACATATATATATATATATATATACACACACACACACACACACACACACACACACCCGTAATACTGGTGTTTGTTCTGCCATCAAGACATATAGATTATCGATTGAGTGGCAGCACACTTTGTACACAACACAGCAATGTGTGCTGTGCATGACTCTATTTAACGTTGGACAGGTTCTTAACTCTGTCTTGTATCTCTGACAAGACAGAGTTCCTCCCTAGGGGCAGGAGACCTTGTATCTCTGACAAGACAGAGTTCCTCCCTAGGGGCAGGAGACCTCTCTGTATTTCTCCCTGGGGGCTGGGGACCTCTCTGTATTTCTCCCTGGGGGCTGGGGACCTCTCTGCTTCATCTTCCTGCTGGCAAGACATATGGAGCTACACTGATGCAGCCAGAGGCCTAGAACTTGAGGAGCCACATGGAGAACCATGCCAGCGCTGAGATGCTCCCACCACCACTGGATCCACAAGACTTTCTACCCACTGGCCTGTGATCTTCCTGCATTCAGCATCACTGCATAGCTGTGTCAATCTAAAGAGAAATTTATGGACTAGTATTGACATATGGGGTAATATAGGACTTATGGACTTGATCTGGACTGGGCTGGGATGTATACTTAATGTACTGTTGTTCTTTGAGATAAAGTTCACTCTTACTCGTAAAAGAAAAGAAAAAATATGTATGTTATATACACATACACGTGTATAATGTACCAGTACTCAATGGGGAGCAAGCGTGTCTATGCTATTAAATGTGGGACTATGAAAAGTATACTCACTGCTATTGAGTCGGTTCTGGCCTGCAAAAATTGTTAAGAAGAGGAGGAGAGAGGGTGCAGGTGAACAGTACAAGTAATGCTCGTGAGAGAGTCTGAAATTCTATGCAGTACTGAGGGCCAAAAAGGTACAAGCTCAGGGAGGGTGTAGCACATGTGCTAGAAAGTAGGGGTGGGGGTCGGGGGAAGCATCAGACTGGAAACCTGGGACTGGATTACAGAAAGCCTGGTACCTACTTTTCAATGGATGCTATAATATAAATCACAGTATTTGGTCATGACATGAATTCACAAAAAGCTGGTACATCTGTAGTGGTTGTTTAGGTGCCATTGAGGCCATTCTACCCCATCGGGAACCTGTACACAGCAGAATGAATCACTGCCTGGTCCTCCACCGTCCTCACAGTCATTACTGTGTTTGAGCCCTTTGTTGCAACCACTTGGTCGATCCATCTCAATGAGGGTCTTTCCGCTCTCTCACTGACCCTCTACCAAACACAATGGCCTTCTGTGACTCGCCCTTCCCGATAGCATGTCACACACAGCACGTGAGGTGATGCCTTACCATCCTCATTTCTGGTTGCAATTTTTCCACAACAGGTTTGCTTGTCCTCTTGGCAGTCTATGATACTTTCAATATTTCATGCCAGCATCATAATTTAAATGGTTAAGTGCTCAATAAGTGGCTGCTATTTTTATTGTTGTTACAATTACGAATTTTGATGCGGGATATTGTTGGGTATCTAAACGAAATGCTGATTCAGTAAGCCAAGGATACTACATAAACATTCTAAACCTGCCTTATTTTCTGGTCTTGCTCTATCTTTCCCAACTCTGGAATGTGAATTAGACATTAGTAATGTGTCATTGACCTTGTCTTTCTGACTTGAAATACAGAAGGAGGCTTCAGAAATTCATGGGGCTCCTCTGTGTTAGTCCGGGTTGATCAGAGAAAAATTCCAGAGACACTCATATATGTATAAGAAAGCTTTAAATCAAAGAGTAATTGTGTATTAAGAAAACATCCCAGCCCAGTCCAGATCAAGTCTTAGCCCAAATGTCTGATACTAGTCCAAAATTTCCTCTTCAGACTTATGCAGCACATTCAATGATACTGAATGCAGGATGATCGCAGGCTGGTAGGTGCAAATTGTGTGGATCCAATGACAGTGGAAGCATCTCAGCACTGGCTTGGTCAGGTCTCCACGTGGCTCCTCCAGCATTCCGAGTGTCTCAACGACAGGAAAGTCAAGCAGAGAGGAAGTGTGTGGCCCACCTCCTGGGAGGAAACAGCAGAAGCTCCCAGAGTCCCCATGAGAAGGGCACACCCACAGGGAGGCATTATCAGGCTGAGACCTGATTGAAGGACTAGACCCCACCCCTACATTTATTTATCAATGGACATGAAGTTGTGTAACTACTACCCCTCCCCTCCTAATTCACCATCAAACACCACAAGTTCATTCTACAAAGAAATGGGAAATTCCACTATCTTTTGATTCCAGTTTTTCCCATGAGCTTCCTGGAGCCCCCATGTTTCCTGAGATCTGGCCAACAAAAGAGGGGACATTTTGCATGTAAAGGAGGTGTGCTTTCTGACCCAGGAAGAGGAAGCTTTCTTAACGGATGTGAAGAAGCAAAGGGAGATACGACATTCTAGGCACGGGGAGCACCATAAATACAGTAATTCATTCTAATACACTGATTCTTCTTCAGACTTCCTAACTCCATGTCTGACTTTCACATGCAGATGAAATGAAAGGTTGGCTCTTTCCAGCCAGCGCCGAGCGATGGGCATCCCTCGGGACAACTGGCACAAGCGCCGCGAGACGGGGGTGGGGTGGGGTGGGGTTGGGGGGTCAAGAGGAAGCCCTACCTCAAGAAGCGAAAGTATGAGCTGGGCGCCCGGCTGCCAACACTAAGATCGGACCCGCCGCATCCACGCGGTTCGTGTGAGAGGAGGCAACAAGAAGTACAGGGCCCCGAGGCTGGACGTGGGGAACTTCTCCTGGGGCTCTGAGTGCTGTACCCGCAAAACACGAATCACTGATGTCGTCTACAACGCATCCAACAACGAGCTGGTCCGCACCAAGACGCTGGTGAGGAACTGCATCGTGCTCGTTGACAGCACACCGTACCGACTGGTACGAGTCCCACTCTGCACTGTCCCTGGGCCGGAAAAAGGGGGCTAAGCTGACTCCTGAAGAGGAGGAGATATTAAATAAAAAGCAGTCAAAGACAATTCGGAAGAAATATGATGACCGGAAAAAGAACGCAAAAATCAGCAGTCTTCTGGAGGAACAGTTCAGCAGGGCTAGCTTCTCGCCTGTATTGCTTCAAGGCCAGGCCAGTGTGGCCGAGCAGACGGCTATGTGCTAGAGGGGAGGAGCTGGAGTTTTATCTGAGGAAAATCAAAGCTCGAAAAGGGAAATAAATCTTCCCATCCTAGCACATGTATTAAAGGTGTTTATTCTAAAAAGAAAAAAAAAGAAAGGTTGTTCTTTATATATGCAGAAGACCCCATCTACCTATTCGTTTCCTTTATACACTATGCTTTTTAGGGCCATGCAACAAATCACCACAAAGTTGGTGGCTCACAATGATAATAATTCGCCGTCACAGTCTGGAGGCCAGAAGTCAGAGTTCAGTATCTGCAGGATCTGCTTTCTCTTGGAGGTTCTAGGGGAAGGTCCTTCCTTGTCTCCCTAACTTGTGGTGGGCAGGCAGTCCTTGGCTTGCTGTAGCATAACTCTGATCTCTAGTGCTGTTCTCTCCTGGTCATCTTCCCTCTGTGTCTGCCAGTCTAAGTCTCATGTCTATCGACTTTGTATAAATATATCAGTTACATTGGATTAAGGTCATAGTCGACTGCACTAGGGTCATACCCCAATATGACTTCCTACTAACAAATTGCATTTGCAAAAATCTTATTTCCAAAGGTCACATTTAGAGCTATTGGAAGTTAGGACTTCAACATATCATTTTGGAAGAGACAATTAAACCCCATAACACATGTCCATCTTTTTTCTAGTTCTATATACAGCCACTATAACAACTCAATGACATTGAGTTGGGTTTTAATATTATAAACTAGAGAGAGGCACAGCAAAAAGGAAAAGGCTGTGTGTGTGTGTGTGTGTGTGTGTGTGTGTGTGTGTGTGTTGAGAGAAATAGAAAGGGAGAGAGATAGAACAGAAAATCTTGAGGAAATGAATGTTCCTAACTGTAGTTTCAGGGTTTTTTTCCTTTAAAAACTCAGAAGAAAAAATACAGTCTTACCTTGCTGATTTTACCTAGATGAGACTGCCTGCTCCTCAAAAGATTTAAAGCTTCCGAAATCACAGGGGCAGGTATGCTCTGTCCTATAGGGCCTCTATGAGTCAAAATCAACTGGACGGCAGTGAATTTGAGCTTCTGGATGAGATTTGACCTGCTGTTAAGTCAGACTGGAAGTCAGCACTAGACGATGCAGTGTGTCGATCATTTCCCTCCCACTTACCACATGTGCACAAAGTCAGGCACCAATTCAAAACAGTCACTGTGCCCAGAGTTTGGAGCACTTACCAGGTTGTGGACAAAATAGAATGAATATTTGAGGCTTTCAAGCTACTGTCAGGAAGATCATAGACTGGAATGAATTCCACAAACAAACAAGGGCAGAATCGTCCATTTAGAAATTTAAATAAACTGGACTTCAATTCAGGAATAATAAAAAAAATGTTTACTCTGGCAGAAACAGTGGTCTGCTTCAAGTTCTTTTTCATCCCTAGCAACTGTGAGTCAAGATTCGTCCCAAATGAGAGGAAATAAATTATGTGTCATTTTCTCGTCTGAGCGGGTCTCCTTTTGCTGGCCTTTTCCAAATTCCAGCTACTTCACATGTCGGCCGCATCCTGCAGTGAATGTCACTTTGGAACAGTCTGGACCTGAAAGCCACAGAACCCTGCTTCTTTAAAAGTGTGCCCCAGCACGCCAGTGGCAGCGCAAGACAGGCTCGGGTTTCCCACTGTGGAATAGAAGACATGCCCCAGGTGACCGAATCTCCTCATAGGATAATTTGAGCACAAAGGCTTGCTTGCCTCTTCAAATACAATAGTGGGTCACTATTTTAAGATGTAATTAAAGCAGGACTCAAGGAAATATTTTTAAAAATATAATTGATCATCTTCTTTTCTTTTGGCTATCATTATACAGTCCCCTCTGTTTTTCTACTTGTCCCTCTCTGCTATAATTCTTAATTGACATGCCTGTCTCCACTATTAAATTATAAGGTCCTGTAGAGCAAGTAGCTTATCTTATTTACCTTCTAAAAGGTATTCCCTAGACCAGACACACATGTCTGTCTGTACATGACAATTAACCAACGTTTGTTGAATGAATTAATGAATGTCATTGCCAGAACAATTCATTAGTAAACAGAAGTTTGGATTCAAGTCTAGGTCTGCCACTAACTTAAGTTACTTCAAACAGATGATTTAATGTTCTCTTGCCTATGAAAACAGGATTTTAGATTTTTTTCTCCCTCAGTAAACATTTCTACAACAAAAGATCGACAGTATTCTATAAGATGCAAAGCGTATATTAGGATTGCATGATTTGATTTTGGATGTGTGACCACCTGTGTTAGAAACCTGCTATTTTTCTCACTTTGCTAGGAGATCCAATCACACTCCATCCTGTCTGATTTCATTTTTTTATTCACCTATTTGTGGGCTTGCAGGAGCATGGTGAAGAATACAGCCATTGTCCCGTGGATGTTCAAGGTCGGAGAACTTTGTTCCTCATGCCGGCTCCTAGAGGCTCCCTTTTCCTGAGCCCCATGTTCTTGCCAGCCTAAAATAGCAACCTAGTCCTATTCTTAAACATGTTATAATTTTACTACAATTCGTGACACTGAAGAGAAAAACAGTGAGGGAAGACAAAGCCAAGTTTGAATTTTGGAGAAAATCGCAAACCCAGGTTGGTTACGGGGTGGCATCTACCTATTAAAGCCACTGAGTTGTTTTTTCTACAACCGTACGAGTGGAAATAGTCTTAGAAGCCCTGCAGGCCTTTGAAATGCTGGATGTGAACCTAAGTCAGAGAGGAAAGTAGAGCATTTAGGATCCCTAGCCCTTCCATGCGCTCTCTCTCCCAACCCCCACACCCTCAGGGAAGCAGGGTGAGCAGGGAAGGGAAGAGGATGGGAGGGGTTGGGGATCCCGGCTGAAAAAGCATGGAAGAGTCTATAACAGTGGTGCTGCATTGAGGCAGCCGCACTCGAGAGAGTGAAAGAAAAATACCAGAAGGTTTATCATTTGTCCTCATTTCAGCCGAGAAGGGGATTGTCCATTTGGGGTTTTGTCTTTCTGCGTTTGCAAGATTGATGCCAAAATAAACACAAAGAGGTGCCCTGAGTATTTTCTGTCCTGATTTGCCAATTGAAAATCAACTACCCAGAAAGGTACCAGGATTGAGTGCACTGTAGAGGAGCCTGTTCCAGGGCGCTCTTAGCTGTCCTTTCACAAGTTTCTTTTTTCTCCCCCTTCCCCCCCCCCCCCCCCCCGTCTTCTCTCTTTTTTATTGTACAAGAGGAACGAAGGGGGCTCTGAGAAATGAGTTTCCAGGAACCATTTCTGAAGTCTCTGACTTGGGGGAGGCCTGGCGGGCAGTGTGTGCTCCCTAGTCCAGGCGGGAGCGACCCCAACCTTTGAAAGCAAGGCACTTGGGACAGAGAGGAGTAAGGGGCGCTTACGGAGGGGGTGTCGGATAGACTCCATGGCCCCGGGGTCTTTCGGTCTAGTTCAGCGATTTCTGAGCCAGTTATTTGATATTCTCGTGAAAGATGAGTAGCTTGGTATGGACAGTGTTTTTTACTCTGTGTGTGTGTGTGTGTGTGTGTGCAATGGCTAAAAAAATTAAGCAAACAAACCCCCCCCTCCCATAAGTCCCCTTTTCTACCTCCCCTGGGGCAGTCCCTTCTGTCCTCTCCCACCCCCCAGACAATCCTGCTAGGAACTTCTCCTTTTGCCAGCTCCAGGCCTTGGGCCAAACAATAGATCCACAAGATAACCACAGGGTACGTGCTCCCAGGCCTTGCCCTTTATCAGGATTAACTGTTACACCAATAAACAAAACAGGGCAGCAGGGTTTTTCCATCTCTGGCCTTTGCCGTCCCTGTGTGCCAGATGGCATGATAGCCATGAAAAAAAAAAAATTCTGCAAGTTAGAATGTTGACCAGGCTCTGTTACTTCCACTTGATCACACAGTTCGGGGCTGTCTTTGATGTACAAAACACTCCGCAGATAATGAAATGCGTTGGCAGCTGGCTAATGGCTGGGAAAGTGCAAACCCTGCATTGAACCCTTCCCACCAGACTATTGAATGGCAAGGTGATGTCAAGCTCGGGCTGGAGAAGGGGGAAAGAGGCTTGTTGCCAGGCAGGCCCGGGACTCCGGGGCAAGCGGCTAGGACAGGCTGGTCTTTCCCTGGCTTCAATAGAAGTGATCCATGCCTGCAGCAAAGGAGAAATAAATCCATCAAGGCCAAGCTCAGGCGTATTTTGAGCTGGCTGCTGAATTTGCATAAAAGCCTTGTGCACACAGGTAAACAAAGACTGACATGGAGGTGCTCTGAGAACGGTTAGCTTTCATTTGTGTATAAAATAAGGCCTCCTCTTTCTGTGAAAAGAAAAGAGAGGAAAAAAAGTCCTTTGAATTAAATTTGACTTTCTCACTGCCCATCTTTCTCGTGGCCTGATTCTCTGGGAAAGTAGAGCATGCGTAATTGGATAGGGAGGCGCTTTCTCACTACTCACTCCCTTGCTACTCAAGGGCAGCTCCTGGAGGATAGAAGGAATCACCCCTTTGGAGAAGTCCTGCTGAGCTCCCTCCCCCTCTTCTGCTCCATCCCAATTCCAGATGAATTGGGACCCCCTTCAAGCTTGTTCCCACCACTCAGGCTTCTCCATTTCAGCAGAAGCCCACTGCAATTTAAATACTTCCTCTTCCCCGAGTTTGCCCTTATCTGTCTTTTCAGGAGCCCCTGGGTCGTACAAAAACTAAAGGCGGTTGGTCACCTCACTGAAGAGTTACAGGTTTGAGTCCCGTAAGAGGTGCTTAGGAAGGAGACCTGGCTGGTTATTTTTGCAGAGGTAAACCCCCAAACCGTTTTCCATCCTCGGAGCCATTGAAAGCTCTTTGAATCCCGGAACTATAAACCTTAAGACAAAATATATCCCCTGAACTCTTAAAATCAAAAATCATAAGTAGAAATAAAATGTCTCTTTGAGCATGATATTTTTTTAAGAGCCTAAGGGAGCAAAGGGACCACAGCAATTTGGGAGATTGGATAGGAGCCTTAGAGGGCAGTTAGCTTATGCTAATGATGAAGGGCCATCTCAGAAAGGAGGATACGAATGGATGTACAACTTGGCCACACAACGTCATGGTCAAAGTTACTGAACTGTATATGTTGAACTGGCTTAAATGATGCAGTGCCGTAAATGACTTAATATGGTCCTACAGTAGCACAGGGAGCTGCCAGAAATCCAAGAGGATGTCAAATGAAGGAGAGCTGTTGTGCACAGCATCCCTACGTATTGGCGTCCTCTCTAGGCACTGAACAACAGCTGTAGTCTTCCGGCTGACTGGGTGGGATCAGGCAAATGAGGTGCTTGAAGCTTATCAAGGGGATCGAATAACTAATAAGGCAAATCAGGTTTGTGGCACCTTGGTGAGGATGGGGTTACATAAATTAGGTATTGGTATTGTTCGGTAACTGGAGTCAGTTCTGATTCAAAGCAACACCATCTACAACAGACTAAACATCGTCCAGTCCGGCACCAGGCTCACAACTGTTGTTATGTTTGAGCCCCCTGTAGCCCCTGCATCCATCTATCTCCCTGAAGGTCTTCCTCATTTTCATTGACCCTACACTTTAGCAAGCGTGTTAGATCAATTTTGCCCTCCTGGTAGGCATTAAAAAAGTTATTCCAGAAGTGGTCAAGACTAGCCCCAGAAAGCTGATGTGGGAGCAGAGTGTGTCTTGGGACCTGTGGGCTCTGTGGTGGGACCACAGTAACACTTGACACGGCAAGAAGCATTAGCAGGTAAACAGTGGCAGAAGAGGTGTCAGAACCAAGAGACCAGCTTGAGGCAGCATCATGGGCTTTCCTGTTCGTGGAGCATCTTGAGGCTAGAGGCTTCATGGTAGAAGCCTAGTGCTTGGGCACTCGCTGGACCATGGCTTGCTAATCCAAGGCACAAAAGAGCCGAGCGCCTTTGGGCACGAGGTTTGTTGGCAGAGAGGGTTGCCAGGGCACTTACTGACAGAGCGAAAGAGCTTTGTAACACTCCTCAAGCAGGAGCGGGGCAGCGGATTCATGGGGTAGAGAGATTAAGGTCGTAGCTAAAAAACCTGTCCTAAAGAAAGGATTATATCCTGAGCTTTTCCTGAGCTTGAATTGGAACGTATACGTCCCTAAGAAGCCTTATATCACCCACCTACACACAACTGATATTCAACAAAGGACCAAAACACATTAAAGGGGAAAGATAGAGTCTCTTCAACAAATGGTGATGGCAAAATTGGCTCTCCATCGGCAGAAGAATGAGGCAGGACACAAACCTTACCCCACGCATAAAATCAAACTCAAGATGGATCCAAGACTTACATGTAAATCCCAGAACTAGCATAGGAACAAACTTAAGGACCTTTTTGCCAGGCGTAGGCATTCTATGAACTATAACTAAGGAAGCACACACAGAAGATAAAATAGATGACTGAGACCTACTTAAAACAAGATACTAATATATTTCAAAAGACTTCATCAAAAAAGTAAAATGAACCCACAGTCTGGGTTCTTTAGCAACGACACAGCAGACTGGGGACTAATCTCTAAGATCTATAGAAAACTGCAACACCTCAATAAGAAAAAAAACACCTAAATAATACAGTTAAAAAGTGGGCAAAAGACATGAACCATCAGCTCATCGAAAATAATATTCAAATGGCATACATAAAAAATGCTCATGATCATTTTCAGTCAGGAGATTCAGATCGAAACAACAAAATAACCTTTTACCGACAACGACAATGACTGCCCAAATGAAAGAAAAAGACAAAAAATAGAAAACAACAAATGCTGGAAAGTGGGCAGAGAAATGGGAGCCCTCATATCCTGCTGGTGATCTGTTAATATGTGCAAGCATGGTAAAAAGCCCAATGGCACTACCTCAATTAACTAGGAAGGGAAATTCCATACGAACCAGCAATACCTCTCTGCTGGCTATATATCCTAAAGAAGAGCCTTACCACCAAGAGACATGCGCACTACCATGTTTGCTGTCGAGCTAAGAGGACAGACATGTCTGACACTACTACTATATGGATAAAAACTAAGGTGACAACTTGCATACCAAGGGGGCTGACTTTGGAGGACCCCAAAGAACGGAGGGAGGAGGGGGCGAGGGAGGGAAGATGAAACAAAACATAGAAAGCTGACAAGTATTGACTTGGGTGACAGGGAGGATGGAGGTTCATGCGAAGAAGAGGAGAAATCAGGGGAAGGGAGTGAAATCCAATATAGGGGGTGGGGGACAATGGTTGATGAATGGTTTGAACTATTGAGTGTTGAGTTCATGGTCTGAAATGTAAAGCCCTCCACCTAACTCCCAACTAAAAATAAATCATTTTAAAAAAGCCTCATAATCGTGAGTACGATCTGTGGGTTGTGTAGCCATTGTAACGAATTCTTGCACCCAACAGAGTGAAAAGGGCCCTGGAAGGTCTGGTTGATGGTGAAAAGAAAGGCTGGAGGGCGGAGGTCTGACTAAGGTCCACCTCACAAGAATCAGTCTTGAGCAATTGATCTTGATGCTTCTTGTCCCTGACGTCAGATGAGGAAGTGTGATGCTACCCTCACCATGACATCATCACAAATGGTGTGGGTTTGCTGTTCATTTCTCAACGGCAACCAAATAAATGGTTAACAAAGGAAAACCCTGTGGGACACGGTGTTCTACTCTGACACGCATGAGGTGGCCGGGAGCCAGTTGCCTTGTCTGCATTGCAATGGGGTCGCTGCTGAGGGAGAATATAAGCTGCAGAGAGGAGTGCTACTTCTTCAAGCAGAAACTAGCAAGTCATGCCTGGCTAGTGGGCCAAATTCAACAGCCACCTGTTTTTGTAGCAAGACTAAGAAGCTCAGGGGGCTTTTTTTTTTTTTTTAGCATTTTGAAGTGTTTAAAAAACAAAACACATGCATCCAATTATTTTCTTTTTCTGTTTTTATCTTCAAAGTGTTACCCTTGCTGATGCTTCTTTTTTTAAAAAAAATTAATAAATAATTTTATTGGGGGTTCTTACAGCTCTTATCACAATCCATACATACATTCATTGTACATTTGTTGCCCTTATCATTCTCAAAACATCTGTCCTCTACTTGAGCCCTTGATATCAGCTCCTCATTTTCCCCCTCCCTCTTCATACCCATTCCCTCATGACCCCTTGATAATTTATAAATTATTATTATTTTGTCATGTCTTACACTGTCCGACGTCTCCTTTCACCCACTTTTCTGTTGTCCGTCCCCCGGGGAGGAGGTTACATGCAGATCCTTGTAATCAGTTCCCCCTTCCTACCCCACCTTCCCTCCACTCTCCTGGTATCGCCACCCTCACCACTGGTCCTGAAGGGATCATCTTTCCTTGATTCCCTGTGTTTCTGGTTCCTATCTGTACCAGTGTACATCCTCTGGTCTAGCCGGATTTGTAAAGTAGAATTGGGATCATAATAGTCGGGGGGCGGGGGGGTTGGGGTGGGAAGAAAGCATTTAAGGACTAGAGGAATGTTCTATATTTCATCATTGCTACCCTGCACCCTGACTGGCTCGTCTCTTCCCCTCTATCCTTCTGTAAGGGGATGTCCAGTTGCCTACAGGTGGGCTTTGGGTCCCCAAACTACACTCCCCCTCATTCACAATGATATGATATTTTTGTTCTTTGATGCTTGATCCCTTCGACACCTCATGAAGCTGGTGTGCTTCTTCCATGTGGGCTTTGTTGCTTCTGAGCTAGATGGCCGCTTGTTTATCTTAAAGCCTTTAAGACCCCAGATGCTATATCTTTTGATAGCCAGGCACCATCAGCTTTCTTCACCACATTTACTCATGTACCCATTTGTCTTCAAATATGTCGGGAAGGTGAGCATCATGGAAAGCCAGTTTAATACAAGAAAGTGTTCTTGCATTGAGGGAATACTTGAGTGGAGACCTAATGTACATCTGCAACCTTAATACTAAACCTATAAATATATGCACACAGATATATCTCCCCGTCATCATATATAAATATTTTTACATATGTACATGCCTGTATTTAGACCTCTATAAATACCCTTTGTCTCCTAGTTCTTTGCTCTATTTTCTTTTACTTTTCTCTTGTCCCACTATTATCTCAGCCTTCCTTTGGGTTTCAGTAATTTCTCTCGGTTACATTGCCCTTGATCAATCCTTACCAGGGCTCTTACACCCTCCTTGCTACTGATTTTGGATCACTTTGTGTGTTCCCTTGTCCCTGGGTTGGTCAACACCACCTCCTTTCCCCCACCTCACCCTATCCCATGTCCCCCGCAGAACCATCGGTCCCATTGTTTTCTCTTCCAGCCTGTTCATCCAGCCCATCTATCTAGATAGACCTGCAGAGATAATATTCACAAAAAACAAGACCTAGCATAGCAAAGCGACAAAACAAAACAATGACAACAACAAAAAAAGCAATGACCTATAAACCAAAAAATAGTTCAAGATCTGTTTGTTGACTTCTAGGAGTGTCCTCCATTTGATTCCGATGGGGTGTCACACCCTGGACCCAGTGTCTATCCTTGGCACTCCCTTGGGACCTCCCTGCTCTGCTCCTTATGAAGTTCTGCAACATGCCCTTAGTGTTTCGCCTCAGTGTGGTGGGGTCAGACTGGGCGCAATCCCGACACTGTGTCTCCAGTGTTGTCCCCTGTAGGGCTATGGGTCAGTGAGGGATGTCGTGTGTCATAGTGGGGCCGGCCATATGGTCCTCTCTGTGCTTTGGCTGCTCTCAGCAGGGATATCATCCTCTAGACTTGGTGGGCAGGATGTGCTCCACTCTCTCTTCCTCTCCCTTCATTTGCTCCTGTGTGCTCTGATCAGACATGTCCCTCTCCACCAGGTGCAGTTTCAGAGCTGTCCTCTGAAGTAAATTCTTCTGGGGGAGGCATGCATCCACATTTTTTGGAAATTCAAACTTCAGTATCCAGAAGTACAGTTTTACTGGGACACTGCCACATTAGGTTGTCTTGTGCACAGTTGCAGAGCTGAGTACTTGTCACAAAGACGGCACATTTCACGAAGCCCAAAATATTCAGTGTCTGACCCTTTTCAGATGGTTTGGTCTTTGCTTTAAACTGTCTGTGGGGCCACAGAATCGTGTACTTGATATGCCGTACGTCTCAGGGTAAGATTAGCTAGGTGTGAAGCTCCCCACTATCCCAACTTTCTGTCACCTTGTTAGAAAGAAGTTGCCATATTCTTCTTCCTTTATGGCTGGAAGTGGAACCATTTTTGAAATTATTTCGAAAGCTTCCTTTCCTTACTCAGTTTCTGCACAGTCAGCGCCCAGGCTAGTGAACCACTTGCTGTACACGCAATTCTGACTCACAGTGACCGCAAGTGTGTCAGCGCAGAGCTGTGCTTGGCGAGGCTTTACAAAACAGGGGTAGTAGCGTCCGCAGAACCTGTCTAACATCAGGGCTAGAAGGACCAGGATCAGCCCAACGCTGATTCCCACGAGAAGGAGGTCAGCTAATCCCTCTATTCTCTGGCTTTTTTCCAGATCATTTTATTGGAGGCTCTTACAACTCTTGTTACAATCCATACCTCAATTGTATCCGACACATTAGCACATACATTCCATCGTTCCTTTCTAGACTTTTACTTTGCCTTGAACCCTTGGGATCAGCTCCTCTTTTTTTTTTTTTACCACCCCCCTCAACTCTCATGGCCCCTTGATGGATTGTAGATTGTTAGTTATTTTCAAATCTCACAATGACTGCTGTCTCCGTCCCCTCTGGTTTCTATTGTCCTCTCCCCTGGATGAGTGTGTGTGGTTATGTGCCATTCATTGTGATCGGTGCCCTCCTCTTTCCCCACCTCTCCCTTCCTTCCCCCTACCCTTTTGTTATCGCTATTCCCATTCCTGTTCCTCAGTTCCATGTGTTCTGAGTTTTATCTCTTGCCTATACCTATGTACATGCTCCTGCCTAGTCCAGAGTGGGAAGCAGAACTGGGGTCATGATAGTGGGGGCTGAGGAGGTCTCAAGGGATCAGAGGCATATTGCGTGATCTAGTAGTGCTCTACTGCACTCTGATTGACTCATCCCCTCCCTACGACCCCTCTGTGGGGAGATGTTCCATTGTCCACAGATGAGCTTTGGTTCTCTGCTCCAGCCCCCTGACTCTCACCAATGTGTTTTTGATTGTTTACTGTTTGTTGTGAATCTTCTGATGCCCATTACCTGGTCTTTTTAATTTACTTTTAATTGTTTTATTAGGGGCTCATACAATTCATATCACAATCCATACATATATCAATTGTGTAAGGCACATTTGTATATTCATTGCCCTCATCATTCTCAAAACATTTTCTCTTCATGTAAGCCCCTGGCATCAGCTCCTCCTTTTTTCCTTTCCCTCCCCACTCCCCCCTCCCTCATGAACCCTTGATAATTTATAAATTATTATTTTGTCATATCTTTCCCTGTCCAACGTCTCCCTTCACCCACTTTTCTGTTGTCTGTCCACTAGGGAGGAGGTTACATGTAGAACCTTGTAATCACTTCCCCCTTTCCAACCCACCCTCCCTCTACCCTCCCAGTATCGCCACTCACACCACTGGTCTTGATGGGATCATCGTCCTGGATTCCCTGTGTTTCCAGTTCCTATCTGTACCAGTGTACATCCTCTGTTCTAGCCAGATTTGTAAGGTAGAATTTGGATCATGATAGAGGGGGGGGGGTGCATTTAGGAAGTAGTGGAAAGTTGTATTTTTCATCGTTGCTACATCGTACCCTGACTGGCTCATCTCCTCCCCAAGACCCTTCGGTAAGAGGATGTCCAGTGGCCTACAAATGGGCTTTGGGTCTCCACTCCGCACCCCACCCCCCTCATTCACTATGGTAAGGTATTTGGTTCTGATGATGCCTGATGCCTGATACCTGATCCCTTCGACACCTCGTGATCCATTGTCCGGTCTTGATGTCACCTCACAATTGCACCAGCTGGTGTGTTTCTTCCATGTGGGTTTAGCTTTGAAGACCCCAGATGCTGTATCTTTTAATAGCCGGGCACCAATTCTGAGTCCAGCTGTCCTACTCACCACACTGTCCACTTCTCGTCTAAGTTTGATAAGTGGACACACAGAACCCGAAGGCCGTACTTACAGGTAAGTGGTGTTTATCAAGGAACTAACAGCATGCATTTTGGGACCTGGATTAGGATTACAATCAGGAAGCGTGTAGGCCAAGCTTTCCTTCTTCAGTGCAGGATTGCTCTCTCAGCACTTCTCAGCGGGCCAGGCTTTCTCTCAGCTCCTTTAGCACAGGCTTCCTCTGGACCCCAGAGGACAAGCTCCTCCTGGCCTGCCATGAGTTACTGACAACTCTGCTACCCTGGCTCCAGCCCTTTGTTCGTGTTACTGCGCTTTCAGGAGGTCTCCGCGCTGCGTTCTCTCTGCTTCTCCCTTCTCTCTTCTTTCTTCCTGAGACTCTTCCTCCTACTTCCCTCCCTTCCATCCCCCCCCCCGGTCACCCCCCAGGCCTGTTTCTCAACTGAAAATTATCTGTGGGGTTGGCTACCTAAGCCTACAAATTCCTTGGCAATTGGAAGGCATGGGCCTTCCCAGCAGTAACCACAAACACAATCGGCTCTCCGTAGGTCACAGGCGCTTTATTTGTTTAGTAGGCTACAGACACTTCATTTGCGTGGTCTATGGTCACCGTATTTGCATGGTTTATTGACCAATCCCTGCCAGGTGCATGTCGGTAACAAGGCAGGCTACAGCAGGAAGCCAGACAAAAGTATCAAACCAAGTTGTTTACAATTTACTCAGTAAATGTTGTACTGAGAGGAGCCCCGGTGGCCTCTGATTGCTCTCTTGAGTTGAGATCTGAAAAGCCACCAGTTGGAAACCACCAGCCCCTCTGTGGAAGGGGAGACAGGTAGAAGCCCTAGAATAGCTACAGTCTCAGAAACTCACAGGGGCAGTTCTTGTCTGTCCTGTCAGGTTGCTGTGAGTCACCACCGAATCAGGGCAGTGAGTTTGAACAAAAGTACCACGTCTTTGTGAGTAGACAAATAGGGCAAAGGTTTAAGGCAGTGATTCCCAAAATGGGGCGTACTGGAATGATTTTTTTTGGGTGGGGGGACTTCAAAATCAGACACCTACACTTTATCCTAGATTATGGGCAATAGTATAAAAGGTTTTAATTGCCAGGTGGGTGCTGAGAAAAAGGACAGTTTTTCAGAAAAGAGGACAGTAAATCTGGGAACTGATTGTTAGGGGAAAGATGGAGCCTTTTTCCTCAGAGAAGCAAAAGGTTAAGTAAAGTCCCGTAAAGAAACAGTTTTGGGAAGTAGAAAGACAGTCTTTTCCCATTGCACCTGTGGGTCAACCAACTCAAACCTCAAACTTTGAGGTTGGCAGCTGTAGGTGTGTTAATGGTTTGTAACACCCAGGAATTAATTGTAACAAGACAAAGGCAAACCAGAGACGGAGGAGGGATCTGGTGATAAAGTTTCTTGCTGGAACATTCTCACTTTCCAAGCCCTCTCTGCTAACCCACAGAGTTCACAGCCCCAACCTGCCCGTTGCTCTGAGCGCACAGAAAGGAAGCTGCCCATCTGCACAGCTGGGGCCCATGTTTCTGCACGAGCCTCGCCTTTGTCAATTGCTAAATGTGCTTTTGGAACAAAAGCCACTGATCGTTTTTTGTTTTTTTTACTTCTTCCTCATCCTGTTGATCAGCAGGTACTGTGTAGTCTACAATTTCCTACCCACTTCACTTTATTTTATGGTGCTAGCAACTTCCTTTTGAACTCTAGCTTTAGCAGGACTTTTGGTATATAAAACACACTTCATCAAAAATTAGCGGGCGCCTGCTTTCTTTTTTGTGCTTTTATTTCTAAAAGGCATGTTTCTTTTATACAGAAGATTCTTAAAGTAGCAGCATGACAGTATATGTGTACTCGCTGGTGCCCTTCCTTTTTAATGCGATCCAAGAGTGCACAGGCATGTACAGATCATTTAAATTCAAGAAGCTAGATTGATTAAATCTGTATACTACGACCCGCTAAAACCTGGGAGTAAGACAGGATCCAATGTTACATAAGCATTTTAAAAACTCTAGCATCACACTCACCAAACTCTTGACAGTAGTAATCTTTGTAAGTAAACTTGGGCATAATGTGTGTTTCTATTTTATATTAAACTTGTTGGTTTGTTTTAATGTTTATTGTGACTATGTATTATGGTTCTTTTGAAGGATAGAAAACTATTACAATCATGCGATTTCCACAGACTTGTTAAAGAGGCCCTGCCCCACCTACCTGTTTTTCAATCAACAGTTAGCTTCCACTTCCTAGCGTAGCAAGAGACTCTGATTTTTAAGTCCTGAAATCTCCACTCCATGGAACGTTTGAAAAATTCGAGTGTTGTGCTTCATCTGGGATGGTTGAAGGCATACAAACTGCCCTTTTGACTTCTGATATTTGTGTCACACACAGAACATTTTTTCCTACTTCAAAATTATACGTTCTGTTGCATTTTTTTGAAATCAAATTTTTTGTGTGTACAATTTTGACTCTACCTTGAATTATTTGTGTATAAAATATGAGGTAGGAACCTGATGGAGAATGTAGGCCCGACCAGTCATTTCTTTTCTTCTGCCAGTAGGGGTGGGTGTGATGATATTGGCAATTGAATGAGGAGATGCTATGAAACAATTGAATTGTCATTACCATACAGCTATAGTGGACAAGAGGAAGGCCCCATTTTTTCTGGTGGACACTCCTTTGGCTGTAGTCTAGAACTCATGGAGAGCGAGTTCAGTCCCACTTATAGTGATACTTATGGGGCACTATTGGGTGGTTTATGACCTGCTGACCCCGTGGTTATTACTGCTTATAACACAATTTAATCTCAAACCAAATTAACCACTGCCTTGAGCTGATTCATCTGACTCATTACAACATTGTGTAGGGTTTCCTAAACCCTACATAAATCTTTATGGAGTAGACAGCCTCCAGTTGACAGTTAAAAGTACATATTAAAATTAGGTAGTGACTTGTTCTTGCTAAAAAAATTAAACCTTCACAAATTTATAACTGCAACATTTGACTTGGACAATATATATATATGTATATATATATATCCTAATAAAAACCATAGATACAGGAGAAAAGTAAGTGGCAGAGTTTTAACTTATTAAATTTGATAAGAGAAAAAAATTGTTATAAACTATTATATAAGCTATGAACCCCTGGTGCTGCAGCTGTGGGCTACTTACTGGGCTGATAAACAGAAGGTTGACAGCTCAAACCCACTAGCTGCTTTGTGAGTGCTGGATGAGACTGTCTGGTCACATGAAGATTTATTTATTTATATGTATATTTTTAAGTCATAATTTTTTTTGTAGCTGGCATTTTATTGATGTTTGAAATCAGTACAGAGACATTATGAACGGCATGGACACAATTCTGAAAGGCACATACCCAAATCCTAAAATAGCATGTTGATAGAATTTGTATCTAAATTCCAGCGACCCTCCAGCTTTAAATTTGGAGGCAAAAAATTTAAAAAGAAATTATCAAGCATCATTATGTCGAAATGTTGATAAGCTGGTACAACTAAAATTCCATAAGTTCACAATTTCTTGTCACACACACTGCAAACTCAAGTATCTAACCCTGCACAGCACATAACAAAGTTGTCAGGAAAACTGGACTAGGTGTTACAGCACGCACACAGCTCTGACAAGAGAACCATGGTGACAGAATGGTTTTCAGACACAATTCTATTAAAACAAACAAACAAACATCGAAACAAAAATTTAAACATTCAAGACATACAAACACATGCCAGTGACTCCAAATTGACATTAAGTATATTTGCATTAGGGATACAAAAACTCCCCCATCTCACCAAATGATATGTTGACACCCACGTCAGTCAGATCTTCCCACAGTTCAACATCCCACTATTTTCTGGTCTTACAAAAACAACAACAACAACAACCAGTAAATGCTTTCACATCTTTAAAAAAAAAAAAAGCTTTTGTACTTAAAAAAAAAAGTTGGGGGGATGAAGTAGGATGTCCTCCCCCTTAAAAACATTTCTAGAGCTACTAAAAAGTTGCATTTAAAAATAGTTGATAAAACTATTCCTCTGGATTGTACAAAACGGGAGATAAGAGGGCCCACTGATCAGACGTGGTAGATGAACATGAATCAGACTTGGCTTCTTTCCTTCTGCTTCATCAGGGGCGGGACTCTCTCGAGTTTCTGGGTTAGATACTTCAGCCCGTTTTCCCTTTGCAACCCTTTCCCTTTTGCTTGCACATTTTTTGTCTGAAGATTTATCCTTACCTGCTGCTTATTTCAGCTTTGGCTCCACGTTTGCAGGTGTAGGTTTCGCTGACAACCTCACCCATCTCCTCTTGGGCTCCTCCTTCACCACCCCTTCCGCCTGCCTAGCTGACCTTCCTTTGGGGCATCTTAGCTGTGGGGAGGGCACTTGCCAGATGCCTGAGGACTGAAGGGCACCGAGGGCTTTCTTGAAGCGGGGTTTCCGCAATATTTTAGAGAAGTCAAAGGCACAGTTCAACGCTTCTTCCCATCACCCACCCCCCCAAAAAAAAAAACCCAAACATTTTTTGGGAGCTCTTACAGATATCATGTCATCCATAGTTCAATCAGTACTGAACAATTGCTACTACAATCAGTTTTAAAACATTCTTCCCTTTGTGAACCCCTTGATATCAGCTCCGCTTTCACCCGCCCCCCAATATAGCCCAGGAACCCTTATTGTACATGTTATCCCTATAGGTTCGTTAATCCTGGGTTTCATAGATCAAAAACCAGAAACTCAAGAGGGATGTCTGCAATGACAAAATACATCAGAGAGAATTCCACTAGCACTCCCCCCCCCCGCAACCACACAAAAAGTATTGAGACCCAGCACAAGCCCATAGTGCACCCAAGGCACGACCAAGCGACAGGGCTTTAACAATTCAAGTCAGGTTTATGATTTTGTTGTCCTATAGTCATTTCTCCAATACTCTGGTAATCAGTTTATTCTCAGCCCTCAATTATCCAACAGATACTTACAGTGTTAGAAGCCCTTTTGCTTATTTCTATTCAGTTCCATAAGGTCACCGTGAGTTGAAATCGACTCAATGGTTATAAATTTTTTTTACTCTATCTTTTTTTTCTTTTTAAGGGATCATTTTATTGGGGGCTCTTATAACAATGCACACATCAATTGTATCAGCATATTTGTACATATGTTGCCATCATTATTTTCTAAACATTTGCTTTCTATTTGAAATCTTGGTTTCAGTTCCTCTTTTTCCCCTCCCTAGCCCCCTCATACTGGGAGGGTGAGCATCACAGAATGCCAGGTTGTTAGAACAAAGCGTTCTTGCATTGAGGAAGGGCTTGAGCAGAGACCCAAAGTCTGCCCACTTCCTCAATGTATTGCCATATAGATAATGAACATACGACAATACCTCTATTTTAATGAATTAATATATTTATATAAGTGCACACCTAAGTTTATATCTCTGTCCATAGCTTTGTTTCCTAGATCTTTCTTCTGTTTCCTTTTACCTTCCTCCTGTCCCACCATCACACTCGCCCTTCTGCCTCTTAGTAATTCCTCTTAGCTAGATTGTAACACCCCGATGATCTCTATGTCCTCCTCATGGTTGATTTTAATTCCCTAGTTGTTCCCCTGTTTCAGGCATGGTTTGCACACTGCTCCTTTCCACCACCTCTTCCTCCCCAAGTCCCTCCGAAACCATCGGTCCCTTTGCTTTCTCCTCGGGCTTGCTTCCCATGCCAATCTTATATAGGGTAGACAAATCAGCAATAATGGAGACAAAACAAAAAGAAAACAAATCATTAAATAAAAAGGGAACACAAAAATAACTAGCAAAAAATCCCCCCAAAGCATATATGATTCTAGGTGTGTTCATTGACCTTTATGACAAATCTCCCCACGGGTCATGGGGGGTACCAAGAATTTACCAAGAATTTCCCCTCCTAGCCCGGAATCTATTTTGGGGTCTCCTTAGGGGCTTTGTGGATTGGCTTTGCTCCTGTTGCTCATCTGTTATGTTCCTTTCTTGTTTCGCCCCACTGTGGGGGATTCAGACCAGACTCACTCCCTGCCATGTGTCCCAGTATTGTCCTCTGTCACAGAATGCTCCAGCGAGGGGACACCTTGTCTCGAGCTGCTGTCGGCCCTACCGTCATTTTGGACATCCACTGTCATCCATAGCCTTCTGCAAACCAGATGTTCACAATTTAAGCTCCATTATGTCCTTGGGATTTGGATTTTATTGTTTACAATTCTTGTTAAAAAAAAAAGGAATATTGCATGCCACGAGAAAGAGTAATTTAAAAGAAACAGAGAAAAACAATTTTGAAGTCAGGGTGAATATTATGGTTTTTTTTTTCTCTTTTTACAAAACTCACATTGATGACTTCCCAAATCATGGAAGCTTTGCAACAAGTTTACAGGAAGGCTACCCCACATGTACTACACGTTTTAGATGGATCAAGCATTTTACGGAAGTTTGGGAGGGCCTCAAAGAAGAATCAATAGTGGAAAAAACATCAATCTTGACTAATGAAGAAACAGTGGCAGTAGCCAAGGTGATCTCGTGTGTTACACTTTGGGCTGACAACCCTAAGTTCAATTATTCATATCTGCCAATGGCTCAATAGGAGAAACGCGAGGTTTTTTGTACCTATAAAGGTTTGCAACTTTAGAAACCCTCAGAGGCCATTCTGCTCTGCCCTATCGTTCATCACGAGTTGGAGTCGATTCAATGGCAGTGAATTTGGTGGCTGGAATGCAGACACTGGTGAATGAAGACTGTAGATTGACCATTGATGTGATAGTTACTGAAGTTAGACTCTAATATGGTTGATTATTTTTAGTTTTAAGAAAATATTCTGGCCTCAGTAAGGTTTTAGCTTCTGAGTGCCCCCAAACACTTGTCTACATAGATCAGCCAGCTCCAAGAGCTGAACTGCCAATCAGTCCTGTAAGCCGGATGAAAACAATGAAGGCGATTTTACAGAATGACTCATGACCAGACAGGAGTCTTAGATGTATGGTCCAGCAATATGATCCACAGAATAAGGCCCAATCAAAACTGTGGCTTCTGAGGGAATCCGCTGGGCTCACTCAATCCCAGGCAGCGGTGTCACCTCATAGGCCTATGGTGACTGGTTTTGTGGGACTCCACAGGGGATATCTTGACAGATTTTCTTGAAGGACATAGGCTAATCAGAGGGACGTACTAGGAAGACATCTTTTTTCTTTTCATGGAAAATTGCATTGATGAGACAAAATACAGGAAGGTTGTGATGAGGAATGGTTTTCCAGTATTACAATGCACGCGCTCCATCCTGGATGGTAGCGAGCCTTAGCCTATGAGAAAAGGTTTTGGAGGGTAGACTTTGGCCTTGCTTCTTTACAGCTCTGGCCACACACCTTAAGATTTCTTTTGGTTCTCTACACTAAAGAACATTGAAAAGAAAGATAACTTGAGTCCTTAGAGAATGACAATTAACTATTCTTGACAGTTAAAGACTATGGAACTCTTCTGGAAAGGCTTTGAAAGATCCGAAGTGTATAGGCCTATATGGAGGGTATATTAAAGAAGCAATAGTTTCTATCATTTAACGTCAATACTTTTTGACGTGTGTGTGTGTGTGTGTGTGTGTTTAGGATTCAAAATGTTCATGGAAAATGGAGTGAAAAGGCAATGGAAGATCCATGTTTGATTTTAGCTTGTGCATTAATCATATATGTTTGATGTTTGGTTTCAGATCCTGTGTTTTCTGGACTTCAATGCTGTTTTCTGTTCCTTTGTTGTGAAGATAATTTCAGTTCATGTGTTTTATCTATCATTTTCGAAGATGAGAGGCTTCACAGTTCTAGCACTCTTGCTGCTCTAGGAGGAGATGTTTGTGTAGTTATTTGGAAATAAAAATGGCAGAGAACTTTCTTTTTTCCCTTCCTGGAATCCAATATGCCTTCTGAGTGCTGACGCAGGGTTGAGATGTTTTAATGTCCTTTTTAGTGGGACTTCCCTGTGCCTACTTCTTATTTCCAATGAGTCAGAATCTATTATTTATCTTGTCCTTTGCTATGCCCTCTAAATTCTTGGATGGAATTCACAAGGAGCCTGTAAATTCTACCTCACCCTTTGATGCTAGGTGGTGATTTGAATTTGCATTCTAATGCACCTCCTAAGAGGGGAGCCTTAACCTTCACAAAGATGTACTTTTTGAATTTTATATCAGATAACAGATAACTCTTTGAATTCCGTTTAGCTTATCTATCACTTGTTCCTAGTTTATTTTTGGATTCACTCTGTGACCTTGGCATTCCCATGGCTTTTTGCCTATATCTTTCATATACAAGTCATATTCTGTGAAAGCAGATATTTGGTCTAATTTTTATTCTGTCTTAAGTGCTTATAATAGTGCTTGGCTACTTTGGACATGTTATACAGAGAGAGCAGCCCCTGGAGAAGGACATCATGCTTGGTAAAGTGGAGGGGCAGTGAAAGAGAGGACGGCCCTCACCGAGATGAATGGACACAGGGGCTGCAATAGGGGCTCAGGCACAGGGACAGTTGTGAGGAGGGCACAGACCAGGCAGAGTTTCCTTTTGTTGTGTGTAAGGTCACTATGGGTCTGAATCAACTTGATAGCACCTGTCAGCAGCAACATGATCGTCAATACTATGTGTCCAGTTGAGTAGGCCATGATTTTTGGTGTCATATAACTATCCTTTCTTTTGTGATTCAAGATAAAGTTTCTATGCGGTATGCCCTGCACCCATTAGGTAAGTGTGGACATGCAGGCAAACCTACCGCCATCCTGTGGTTGACTAGTCATCCTTGAGTATCCAGTTCTTGTGAAATGAGCCAGCTGCCCGCCACCCGGCCTGCAGATTTTGGGTTTGTCATCCCACTCAACCATGTGAATCAGGAGAAGCCTTCCGTCTGACACCTGACTCATGAGTCTGGGGCTTGCCCTCCTGCATAACCACAAGAGGCATTTCTTATAAATAAATGTTTATATGAGTTGAAATGGACTCAATATCACAGGTGGTGGCAGTGAAGATAGATTTCTATACATAGATTAACAAGGTTAGCGATTTTTTTGTCTCAGATGCCAGTGTGGCGTATCTGACACAGATTAAGAGATCTCCTAACACCCCCCAACCCCCACCGACTCTTCTTATTCACAGATTCCCATATTGACACCCTTTTCTTCCTCCTAATGTAAGGTTCGACAAGGTGCCCTGGTGGTGTGTTAGTTACACATTGGGCTGCTAACTGCGGGTCAGCGAGTTGAAACCACAGGCCTCTCCGTAGGAGAAAGACAAGGCTTTCTGCTTCTATAAAGAGTTACAGGCTCAGAACCTCACGGACAGTTCTCCAGGGCCCGACAGGGATGCTGGGAGTCAGCGTGGGCTGCAGGGCAGTGAGTTCAGGCTTTTGGAATGGAAGTTTCAAGCTCAAACGTTTGACGTCACCGGTGGCTTTTCTCTTTGCCTCACTCTCTCCTCCCATTCAATTAGCCATCAAACAGGTTGCTGCTTCTCCACAACTTGTTCCTTTCTTTTGGTTTCTGCTGTAAGTGGCTTGTGATCGGCTGTTAGGTTGACTCTTGAGATTCACCCAGAAGCGCTGCAAAGAAAGCTCTGGCAACCTGCATTCATCAAGGTTACCGCCAAGAAAATTCTGAACAGCGGTTCAACTCTGTAAGTGTCAGCTCATCATAGGCTGGAATTGCCCTGGGGTGGCAACAAACCAAAATAGTTAGTGATCTTGCTCCCGCTCCCTCCTTGAACTATTACAATTTCCATCTCATTATTATCTCTTCCCTCAGGGTCTCTCTGCGCAGTCCCACCACCCCCCAAATAATTGTTTCACGTTGCTTGTGGAGTAATCCCATCACAATGTGCCTATCGTGATCTCTTGCTGCTTCCAGAACAAAGTTCCAACCTCCCAACCTACTTTGTAGAGCTTCCAAGAATGTGGAGGGTCCTTGTTGTTGCTAGTTCCATCTGTGTTTGGCTCTGGCAGTAGGTGATCATTTCCCAAACACCCCGCCCCTCACAGTCCCCTGGCTGCTGATCTTTGCTCCATCTCTGACCCTCCAGCCCCAGCCACCCAGGCTTCCTTCCTGTTGTTTGGGTTCTGTGGCCTCGCCCACACAGGGGCTTGGTCCACAGCTCCGCCTCACCATTTTTGCTTGTCTTCAAGGTGCACTTGCTGGAGTAATTGCCATTTATATTCTCCAGCCCCCTCTCCCAAGTTACTTGCCCAGGGAAGGCTTCCAGATCTGTCACCCCTCCTGCCTCACCTTACTTCAGGGCAGCCTCAAAACCACAATGGGCAGGCTCAGAAAGGACTCAGTTCAAAATAGTATTCGTATTAAATAATTTTGGGGATTATTGAACAAGTGTCTCCCCACTTTAAACTCTGGGCGTTTTGTTCACTGCATATGTCCCCTGATCTAGCGTAGGAGAACACACCAAACAAAATGCATGACTCAATCAATAAAGCCTTGGCATTCCTCTTTACCCCATCTCCTCTCAGACGCGATCCCAAATCTCTTTCTTCCTGTTCGATTTCATCTCCCTCTTTCCTCCAATCCCAAACTCCGTCGGTGGTGGTTTCTGGAGAGTAATTCTGTGTCCGTGGGAGAAAGACGGGGCTCTTTCTACTCCCGTAAAGAGCTATCTCCTTGCAAACCTACGGGGGCACTTTTCCCGGTCCTATAGGGCCGATATGAGTGAGCAACCACTTGAGAGCAGTGAGGGTACCTTTTTGCGTTTTTAATTATATGGCTTTTCTCTCCTGATCCTCCTACTCATACCAAGAAGGTATAAACAGGGTCAGATTCGTACTTAAGGGTGAGCAACACAAGACTTGGTCCCTAGGAATGACTTTCAAAGGTCTATGGAAATTGCTATGTTGGTCACATTTGAAAAACATGGTGATCATGATATACTTTTTTAAAAAAATCAAGGTTTGGGTAAGAAGTCCCTTGGAACAAGGATTCTCATCTCGTACCTTGATCTCAGCCAGTGCCTCCACAGATATTCGTGGATGTTAATTAAGAGCGTGGAATGGAAGGTGGGATAAATAAAGTGGGCCTATACCCATCAGTCGAAGTCCAGAGTGCTCAAGCCATGCAGACAGTTACTTTTCTTGTCTACTAACTGAACGTTGGGAGGTTGGAGTTTAGCCAGAGTCACCTGGGAAGAAAAACTTGGTGCTCTTCTTCTGAGAAAGCAGCCATGGAAAACCTCATGGGGACAGACACAACAGGTGTCCCAGCGGGAGGCAACTCGGTGGCAACTGGGTAAGTGAGATCCAAGCCCCAGGGTTGGTGGGTTAAGAACAACATTTTGCATGCTTATTTGGTTTTCTTTTGTACACCTAACTCGACAATCTTGTTAATAAAGTCTAGTGGATTATAATAAGCAGGAAATGCCAGGAAATAATGATTAACCAATCTGTGTTTATCCTTGTTAACTGTGCCCTAGCTGGGAACATAAAACCTCATGGAAAAATTTAGCCTTTGTCTATTTAAATCTGGCTTAACAAAGGAAAAGTTATGCATGAGTTTTACCAAGGCTGCGGCTTGATGGCTCCTCTATTCACAACAAAGCGATTGTCCTTCAGCCTGGTTTTGCCAAAGATTTCATTTGTACTAATGGATGGCAGAGTTCAATTAACAATGTGTTTTGAAAACACGGAAACCAACCCATTCGATTTGCACTGCCACAGAAGTTTTAGAGCCTTTGCTGGGGCCCATATGTTTAGTTGAAGTCACAGGAAAGACCATGGGAAGGGACTGGAGAAGCTACGGCTGTCCTCTCTGCTGGAACTGGGCAAGAGGCTGAGGCTAATGCAGGGGCTGCATTCGGAGTGTTTTCTTAGCCAGCTTTAATAACAGAAGATACACTCAGTTATACCTCTTGCTCTTGAAGAATGTGAGAAAACTCCTAAGAGAAATTATTAATCATTTTATTGGGGAGCTCTTATAAATCTTATAACAATCCATCATTCAATGCTATTAAGCGCACTTGTAGATGTGTTGTCATCAACATTTCCAAAACCATTTCTTTCTACTTGAGCCCTTGGTATTAGCTCCTCTTTGTTGCCCTCCCCTCTCCTCTCACCCTTGTGAATCCTTGATCAATTATATATTATTATTGTTATTCCGTGTCTTCCAGAGTCCATTGTCTCCCTTCACCCACACTTCTGTTATTCGTCCCCATTGGGATGGGAGTGTGGGGCTCTATATCCAACTTTGTGATGAGTAAGAGAGATGATTATTATTTTTTTAAAGAGATTTTTTTTATGAGAGTCAATAAAGTGTTTCCCTGATTTCTGTGGGTGGCCAGAGATGCAAATTGCTTAATTTTGACAATACAGTGAGTTCCTTTATTGTTGCTTTCATAAAGAGAAGACCTTGTGAACATACGGGTCTGTTGCTCCAGACCTGAGGGTGAGTGGGGGAGAAAGTCAAACTCCAGGGCTCTGAAAGGAAAAGCTGATCATTGCAATTTCAGGTAGCCATTTCATGGGAAGTCAGGACTTATAAATCATGAAGCAAGTAAGATCCTTATCAGGGTCTAAGGCTTCTGTAACCTGTCCAAGTTTGCTTTTATGGTTGTTCTTATCCCCATAGTGACCGCCAGCAAAACGCTTTACCTGACAGTAACTTATTGACTGTATCATAGAGATGTGATTTCATTCATCACCTCAATCCTTTTTTTTTTAATGGAGAATTTACTATACATCAGAAACTGTTCCAGATACTAAGAGTCCAGATGGAGCGATGGCGAAGTGCTTGACTGCTGATGTAAAAGATGATGTTAGGAAAAGGTTGATGGAGTCCACCAAGCCCATGTGCCAGACACGTGAGCAATCTCTCAGACTTTTATCTGTCATAGCTAATGCTGAGTAGAACGAGACAAGCTGCGCCTGCACTGCCCCACCCAGATTGATAACCAAAATAAATGTTCTATGCCGCTGATTTTTAGGGTGGTTTGTTTTGTAACTTTAGATAAGTGCAGCAGCAGAGTCACGTATGACTTCAATCGTTTTTGGGGTGAATAACTGGAAGGATGGGATTGCAGTTCACTGAGATGGAAAAACCTGGGGTAGGGAAAGATGTTGGGCACTTGGTTGAGGATTCTGGAGTAGAAGCCGTAAGAATGTAGATGGTAATTGAGATCACTAAAGGAAGAACATGTAGGAGAATAAAATAATCTAATGAGTGCAGAGATTCTTTGAAGTTATGAGGTCAGAGAGATGAAGATGACAAGCCAAAGGGACCAAAGTGAATAGTCAAAAGGAGGTAGGGCCATTAAGTGATGGTAAGCTGAATGCCAAGTGAAGTTGCTGAATGATGGAGAAGTGTCATTAAAACCTGCTGACAGGCCAAGTAAGAAGAGGTCTGAGAAGTGAGCACTAGATTAAAAAATGTGGATAGCATTAGTGACTTTCAACAAGTTTGGTGAAGTGGTGGGGACAAAAACACTATTGCTGGTTTATGGGGAGAAACAGAAGAAAGAAGACAGAGACATAGGTATAGACAACTCTGAAATTACTTTGCTTTATAGAAGAGTAGGGTAATGACGTGTAACGTGGAAGAGGAAGTACAGTTAACAATGGTTTATTTATAATAGCCTGTTTGCATGTTAATGGGAATAGTTCAGTAGAGAGAGAAAATGTGATGTTGTGGATCAAGAGGACCCCATTAGCCGAGTTGTTCTTGTTAGGTGGCATCAAGCTGGTTCTCAGTGACACTGTGCACAGAGAATGAAACACTGCCCGGCCATGCATCACTCACACAACTGTTCTTATGCTTGGGTTCATTGCTGCAACCACTGCGTCATTCTAACTGGTCTTGTGTCTTCTACTTTTCCATCACTCTTCTGCTTTACCAAGCTGGATGCCCTTCTCCAGGGACCGGTCTCTCCTGATAACCTGCCCAAAGTCCATGAGATGCAGTCTTGCCATTCTTGCCTCTGAGGAGCATTCTGTCTGCACTTCTTCCAAGACAAGTTTGCTTGATGTTTTTGTACTGCACAATACGTTCTACAGTCTTCACCAGCACAAGAGTTCAAATGCATAGATTTTTCTTTGGTCTACGTCGTTCGATGTCCAATTTTCACATTCATATGAGGCTATTGAAAATACCATGGCTTGGGTCAGGTGCACTTTTGTCCTCAAAATAACATTTTTTGCTCTTCAAGAGAGATCTTATGAAACAGATTTACCAAATGCAATGAATGTGTCATTTGATCTTTTGATTGCAGCTTCCAAGAGCATTGATGTGGATCCAGGCAAGATCTTTTCTGTTTAGCATGATGCTATCTTTTGGCTCAATTGTGAGGATTTTTCTCTTCTTTACATTGAGTTGTAATCCATACTGAAGGTTGCAACACTTAATCTCCATCAGCATGTACTCAAGTGCTCCTCACTGTAAAACAAGCAAGATTGTTTACTTGTATATCACAGTTTGTTAATAAGCCTTCCTCCAATCTCAGGTTTTCCTTCATATAGTCGAGCTCCTCTGATTATTTGCTTAGTATTCAGATTGAATAAGTAAGTTGAGAGGATGCAACGCCTAATCAACCCTTTCTTGATTTTAAACCATGTTGTGTTTCCTAGTTCTGTTCAAACAACTGCCTCTTGATTCATGTGCAGGTTCTGCATGAGTACAATTAAGTGTTATGGAATTCCCATTCTTCTCAATGCAATTCCTGGATTATTATGGTCCACACTGTCAAATGCCTTTGCAGGGTCAATAAAACACAACTAAAAATTTTCCACTTTGAGATAATATCTATCTGACAGTAGCAATTGTGATAGGTAGGTTTACTGTGCCAACCTGGCCAATAGGAACATGTGGGAATCATCAGGCCACAGTTTGATTGGAGGGTAGAGAAATAAATGGCTCTGCGAGGCCTGCCCCCTCTCTCTCGCTCTCTGGTCATTGGAGTGTGCTGGAGTGTGTGGGCTGCTGTTGGAGCTAATTCTCTGCCGCAACCTGTGAGCTACACTACCTGTGGGCTAGGACAATCTGTGGACCGTGTCCCAGAGCTTGAGGCTCCTTTGAGACCTGCTTTGCCATGCTGCTGATGTATACATCATTTGAGCTTGAAGCTGGTGGTTTCCGTTGCCTTGCATTGCCTGCATTCGTTTGATATCCCAACGGGGCCTGCTTCACTAAGCTCAAGAACTGCTGATTGTTGGTGACCCACCTTGCTGCTTACTGCCTATGGGCAGATTCTGTCCGCCTTGCCCCAGGGAGGACACTGATTCCTGGACCTTGGACCTGGCAGCCCACATAAGTTGAAGGACTCCCAATATATTAACTGTTCCACGGAAGTGAGTTGAATTGAACCCTCTCTTGCTGGATAAACCTATCCTCTTATACATATGTACATAAAATTATAAGTGTCCTGGTTTTGTTTCTCTAGAGGATCCTGCCTGACACGGCAATTATAACCCTTGTTCCATCCCATCTTCTGAATCCAGTCTGAATTTCTGGCAGTTCCCTGTTGATGAACTACAGCAGCTGTTGTTGATCAATTATTAGCAGAATTTTACTTTTATGTGATACTAGTGATATTGTTCAGTACTCACATTCTGTTGGTTCACTTTTCTTTGAAATGGGAACAAATATGGAACTCTTTCAGTCAATTGGCCAGGTGGCTGTCTTCCAAATTTCTTGACATAGAGGAGTAAATGCTTCAAGGCTCCATCAACTTGTTGAAACATTTCAGTTGGGATTCTGTTAATCCCTGGAGCCTTCATTTTGACTGTCTTCAGTATCAATAGGTTGTTGATAATATGCTAGCTCTTTAAATCGTTGATAGTTGCCTAGTTTTTTGATACAGGGACTTTGAATTGCTTTCATCTTCTTTTAATGTTTCCTACATTATTCAATATTTTGCCCATAGAATGTCTTGAGAGTTTTCTTTAGTTCTTCCAGCCTAAGATATGCTGAGCTCTACCTTTTTGGTATTCTAACTCTAGGTTTTCACACATTTCACTATAATACTCTACTTTGTCTTCTTGAACAGACCTTTGAGATTTCCTGTTCATCTCTTTTGCTCCATTCATTTTTCCATTTGTCTTAGCTACTACACAGTTAAGATCAAGTTTCGGAGTATCTTCTGATCTTTTTCTATGAAGAATAATTGATGAAGAAATATCCTGAAATAGGCAAGAAGGGATGAGATACAGTACACAAAGGAAGGAGTTAGCCTTTGGAGGTTGTGTGGGCAGTTCGTCTCGAGCAAGGAAGGCATTTTCATATATGACCATATACTCTGGTAGACAGAAAGATGGTATGGTGAGTGGTAATCTTTACTGGTTGTGCTTAAGTGAAAGAGGGTCAGATTTCAACTGCGAATGAGATTGGGAAAAATGAACAAAGTTTGAAGAGAGAAGAGAAGGTATGAAGTCATAACGTAGGACAGTAGGAGGATCAGAAGACTGGCTTGCATTAAAAGCCTATAGGCATTTTATGGTTATGGATTTATAAAACAAGATGAATCAGTGGAGAGTTTGCTTCTTTACATTCTGGATACCTTTTATTTCTTTTTCTTCTCTTATTGCTATGGTGATGACTTCTAATACAATATTTTTTATGCAGTTTCACTGACATGCAATTCATGTATCATGCAATTCAATGGTTTAAACATTTTAAGAAGAGTTGTGCAATCATCCTATAATCAGTTGTAGAACATTTTCTTCAGTTTGTATTTATTGATAGTAGCTTCCATTCCCCCACCAATGTCTCCTGCCATAACCCCAAGCAACTCTTATTCTAGTGACTATCTACATATATTTATCTACCCTGGATTTCATATCACGGATATCATACAAAAGTCAAACTCAACAAAATGACAGCAACAAAATAAAACACAGAAAAACTGCAGTCCAAAAGAAAGTGGAAAATAACAAAAACTATAACTATAACTGAACACAAACCATATTATCATAAAGATAATCAACAAAAAGTAGGGACAAATATAAGGATCCTAATACAAGGTATTATTATGCATAAACATACTACTGAGCATAATGAAAAATGTGCACAATATACAAGACAAAATAAAGAACTGGGAATGGATAAAAATATGATGTTTATGCACATCAAAAGAGTTTATCAAAAGAGTTAACAGAAAACTCACAGATTGGGAAATATACCCAGTAATAATATATCAGATAAAGGGCTAATCTCCAAAATCTATAGAAAGCTTCAATGTCTTAACAAGCTAGGAGAAATACAAATTAAAACAATGAGATACCACCTCACACCGACACTTTTAGCAAAATTCGGTGTAACAAAGTAATAAGTGCTGGCGGGGGTGCAGAGAGATAGGAATGCTTTCACATTGCTGGAGGGACTGCAGAATTGTACAACCGTCATCGAAACCGGGCGGCACTTCCTTAAAAAATGCAAATACAAGTACCTCATGATCCAGCAAGCTCTTTACTGGGTCTTTGCCCTAGAGAAATAAAAAATACAACATGAACAACACATGCACACCTATACATATACATGTACGTACACATATATTAAATCTTCTTTATTGATTGATTCTTTTATAACTATATCCATCTTTATTTCTTCCAGCACATTTTTTTCTTGAAGTCTACTTTATTAGATGGTTTTAGAGACTGTCATCTTCCAAACCAAATTCCAGGGATTTCTATCTTGTTGCTATCAGAGCTCTTCCGGTAGTATGTTTGCTTTAGGAAGAGCCTCCACTACAGATGCTGTGTTAACCAGGGGTCTCTAGAGAAACAAAACCAGAATGCTAGTAATTGTATATATATATTTATACAGATAGATAGATAACATAAGAATAAACAGTTAATTAAATTATAAAGCAGTACAAACGGCTCAGTACAACTCACTCCCGTGAGACAGTTGTGAGACACTGGGTGTCCTACAAGTGTCGAGGGCCACCGGGTAGTGCTCTGTAGAGCAGTTCTGTCTATCTGGGAACAGACAGCAAACAGGAAGGCAGGTCACCAACAGTCAGCCAGATGGCAGGGTCGGACAGCCCCCAGCTCAAGAGATGTAAATTCCAATGGTGTGGCGAAGCTGGTCTTGAAGGAAACTCAAATCACAGTGACACAGTCCACAGGTAGGTGACCCACAGGTAGGTGACCCACAGATAGTGTAGCTTGCAAATGGAGACACAGAACAAGGAAGGCAGCCACACACTGGTCTGATGATCAAAGAGCAAAAAACAGGTGAGGCTCGCGGAGCCATTTATCTCTCCACCCTTCAATTAATCCCACATGTGTTAATCAGCCAGGTTGACACAATAAACTAACTACCTCAGATGCCTACTTCTTAGCACACAGAAACCTCAGTCAGAAGTCCTCTCAAACCAGAAATCTAAACTCACTGCACTGAGTCCGTTCTGACTCATGAGAGCCTATAGGACAGGGCAGACCTGCCCCTCTGGGCTTCTGAGACGGAGTAGAGAGCCCCAGCCTTCTCCCGTGGAGCTGCTGGTGGTTTGGATCGCAGTTCAATACCTAACAACTACACCACTTGGGATCCTCAGCCCTAACTTAAAGGGGGAAGAAACAGACACACACTGGTTCTCTACCAGATCTGTCCTGCTGTTTCAGAGGCCTGAGCTATGGGTTGTGTAAGGAGGCATGTGGTGAGTTTCCTATGCAAGCAGATTTCACTGCGTGGCCTTCTGTAATAATTCACAGTAGGTTTGCAATGGATTATGTCTAAGGTGAGGTGTTGGCATGCTTTTTTTAATAACCATTTTATTGGGGGCTCTTAAAGTTCTTTTAATAATCCGTATATCCATTGTGTCAAGCACATTTATACATGTTGCTATTATCCTTTTCAAAACATTTTCTTTCTACTTGAGCCTTTGATATCAGCTTCTCATTTTTCCCTCCCTCCCTCCCTTCCCCTTCCAGCCTTATTAACTCTTGGTAAATTATAAATTTTTATTATTTTCATATCTTACAACATCCCATGTCTCCCTTTACCCATATTTCTGTTGCTTATCACCCTGGGTGGTTGGGGTGGTGGTGGTTATATGTTGATTGCTGAGGTCTGATCAATTCCCCTTCCTCCCTCCACCTTCCCCTACTGGTATGGTATCGCTACCCATAATTGTTCCTAAGGGGGTTATCTCTCCTGGATTCTGTATGTTGAGAGCTCTATCTGTACCAGTGTACATGCTCTAGTCTAGCCGGGTTTGTAAAGTAGAACTGGGGTCATGATAGTGATGGTGGGTGGGGGTTGCATTAAAGAAAGAGAGGAATTTGGTATGTTTTGTCAGTGCTATACTGCACCCTGGCTGGCTCACCCCTCCTCGTCATAGATTTTAGATAGTTTGTCATGCCCCTGTTCCTGGGTTTGTTGGCTCTCCCCTTCCTTTCCCCTCTCCCTTGTCCCCCAAGAACCATCAGTCCCATTGTTGTCTCCTTGGGATTGTTTATCCTGCCTACCTTATAGAGATAGACATGGAGGCAGGGCGGGGCTATAAATAGTTCCAGGTCTGTCTGTTGACTTTTATGAATGTTTTTCGATCGAGACTAATGAGGTGCCCAGCCCTGGCCCTGGAGTCTGTTTTTGGAATTCCTCAGGGACTTCATTGCTTTGCTCCTCCCCTTGCTGCTCCTGGATGCACTTCATGTTTCGCCCCAGTGTGAGGAGGTCAGACTGGAGACAATTCCTGCACTTTGTCTCCAGTGTTGTCCCCTATTGTGCTATGGGCAGTGAGGGGATGCTGTGTCTGGTGGTGTGGTGGGGCTGGCCCTACGGTCCTCTCTGTGCATTGGCTGCTCTGAGAGGGAATATTGTCCTCAGTGGGTCAACTTGTGGTTCTCTCTCTTGCTCCTTCCCTCTTAGTTTGCTCCCATGGCTCTGAGCAGGCCCACCCTTCTCCCTGAACTGTACCTTCAATGCTGTGCTCTGCAGTGCATTCTTCTGGGGGTGGAGGGGGTCCACATAGCTGGGAATGGGACCAGCCCCACAGACCTCTCTGTTAGTTTGCTGCTTCATGGCGGTGTGTTGCCTTCACGTCTTGATGCACCAGGTTGAGGTTTGGTCCCTCTCTCCCTCTCCTGTGGGTGCCTTCCCATGGGTGGGTTCTTGCGCTGTTCACCCCCCTACCCATGTCATGTCCTCTTTTTTATTACTTTTCGCTTTGTTAGTTGACTGCCCTATGTATTCCTGGGTTGTATCTGACCCCTGCCAGAGAGCATAGGCCTCACCCCGGGAATGCATGCATTTAGTAGCTCTCTCCCTTTGCCCCGGGTGCTCTTTAAGCTCACTTCAGGGGACTCATGTTGTACGTGTCCTTCTGTGCTTGACTTACTTCACTTAGCATGATTTCCTTCAACTCTTCCCATGCAATGATTTGATTCATGCGTTCATCACTGGTTTTCAGGGTTGCGTAGCACTCCACTGTATGTATGTACAAGAGTTCTTTAATCCATTTGTCCATCGATGGAAATTTGCATTGTTTCCAACTCTTTGCAATTGTGAACTGTGCTGCGATGAAGATAGGAGTGCAGACGTCTGGCCGTGGTCTGTTTCTTGCCTCTTCTGCGTATGGCACACTCTGAACAGACCCCCAGGGAGGTCTGTCGGTTGATTTTAGGGTGGAAGCTGTGGTCCCCCTGTCTTGCACATCTGGGATGGTTGGAGAAGCGGAATTGTGGGGTTCGCTCCCTTAGTTCACAGTAGATGGTGGTCCATGTGGCAGAGGTGGTGAGAGGAAGAATTTTCCTGCCATGTGCACCCCGAGGCAGAAGATGAAGCTTTCTACTCTCATAAAGAGTTACAGTCATGAAACCAGGAGGGGCAGTTCGACCCTGGCCTATAGGGTCACTGTGAGTCAGAATCCATTCCATGGCAGGGAGTTTGGAGTTTTTTATGCAATTCATTGTTGCTTTGTTGAGTTTTACTTTTTTTTTAACTGGTTTTTAAGATATTGCAGGTTTTATACAATTCAATGATTTGTCAACATGTGGCAGCTGATTGGTTTTACAGCACAGCAATTCTTACACTGTATTATATGACATTACCAGAAAGATTCAAATGTTGTTGATTCTTACATTTCTGAATTTCCCTGTTGCTTCCTTTTCTCCCGACTCCAAGTTCCTCAAAGGGGTGCACTGTTTCCGTGCTGTTTTCCTTATTGTATTTGTGGATAAGATTGGAACAATGTTTTGTTCTTGTGCAATATTCCAGAACTCTAGTACCTTTTAACTTTAATTGATAACATCCTCTCCTTGGCAAACAATAGGAAGGCCAGCAAGGAAAGAGCCTGAAACAAGGCCCTCTGATAGGTCTGCTTCCTGTTTGGAGGAGGGGCCCCAGTGGAATGTCCAGATCAAGGAACATACTTGACCCAGTTGCCTAAATGAACAGATTAGAGGGTCCAGATACTCTTTCTTTCTATGTGTCCTTGTGCATTGGACTCTGTGCCATTATAATTAAGTACCTCTGGACTTTATGGTCTATTATATAGGATCTCTTGACGTTACAAGGCCTTTGAGATTCATTACTTGGAATTTGAGCATTACATAAGCTTTTCTGACTGGTGGCTTTGAGGGAAAATAATTTAAGTAAATGGCCACTTCCATAATGTCCTAGTCTTAGACTTCTCTAATACTCGCAAAGAAGATAGCTGATGCTTGTAAGGGAGCCACCATAAGTAATTTTCCTATGTCAATATTGAGCTCAGCTTTTTGTATTAAGTTTATAAACATACCTGTCTGAGACTTAGTGCATTCCATAAGAAAGATCAGTATGTCTTTCAAGTGCTCCGTCATGACTTGAGCATCACCAAAGTGCATCAGGGAACATGTGTCCTGAACAGCACGCTTAGGTTACACAGAGCCTGGATCTCTGAAAAGTTCCTTAGGCACCTTGCTCGTTTGGCCTGTGATGATTAAAGTGATGTGTCAACTTGGCTATTACAGTTGCCTAGGGTTTAATGTTATCCCCTATATTCTGATAGTTATCATATGGTCCAGTCCATAGGATTTCACCCACCAAACTATACTAGGAGAGTTGGATCGATGAGAGCAATGCTGCATGCTTTTGCATTGAGGATCTGCAGTGCACGTTGCTTCTTTTCACGGTTGCATTTTTTCCTGCCATTCATTTGTATCCCGGTTATGGCCGCAAAAACAAAAGGAGCAGCAGAAAAATAGTGAAGGTAATGGATTGCTATAAAGAAAGATGCACAATAGATTAATATTCATGTTTGCGGATTTCTGAGCAAATTCTTTGCACTGTAATGGATATGATGACTTTGCCTGGATGGACTAATATTCAGCTTTATTAAGAGAAGAAGGAGAACCTGGTGGCAGGCCTCCAGGCAGGGGCTCCCAGGAGCCCTTGCTAGTGTGTCTACAGAAGAAGTGCAGTATCAACCTGCCTGCAGCCAATCAGTTAACAACAAACCCTCCTGGCCCTTCCCTATGTCTGTGTCTGTTTCTCTCACAAAAAGCATGGAAAACAATGCTTCCCACGTGGAGTTTTTAAAAGGCCTTTCTAGGAGATAATGCCCTCCTTTATCCAAGAGGACATTTTCCAGGTCGGCATTATCCAACAGGCAGGCTCAATAACAGTTGACTTTGGGTTCATCAGCACAGCTACTGCAGCAGCAGGAGTCCAGGGCCTTGCTGCCATCAACCCTGCCCCTCAGTGGCGGGCCAAGGAGAAGGACTTCCTGCATATCGAGTGACTTTGGCTGACAATTATGATAATCGACAGCATATAATGATCACGTACGTGATCATTAATATAAGCCAGCCGCTACTCTCAGAGTCTTAGATATACAACTTTAATTCTGTTGAGACACTAATGAAAAGGTAACATATCATTCCTGTTTTCTGATAAGGAAACTGAGACTTGGAGAAATTGAATAACATGCCAAGGTTAAACAGCTGGTAAGTGATATAGGCAAGAATCGAACTTAAGGGTGGCCAATTCTAGGATCTTCCTTTTTTTATCTGAGTTATGTAGAGCCAGAAGAGCAACCAAATCTGATTTGGAAGAAGTATAGATGGAATGCTCCTTAGAAGTGAGGATGCTGAGACTTCGTCTCGTGTACTTAGGCTATGTAGTTAGGAGAGGCCAGTCCCTGGAAAAGGTCATTAGACGTGGTAAAGCAGAAGGTCAGCCAAAAAGAAGACCCTCATCAAGTTGGATTGACACAGTGGCTGTGACATGGGTTCATATTTAACAATAATACTGAGGAAAGTGTAGGAGCCGGGGGTGTTTTGTTCTGTTGTACGTAGGGCTGCTAGAAATCAGTACTGACTAGACAGCACCTAACAACAACATATAGTCAATTCATTGTAATTTTATTTATTTTGGAAATACATTCTAAAAAATATAATCCTAAAAATCCATTGAATACACGCCTTCTCACCTAGTCCCCAAGAGTGATTCTCCCTAACTAACGAGAACTGGCAAAACAGGTTCCCATACTCTTCGTTAGTTTAGGCAGCTGGAGCCTGTGATGGGAGAATAGAAGAAGCTATCTGCTCTCATAACCAATTCCAGCCTCCCAAACTCAAAGCGAATAATTTTACCCAGTCCCATAGGGTCGCTGAAGAAGCCCTGGTGGCCTAATGGTTCTGCAGTAAGCTGCGAGGTGCAAGGTCAGCAGTTCAAAAATGCCAGCCCATCTACAGGAAAAAGATGGTGTTCTCTACAGCTGTAAAGAGTTAGTCTTGGAAACTCACAGGGGCGGCTCTACCCTGTCCTATAGGGTCACTATGAGTTAGCATTGACCTGATGGCAGTGAGTTTGATTTGGATTTTATAGGTGAGTCAGAATCAACTCGATGGCAGTGATATATATCTAATTATAATTATGGCTTTTAGATAAAGCATAAAGCAAGGTTAGGTGACTATCCAAAAGGGCTTTAGAGATGGCTGTAATCTTCGTTAATTTTGCCAAACCGTTAGGACTGAACCCATAAATCTACTGAGACCCGATGGGGTTAGTACACGGGGAAATGGAACCTCCCTGCAAGCGTCCCTTGGAGATGACCCTGAAAAGCAGAACACAATGGGAATCTCATCCAGCGATGAGAGGGCTTCTTGGATGAGCTTGTATTCTCCTCCTTGACATGCTCTACAGAGAGTTAAGTTATAATTAAATTGCTTGGTGCGTATGGGCTCAGAGGAAGGGTGTTTTCTCTGTGACATGGAGATTTGACGGTACACGTTATGATATTTGGATGCATTTAACTTCACTGCAGGGCGAAATCTCTCACCCAAGAGCAACTAGTTGGAATCTTTGGGATGAAGTCAAAACTATCACCAGCACGTTCTCTGCTTTGGGTAGGTTTGTCTGTATCGATTAGCTAGGACCATTTCTTGGGGTGACTGACAGGAAAATCCAAATTCAGAGGTTCAGTGGTTTCTAGTTCCTGTGAAAGTCTGAGATGGTGGTGGGTTCAGAGCAGCATAATGGTCCTCTATTTGATCAGACATTGATCCTCCATTTAATCAGACATTGTTACTTTGTTCTAACCTTATTATCTAAAATAGTGGTGCCTGTGTTTTAGGGAGCAGCCTGGAGTAAAATGCTAGAGAAGGAGAGCAGAGGGCACACATGCGCTTCCTCTAAGTGTCAATACGTGACATTTTTGCATTTATCCTAGTCTAGAATGCATCTTATGGCCACACCCAGCTGAAAGGGCGTCTGGGAAATGTAGTCTATCCAGCCGAGTTAAAATGTCAAGGTCTCATGTCAACAGTATTGAGACTAGAAGAGCTGGATTGTGTCCATCTACAACTTCCAACCGCTCTGAATGAGGAAAACACTGGGAGGTTCTGGTTAGAGTAGGATTAACATGGGAACAAAACTCACAGTGATAGAAAAGACCAGGTTTACTAATCAGATGGAGATTGATGTGACCCTTGAGCCTGGAAATCCCCTTCAGATGAGGAAGTGAACACACCCCACGGCCCATTGTCAGCCAAACAATAGATCTGTAGGGAGAACAGCAATGCTAGGCAGGTATACACAAATCTTGGAATAATCGACCAGTTGAGATCAAAAGGGCAGCCTTTCCTCAAGGACACTGTTCAGAGTGCCGGGAAAGAAGGGGAGGCAGCAGGAAGCACAAGGCTCCCTGGGATAGGTGATGCCACAGTGAGGACATTGCAGTCAGTGACACGAAACAAAATGTATCTGAGCTGTTGGATGCAAAACCGATGTGCTCTGTAAGCCTTCACCCATTTCACATGGAAAAGATTTTAAAAAGTGAATGGAAATAAAGAATCTGGACGAAAAAGGAAAAGGCAGGGTGTCCATCACCATGGACAAAGTTGGGTGTCCATCACCATGACTAGCAGGAGGAGCAGTAGGGTTCATTGTCCAGGACTGGTCCCCAAGGCTAAGACTCTAGTTCTCATTCTGCCAGAGAGGGGAGCGTGTTCCCCAGCCACAGACCCCGCTGTGCCTAATGCTTGCTATTCGGAGGCCTTTAACTCCATGGCTTGGATCTCAGCTTTACAGAGGGGACCAGGAGCTTCCTTGTCCCAAACCACAAAAACTAAATGGTAGGACAGGCCTGGGGTCCATAGACTTCCATCTCATAATGGTATGTTTTTCTTCCCTCGGATTATGCAAGCGAATAAGAGACTGGAATGTTTCTACTTAAGTCAGGGAAAGGCCTGCATTCCGAGGGCTCCGTCGAATGGCTAGTCCTTATGTGCTGTAAGCCGCCTATAATAAGATGTGAAGGTGTCCTGCACACCAGCTCCTGCTTCTGTTCCCATGAATTCTTCCTGGAATCACCCTGCTCCCGCAGGTCTGCACATGCACTGTTTGGTCACTTGCCCTTGTTTGAAGGACATGGACTTCACGGTCTTTGTCACACATATTATGAAAAGTAGCTGTTAAGTGGATGCGGACTCATGATTAACCCCATCCTCTCACAGTAGAACTTTATCCCATAGCCCCCCCCCAACCATTTTATTGATACAGAATTTATATATCATATAATTCAATAGTTCAATCACTCAGTCATATCACAGAGAATTGTACAATCACCACCCGTTAATTTTAGGGTTGTCCCCAGCCGCCATGGTTAACTTGCCTTTAAGATGATTTATGCAATCCCAATCTGTGCTATTGCTTCCCGCAACCACCTCCCCTTTCCCTCTCTCGCTTCCTCACCTCCCACCCCTCACACCGGTACCCTGTATGCCCTTGTATCTGTAGTTATCATTGTGCATTCACTCCAGTGCTTCACAGCTGGGAGACCAAATGAGAACACCAGAAAATATTTTCATGGTACAGCGGTAAGGGCAGAAACATAATAGTATACAGACAAAAATACTAATTATGTGTAATAAGGAATAGACCCCCCAACAATAATCAAAAGTCAGGGAAGAAATTTCTGTCATGGAAACAGTAAGAGATACTTCCACCAAGAACAAATTCGAGTCACGTCTATGAGGGGGTCAACTGGCCAAGTGTCCAGTGGTTTTAATAGCTGATTTTTTCTGAAGCAGATTATCACACATTTCTTCTGAGCCATAGATAGACTTGAACTGTTGACCTCACCATTAGTCTACATGTTGCTTAACTGCACCTCCTCTGGACTCTTTGCACACACATGGCATAGGGTTATTTTGATCCCTCTGATGCTCTTTAAAAACAAAGGTGCTACTCTGCTTTCATTGCCATTTAAGACCATGTATCCTTTCTTGTGTACGGAGATGCTTTCAAAGGAGAGCTCTCCTAGATTTACTACCCTCAAACCAGGCTATCTCCACTCTAATCCTTTAAGTCACAATGTTTTCTATTTCCAAGAGGCTGCTGTGTGAACCGAACAAGGGAATGTAAAGACAGGTGTGATGCCAAGGTTGGATCCTCTCACCATCCTGTTCCATCTGTAGGCTGCAGCAATGGACTCACACATAAGTACCATTGGGCGGATGGCGCAGCAGCACTGGGCAGTGATTAGTTCGGCCCTGCGCAGGGTCGCTATGGGTCAGAACTGACTGGACAGCACTTAGCAACAACAGCATTGTCTGTTTTCCAATTTATTTTGCATCGTGAGATGATGCTATCTTTAGAAGAGGAAAAATTAATATAACAAAGAAAACATTAGCGGCCAGACAGCTTGACGTTGGATGCCTTAGAAGCTAACAGGCCATTCATCACGTCTCTCCACCTTCATGTATCATTGACATACTGACTGAGGAATAAATAATGTTTATGCCCAACAGGAAAGAACTACTCACTGGTTGTCTGTTTGGACATGGCAGTACAAACCAAAAGTATTCATCTTTGTGTTTTTTGACAGGGAAGAATTAAACTTTGCTTTTGAAGTATTTCTTTCTTTTTCTAAATGAAAGCATTTTATATTCCAGGTGTTTCTGCATGTTCCTCAGTCTGAAACTAAAGGGACCTCAGAAACGGCCGGATATAACGTGTCGGGGGTCAGCTGCCATTAGGCGGTTCTGTAGTGATTTCAAGATTATGTCCTTTCAGAAGCAGATCACCAGGACATGAAATTTAAATGAGCTGCCAAAGTGCTTCTCTCTTTTTTTTTATGGTCTACTATCCGACTTGGAAACAATGAGTTCTTCTTGTAACTAATGTTCACCTCCAACTTGTGTTGTGAGGTGGTTGGCTCTGACAATAGGTACAACAAAATCGAACAATGCTTGGTCCTGGGCAGTCCTTACAGTTGACATTGGGTCAGCCCCTGGCTGAGCCATGGAGCCAGTCCATCTGATTGAGAGCCTTCCTTTTCTTGGTCCTTCTCCAGGGACTGGTTCCTCCCAATAACGTCCAAATTACCATGTAGAATCAAGTTTCACCATCTTGGCTTCTTGCGAGCATGCTGACTGCTCTTCTTCCAAGATGGCTTGTTTTCATGGCTGTGCTGTTGCCAGTCCTGGATATATCCAACGTTCCTCCCAATACTCCATAATTCAAAGACACCGATTTCCATTTGGTCCTCATGACTCAGTGTCCAGCTTTCACATGCAGATGAGGCAGTTGAAAATACCCTGTCCTGGAGCAGGTGCACCTAAGTTCTCAAAAACATCTTTGCTCTTTTACATATTAAGGAGGATTTGGGGAGCAGATTTTCCCAATGCAAAGCATCATTTGATTATTTTGAATGCTGCTTGCATGGGGGTTGATGTAGATCTAACTAAGTGAACTCCTTGAGAACTTCAATGTTGTCTGCATTTATTATATTTTTATTTATTGGACCATTTGTAAGCATTTTTTGTTAAAGCGTAATCCACCCTGAAGCCTGCCGTCTGATTATCATCAGTTATGTGCTTCATGTTCTCTTGAATTTTAGTAATCAAGGTTGTTATCTGCATATCAGAATTTTCACATACGCCTTTCTTCAAACTTGATGCCACATTGTTCTTTATCTCCTCTCACCAGATTCACCAATTATTTGCTCAGCATATAGATAAAATAAGCATCGTATCATGGGTTACATTCCCCCACCCCACCCAAATATGTGTTAAATTAGTTGGGCGATGATTCTCATCGGTAGTTATATAATCTGGTGTCAATTTGGGACTTGAGAGGATTAAGAGTGAAGGGGTGGAGTCTAGTCTGTCAATCAAGGTCATGGCCAACTAGGCCTCTGTGTGGGCATGGCCTTCTGAGAATTCTGGGAACTCCTGGATTTCCTCCTTGGAGGAGAGAGACACACGCTTTCTCTCGGCTCACTCCTTGGAGAGACAATGTACTGACAAAACACATGATACTACACCGAGAGACCCCGTGCCCTGGGAACTGGAGCAGGAGCCACATGGAGACCCATGTCAGCTGAGATGTTTCTACCGCCACTGGATCCACAAGACTTTCCACCCACTGGCCTGTGATCTTCCTGTATTCAGCATCTTTGCATGTGTTTCATGAGTCTGAAGAGGACTTTATAGATTGATATTGGACATATGGGTTAATATCAGACTTTTGGACTTGATCTGGACTGGGCTGAGATGTTTTCTCAGTGTTCAACTACTCTTGTATATAAAATTCTTCCTTATATACATATGGGTATTTATTAATTTGTTTGTCTCGTCTACCCAGACTGACAGTAGTTATGTCATGATGTAATTTGGTGGTTATATAGTGGGTTAGGTTGGGTTGTCTAGCGAAACATAATCAGTGGCACTCAGATGTGTAAGGAAAAATTTTACATCACGAAGTAATTTTATTTCAAGAAGGTGTTTCTGCCCAGTTCAACTCAAATCCATGAGTCTGAGGCTCCCTGGACCCTTTTCAGACTCATGTAGCTGCAGATTGATTCTGGTTTTTCTTTCTAGCTTTGCCCTAGGACCAGCCATACCAAGTGACTTGCCATCCTCCATGCCTACCATGTCTATCTTTGTATCTTTGCATGCTTTATCCTCTGCCCACTGTATTCCTGACCATGGAAAGAACTCCTATTTTTCCAATCCTAAAGCCAAATGAGCTTTGTCTATTTCCTCCAGACTGGACGAAGGGCCTTTATTCTTTGGATTCATTGGACTATAGATATTTCTGGATCTTGGTGCAATCAGTACATATTTCAGTCACATAATTATCTTTTTCTCTTACTGAAATTATTTCACATTTTAAAACCTCTCCTTATGGCTATTAGTGGGTAGCTAATCTCAGGCAAATCAGGTACTTAACCCATGTTTTCTCATGGATTATGTTTAAATCCACTGAGAGTATGTTGCCCAAATAGACTCAAAGCACCTGTAGTAGGGAATTGTTCTTGGTCATCATTTATTCTTGCTCATTTCCACTTGACGTCAGTTGTTTTTCTGTCCCTTTGGATGTTGATCCAGGCAGATGTTGTAAAATCACTGTAATTCCAACTTTGGAAGGTCTCTTAGATGCAGCAAAACTCTGCTTTGTTGTCTTTCTTGGGCACATAGAAAACTATGCTTGCAGGTCACTGCTCCTGAGCAATGGCCAAGTTTAGGGTATCAAGAGCTGCTCCCTTTGGTTTGTTTTGTGTGTGTGTGTGTGTGTTTGCCTCTATGGTTTTCTTTTTTTTTTTAAACATTTTATTAGGGGCTGATACAACTCTTATCACAATCCATACATATACATACATCAATTGTATGAAGCACATCTGTACATTCTTTGCCCTAATCATTTTCAAAGCATTTGCTCTCCACTTAAGCCCTTTGCATCAAGTCCTCTTTTTCCCCCTCCCTCGCCACTCACCCCTTCCACATGAGCCATGATAATTTATAAATTATTATTTTGTCATATCTTGCCGTATCTGGTGTCTCCCTTCACCCCCTTTTCTGTTGTCCGTCCCCCAGGGAGGAGGTCACAAGTAGATCCTTGTAATTGGTTCCCCCTTTCCAACTCACTCACCCTCTACCCTCTCAGTATCGCCCCTCACACCCCTGGTCCTGAAGGTATCATCCACCCTGGATTCCCTGTGCCTCCAACTCCTATCTGCACCAGTGTACAACCTCTGCTCTATCCAGACTTGCAAGGCAGAATTTGGATCATGGTAGTTGGGGGGGAGGAAGCATTTAGGAACTGGAGCAAAGCTGTATTCAACATTGGTGCTATATCGCACCCTGACTGACTCATCTCCTCCTCTAGACCCCTCTGTGAGGGGATCTCCAGTGGCCGACAAATGGGCTTTAGATCTCCACTCTGCATTTCCCCCTTCATTCACTATGGTAAGATTTTTTTTTTTATGATGATGCCTTATACCTGATCCCTTCAACACCTCGTGATCGCACAGGCTCGTGTGCTTCTTCCATGTGGGCTTTGTTGCTTCTGGAGCTGCTCCCTTTTGTATCACATCTAGGAACATGAGAATATTCTATTAATTCAGTGAGACCTCACCATCTAAAACATAGCAGGCAATTGTCTTGGTGTAACTGGCTCTTTAGGAATGGAAGCACAGATTCTCCCATTATTGGAACTCTTAATTTTGTTATTGGGGTCCTACCATGTCTCTTCCTCCTGCACAGGTGCCCCTCTTACAGATGTGTTTATTCTTATTCTTTGTACTCCAGCATGCTGAAGAAACACGATTCAACAGAGAGTGGAATAGTTTGGATCTGGGAGGAGATATATGGGAAGTCTGGCTCGAGCTCCCGTTTGTTTTTTCTATATTTTGAGTTCACTTAGGGCTTGGCTTTTGAAATTCAGAAGCTTTTATTCTGTATTTTGCTATGATATTATTTTGGCAACGAATCTTTTAATGCTGAAATTGGGGCAAGAGATTCTAAAGTAGAAATGTTAATATTTCAAAATATCATCCCACTATCATGTTCTTATAACGTAGTTTAAAAACAAGTCATTTATTTTTCTATTTCACTGGTTGGTAAGTGTATCCATTTCCTTCTAGCATCTTCTAAATTGTGGCACAACCCTAGAGAAAAGATGGAGGCAGTATCTTGATCTACCTGAGCTTAGGTATCTACCAACTGATAAGGATTCAAAAGGTATGTGAAACGGAACAATAAGGTGAAAAATGATATGTGCTGAAATTTTACTTATTGCACTAAAATTAAAGCAAAGCCAGAAAACCAGTTACTATAATTGAATAGGTTCTAACTCAAAGTGATACTATAGGACAGCGTAGAACTGCCCGTGCGGATTTCTGAGAGTGTAAATCATTATAAGAAAGCCTCATTTTTCTCCCATGGAACAGCTGGTAGGTTTGAATCATTGGCCTTGTGGTTGGTTGCCCAATAGTATGAGGAAAAGAGTATGAATTTACTATCTGTTGAATGACTGAATCAATTACATAACTAAGGTTAACAGCCATGAATTAATTACATAACTAAGGTTAACATTTATATCATGCCTGCCAAGAGGCAGCTACAAGCCAGCTTTCTCAACAACCTTTTACAGAAGGTACCATTTCCTCCATTTATAAAGAAAACAACTAAGGCTCACAGGTAGCATATTTGGTCTTAAATCAAACAACTAATGAGTAGCAAATAGAGGTGCGGAACTCAGATCTCCTTGATATTAATCCTCCATTCTATCTGGCCCACCAGGTCCTGTGGTATTGTTAAAAAAAAGGTGTTGGCCATGAAAGAGGGGGAGTACGTGATGGGGACCCAATGCCCATCTGTATACAGCTGGACACCCCTTCCAGAGGGGTAGTGTGGAGGAGATGGGCCACTCAGGGTTCAGTGTAGCATCAATGAAACTCAAAACCTTCCTCTAGTTCCTGAACGCTTCCTCCCCTCCCAATCATCATGACCCCAATTCTACTTTGCCTTGCGGACCTGGTTATACCAGAGGATGTACAGCGGTGCAGTGGGGATCTGGAGGCACAAGGAATCTAGGACAGATGAACCCCTCAACACCAGCAGTGGGAGTGGCGACACCAGGAGGGAAGGGGGTGTAGAAAGGGAGAACTGATCTCGGAGATCTATGTGTAACCTCCTCTCTGGGAGATGGGAAATGGGGAGGCGGGTGAGGGGAGACGCCGGGGAGTGTAAGATAAGATAAAATAATTATTTATAAACTATCAAGGGACCAGGGGTGGGATCGGGGAGGGAGGGGGACGGGGGAAAAAAAGGGAAACCGAGCTGATTCCAGGAACCCAAGTGGAAGGTGAATTATGAGAATGAGTGCAACGAATGTATAAAGGTGCTTTGCTCAATTGATGTATGTACAGACTGTGATAAGAGCCTTATGAGCCCCAATAAAAAGATTTAAAAAAAAGTGTTGGGGCAATGTCTGACCTCTGCTGACTGCACAAAGAGGAAGGAGATTATAACTCCACATCTGGCCAAGGCCTATTTTTATGAGGCAGAAGTTAGACACCACCATTTTCCAACCTTCGTTATCTTATTCTAACAAGAAGCATCTTTCCCTCTGCTCCTCGGCTGGGCTCCCTCATCCATGGCAATGGCCTCATAGAACTCACAGATTATGAATTCACAATTATGAGGGTCTGTTGAGGACATTAACAGTCTATGATTCTGGATACATAGAAGCAGTTTTCTGATTAGGTATCCCTCTTCTTAGCTCTCCCTTAAGATACATCTTTTGCTGGCTCTTGGCCCCTCAGGCTCATGACCCACTGGGCCTTTGCCCAGCTCTGGCAAGTGTTATGAAGTTCATTTAGTTCTGCGGATACCTAAGCTCCCTTGCTCCGTGGATCGAGATGCCTGTTCTTCAGTTTTGCGCTCTCAGTGCTCCTACCTCAAGCTCTGCTGTCCCAGTCTCTCCAGGTAGGGATCTCTGAATCCAAAAGATATGCTCTTATTTTGGATGGCCATAAAGTCCCCCACTCCTGCTTTTGAGAGGATCATTTTATTCCTCATGGAATGGCAAAAACCTGACCAATCCCCTCGTTAGAGTTCCCATACACTCTACTTGTAATTTTCTACCCAGTCATTTGGTAGGAATGATAAAGACTATGGGTAGAAGAGCCAAAGCATGTAAGCTAATACACTGTGGATATGTAGGTCTTTCTTTCTTTCTATCTATTTATCTATCTATCTTCTATTTGGCTATCATCTCATCTATCTATTCATCCACCCATCCGTTCATCTCCCTCCCTCCCTTCCTACTTACCTGCCTACTTACCAATCTACTTATCTACCTGAAAGGGTTTCAAATAGTCTATTAAAAAAGTGGAATAGAAAGATAACAGAATCACTGTGACATTTTTGAGCTTGCACCGCCACCACACCAAGCCGCCCGCTCCTAGATGAAGCCGTTGCTTTCAAGGAATTAAATGCATTTTCCGACCACAAAAAAATGATTGCTTAGTTGTATCTACCTCTGGGCTCTACTGTTCTTATAATTTAGGTTTTGCCATTTTCTCTAAGGCTTATGATTGATCTCATATTTACTACCTGACTTATTAATAAGAGCAGAATGCAATGCCACTATGTTGCACCTGAAATCTTAACCAGCATGTACAAGCCAAATGATGCATTAACGGCATTGGTTGGGATGAAGAAAAGAGTATTTGTATGAGTTATGTGGGGATAAATATTTGCTTTCTGCACCACCTAGCAAGATGGTGGCAGTATTTTTCACAAATAGGATATGTAATTGTGTGTATATTTCAAGCAGCTTGTTTATATTTCCCCCCAGGGTTTAACTTTCTCAGATGTCTAAAATACTCTCGAGGGAGAGAGGGAATGCCATAATTTTTTACAATCAGACATTGTCCCTGTTTCCCAGGCAAACTCAATGCACCTTCTGTTGGGTAATTGGAATCCACGAAGCAACATGGAGTGTTTGAACAAAATGTGAATGGGCCGTATTTATACTGGAACAGCAGAGAGTTTGAAGCCCAGACTATTTATGCTACAGAAAGTGATAAAAAGACACAATGAGAGATCAGAGGGTGTTGACTCGGTTGTACAATTTGGCATTCAACAGAGTCGGCATAGGTGAACATGAATAAATATTTCCAGAAGACTGGTCCCACGCCTTTTCAATTTCTAGTGCAGAGTCTCACTGCATTGTTTCATTATACGTGTTCTTCGTTCAGGGGGATGGTGCTGGTACAACTACATCTTTTCAAATGCATTGTAAAAGCGAGACTTGTATATGTCAAATCAACCCAACTCAAACCAAACTGCTGTCAAGGCAATTCCAATTCTCTGTGACACGATGTATCTAGACCAGCACTGCATCCAAAGAGCTTTCCACGATGTGACCTTTTAGAAGCAGATCGCCAGGACTTTCTTCTGAGGTACCCCAAGGTGGGTTCAGACTTAGAACCTTTTGATTACTAGTCAAAAGCTTACCCATATAACCCCACCTAGGGATGCTGCATATTTCAGAGTAGTGTTATATATATTTTTTCTTTCTATTTTAGGTTAATTTGATAAGAAATCGGCATTTTGTGAGTTGTGAGTAAAGCGTGACATTACTTTCATATAGAGGGATAGCTCATTTTGCCAACAACAGTGTGTTTTCGTATCTGAATAGAAGCGTGTGTGTGTGTGTGTGTGTGTGTGTAGGAGTGCATGGGTGCTTGCGTGTCTTCAGAACATTTGGGACCCTAATGATTTATAAGTAAATAACTATACACTCCAGGTGACATTATGAAACGGTGACAAGAACTAAGTGCCAAGGCGAAGCCCCATGTGACTGTGAGAAGCAGGTGGTCCGGGCATGGCTGTAGGGTGTGTGAGGAGGAAAAAAAGAGGCAGGTGGTGCTTCACACAGCCCTGCAAATGCCCCCTTTCTCCTCAGGCTCATTCCTGGAACCACCGTTAGCGAATATTTGCTCATAGGAAAACATAAATAGGTCCACTGACCTTTCCTCTTCCCAATCGGTCATTCCAATTCTCCATTTTTTTTTTTTTGTTATTTGTTGCTCTCAAAATTCCTAGACTATGTTTACTCTCCTGAGAGAAAAGCGATTTTCAGTCTTCTTGGGGTGACATGTCTCTTGATAAAGGAGGGGGACAGTGAAAGCAAGGGAACTAACTTAATGACAAATAGTGGCAGCAAACTGAGATTCCTATGACTGGTACCGTACCTGCCCCTCCCAATTTATAAACACTCTGAAATTGAGGAAGATTAGAGGTTCCCTAAAGTTCATTAACAGACCCCTGGTTAGATAACACCATTCTGCATTAGCTCCTTTCCCAGGCATCCTGATCACCATCCTACTACTTCGCATCCTCTAGTAATGCCTTTCACGTGAATTTGGGGTAAATGCTTCCTTTCCTAATGATGACTGACCAAACGATGTCCTGCTTCCCCTCTGCCTTGGCTGAGGATGGGAGCAGGCAGTATGGCTTCCTCTAGACCTACCACCCTCAAGTAGCAGTCTGACTACGATGTTATTGTACAAAGAGTTGTCTAATTACCTTTCCTTACCTCACTTCCTTTTTCTTCAATCATTTTATTGGGGGTACATACAGCTCTTATCAAAATCCATACATATATCCCTTGTGTCAAGCACATTTGTACATATGTTGCCATCATTATTTTCAAAACATTTTCTTACTACTCGTACCCTTAGTATCAGTTTGGTCCCCCCCTTCCCTCCCTCCCTCATGAACCCTGGATATATTTCCATGTCTTACACTGACTGATGTCTTCCTTCACCCACTTTTCTGTTGTTCATTCCCCTGGGAGAGGGTTATATATAGATCATTATGATCAATTCCCCTTTTTTCTCCTCCCCTCCTCCACCTTTCCCTTACCCTCCTGGAATTGCTACTCTCATTATTGGTCCTCAGGGGTTTATCTGTCCTGGATCCCCTGTGTTTCCAGCTCTTATTTGTAAACATGTACATGCTCTAGTCTAGCCAGATTTGTAAGGTAGAATTGGGGTCATAATAGTGGTGGGGAGGAAGCATTAAAGAACCAGAGGAAAGTTGTATGTTTCATTGGTGCTATACTGCACACTGACTGACTCATCTTTTCTTGTCACCCTTCTGTAAGGGGATGTCCAATTGTCTACAGATGGGCTTTGGGTCTCCACTCCACCCTCCCTGTGGTAGTCACCTAATCTCGTGTCAATTTAAGGATTAAGAGTGTAGAGGTGGAGTCTAGGCTGTCAATCTGGAGATAGCCAATGAGACTCCTGTGTGGGCATGGCCTCCTGAGAATTCTGGAAAATCCAGTACTTCCTCCTTGGAGGCAGAAGACACCTCTCTTTCTCTGCGACTCCCTGGGATACAATGCAGAAGACAAGCCACATGGATGCAACCAGACCTCCATAGCTAGAGAAGCTAGAGAGACCCGTGCCAGCAACGATATGCTTACAACGCCACTGGACCCAAAAACTTCCTACCCACTGGCTTGTGATCGTCCTGCATTTGGCTTCATTGCACACATTTCATGAGTCTGAGGACTTTATAGATTGGTATCAGACATATGGGCTAATATCAGACATATGGTCTTGGACTGGACTGGATTCAGATGTTTTCTCAATGTTCACTTCCTTTTGTATATCTAAACCTCATATAGCTATATATGCATGTTTATGAATTTGTTTTTCTAGTCTACCCAGACTAACACACTCCCTCTCATTCACAATGATATAATTTTTTGTTCTGGGTCTTTGGTACCTGGTACCTAATCCCTTCAATACTTCATGATCACACAGGCTGGTGTGCTTCTTTCATGTGGGCTTTGTTGCTTCTCAGCTAGAGGGTCTAGCTCTTTTTTACTGACCCTCTACTGTGGTGCTGTCAAGTCTGTATTAGACTGTTAACCACAAGGTTGGCAGTTCGTATCCATCAGTTATACCTCAGGAGAAAGATGAGGCTGTGTATTCCTATAAAGATTTATAACCACTAAAACCCTATAGCATCACGATGAGTAGGAATTGACTCCATAGCAGTTCCCCCCACCCCCTATGTTACCAAACAGGTTGTCCTTTCACCAGGACTGATCTTTCCTGATAACATGTCCAAATTATGTGAGATGAAGTCTCACCATCCTAGTTTCCAAAGAGCATTTTGGCTGTGTTTCTTTCAAACAGCTTTGTTCTTCTGGCTGTCCATGGTACTTTAAATATATATATTTTTTGCCAACATCTTAATCCCAATGCAACAATTCATCTTCAGTCTTCCTTTTGTATAGGAATAGCTTTCATTTAGGAATAGATTTCATGCGATATTATCTACACTTCTTAATGCGGACCCTCTGGAGCTGACAGTGCATATTTCCAAGAGGACGTTTTCATCACAGGGCTCTGAGGTGGTTGCGGACATAATGAACTCATTTTCACAAGCATCTTATCTCGGATTAGATAGCTGATCTAGAACTGATAGAAAAAAGCTGTGTGTTCACATAGCTCAGACTAAGAACCGTCTTTAAAATTTATAAATACCCCGAATTGTGTATCCACACACACACACCAATTTCAAAATGGTGGTTTGTAAAGTTGACATCTCATTCCAAGAAATTCTTTTCCGCTTATTACCTCCCCACTTGATCTTAGCCTAAAGACCGAGAAGCAATTCTCTTATCAACTCTAAGTGTAAATGATTCTTACGTTAACAAAAATAATGTCTCCTCTCCAAAAAGAGATATTTCCTTCCACCTCCCTGGAGCCCATTCCTTTACCTGGCAATGGGATTTTGTGTATGTGCTAATGTTTAAAGACCTTGCTATGGGCCCAGTGTCATCGTGTTAACTTATATTTGGAGAAACTGTCCAGGCTGTGGTCAGAGAAAGACGTGACTGTGGAAGCATTACCAGAGGGACATTGTCCTGCCAGCTCTGAAGATGCAGGAAGACGGCTGGAAGACAGGGTTGCACTTAGCCTCTAGTAAGTAGCCCAAAGACGAAGAAGCAGATGCCTCACCGAGCTTCTAACATGAACCTCAGCACTGCAGACACCTTGATTTCAGCCCAGTGAGTATCAGGTCAGGCTTCCGTTTCCCAGAACAGTAGAATTATATATGTGTATTGTTTTCAACCATCAAGTTTATAATTTATTCTGTAATAAAATGAACACAGTTGTACCGTTAAAATGATAAACACATCGGGAGGTAGGGGAAGGGAGGAGGTGTTGGCCAACACAGGGACAAGGGAAAAGCAAGTGGTTCAAAACCAGTGCCAGGGAGGGGAAGGGAGGACTGGGAGGGGAAGGGAGGACTGGTAGGGAGTGACCCAAGGGCGAGGTAACTGAGAGGAATTACTGAAACCAGAATGAAGGCTGAACATGGTAGTGGGACAGGAAGAAAGTATAAGGAAATCGAGGAAAGGAGTAGGAAGCAAAGGGCATACATAGAAGCCTAAATACAGACATGTACATATGTAAATATATTTATGAATATGGGGAAATAGACCTATGTACATATATTTATAGGTTCAGTAGTAGGGTAGCTGGTGGACATTGGGCCTCCTCACACACACTTCCTCAATATAATAGCACCTTGCCCAGCTAAACGGTCATTCCATGATACCCACTTTCCCGACATGATCACTGATGACAGACGTGTGCATAAGCAAATGTGGTGAAGAAAGCTGATGTTGCCCATCTATCAAAAAGATATAGCGTCTGGGGTCTTAAAGGCTTGAAGGCAAACAAACGGCCATCTAGCTCAGAAGGAACAAAGCCCACAGAGAAGCACACAGTCTAAGCTAATACAAGGTGTTGAATGGACCAGGTAGCAGACACCAAGGAACAAAAACTATCATTGTGTGATCACCTTCCTCATATAATCGCTGAAGACGAAGGTGTGCATAAGCAAGCATGGTGAAGAAGGCTGATGGTGCCTGGCTATTGAGAGATATAGCATCCAGGGACTTAAAGGCTTGAAAGTAAACAAGCGTCAATCTAGCCCAGAAACAACAAAGCCCACATGGAAGCAGCACACCAACATGTGTGACTGTGAAGTGCAGAGGGGACCAGGTTTCAAACAACAAAGACAGGGGGGAAAAAAATCACATCACCGTGAATGAGGGGGAGTGCGTGATAGGGACCCAGTGCCCATCTGTAGACAGCTGGTCACCCCTTGCAGAGAGGTAGTGGGGAGGAGATGAGTCACTCCAGGGTTCAGTGTCACAACAATGAAACTCAAAACCTTCCTCTAGTTCTTGAACGCTTTGTCCCCTCCCAATTATCATGATCCCAATTCTACCTTGTGGACCTGGTTAGACCAGAGGATGCACAGCGGTGCAGTAGGGATCTGGAAACACAGGGAATCTAGGACGGATGAACCCCCCAGGACCAGCGGTGGGAGAGGCAACACCGGGAGGGAAGGGGTGTAGAAAGGGAGAACCGATCTTGGGGATCTATGTGTAACCTCCTCTCTGGGGGATGGGCAATGGGAAGGTGGGTGAGGGGAGATGCAGGTCAGTGTAAGATAAGATAAAATAATTATTTGTAAACTATTAAGGGTTCAGTGGGGAGGGGGGAGCGGAGAGGGAGGGAGAGGGAAAAAAAGGAAAACGAGCTGCTTCCAGGAACCCAAGTGGAAGGCGAATTTTGAGAATGATGAGGGCAATGAATGTATAAGGGTGCTTCACTCAATTGATGTATGTATGGATTGTGATAAGAGTTGTATGAGCCCCAATAAAATGATTTATTAAATTAAAAAGTTATAAACATATTAAAGATGTATTTTTTAAAACATTTTTTAGGGACTCACACAACTCTTATCACAATCCATACATACATCAACTGTATAAAGCACATCTATACATTCTTTGCCCTCATCATTTTCAAAGCATTTGCTCTCCACTTAAGCCCTTTGCATCAAGTCCTCTTTTTTCCCCCTCCCTCGCTGTTCCCCCCCCATGAGCCCTTGATAATTTATAGATTATTATTTTGTCATATCTTGCCCTGTCCGGCATCTCCCTTCACCCCTAAAGATGTATTATTGACATTCATATGTAACATTACATATGACATGAATAGATAAACATTATATATTTTGTGGAATCCTGAGAACATGTCTGCGGTCCTGGGGCCCCAGTTTGCGAAGCACAGATTTAGGCAGCAGTCCTTAGAGCGTGCCTGCAGCATTTCTTTTCATACGTGCTATCATGAGCTGGACTTTTCGATGACGTAATTCATCGTTAGCAGCTCATTTCTCACCTCCCTGTGTCACCAGAGGCGCGTTTGTTACCCACAGGAGTCTATAAATGATCCACCATAGCCTTTAGCTGTTTTATATATAACATCACCGGAAGTTGTGCATTATTTTCTCCCATAATTCAAACTAGCACTGCTTAGAATGAAGGTACAAGATTTGTCTATCTGCAGTGTTATTTAGTCTTTTGTCTAATGAAGAGGATAGCTTCTTTGTCGTTAGTAATATTTTATCCACCTTATCTCTCAGAGCATCTTATTTGTGCCAAATGAGAGAATCTGAATTTTATCCAGGCTAGTGTATTGCCTTCTTTCTGACTATAGTTTTTGACAAATTGATTGGAAAAGACAATCTAGGATACAGAAAGAAATGCACACACCTGCAGAGACAGAGGAGAGAGAGCAAATAATAGGTTCTTAAGGGTCACCTTGTTCTTCAGGCAGCACTGGAGCTAAAGTATTCTGCACAGATAAATATCTCTGCTAGGGATGGAAATGTATTTCCCCCCCTAAGGGAGCTCTAAATGTATTTCAGTCCGTTTATTTGCATGAGTCATTTACATTGATTTCCATGAACCAGTCCTAGGTCGGTTTTCTGCATATAACCTTTGACTTCACAAAATCTCCTTCTCTCACATTTGCTCTCTCCCTCTTCCTTGTATTCATTATTCATTTAACTCACACTGTACTTCTACTCTGGGAATGGCCCAAGGCTCCATGAGAATCTCTTAGAAGTAAAATGAGTAGTCCGACCCCAAAGCACTCACAACCCACAGGGAAAGTCAACGTGGGAACACCAGCAAGAGTTAGGTGACCATATGAAAGGAGCGTACAGAGCATCCTACAGTGAAGAGAAGTACTAGATGGTGCTGGCGTTGAGTGCTGTTGAGTTGATTTTCAAACTACAGCAACCCCCGTGGCAGAGTGCAACTGCCCCGTAGGGCTCCTTAGGTTGTAACGTTTGTAGGGACAGGTCACCAGCTCATCCTCCTGTGGAGCTGCTAGGTGTGTGTGAGCTGCCAACAGTTACCAGCTGACCATTGAACAGTTACTTCACCTGTTAGTAATAGGTAACTGTGGCCCATTGTGATGGCAGAATCAAGATTTATGGAATGCCTACTATAGGTTAAGCTCTCCTTAAATAAGGAATAGCTCATTTAATCTTAAAAAATCTGTGCGATAGAGATTATTATCCCCATTTACTCAATTCCAGAATTATTAACCTCAAAATTCAAACTGACTTAGAGGTGTCAAGTCTAAAGTGGGCACTCGTCTCATTGGCCGCGCTGCCGCTAATGTGCAATCACAGAAGGAAGTAATAGTGATAAACTCTTCAAATCCCTTTAAACCTTCAAATCCACCTGGTTTCCATAGTCTGCAATGATGACGGGGCCACACAGGACCTCCTTGTGCTTATCCTGCAACAGAAGCACTGCCTCTAGATTACTGATTTTCCTGGAGAGAGAAGCGATGGTTAAAGTAGACAATTGCTCAGTCTATTTTCCTTTTTGAAAATTGAGAACTTTGCAACATAGACAGGCTAAGTAACATGTTGAAGGGCAGGGTCGGGTCAGTGGAAAAGTCAGGGTAGGAGCCCAAGTGGTCTGACTCATGACACATCTGTTGCCTCTTCAACCCACTGCTGGGCATTGGGAATCTAATCGTGACTAAGATAGCAGGTCCGTTTAATATGTTTAAAACAACATGCAAGGAAAGCAAGCAGGAAATTATGTCAAGAAGTGCAGTGACTATTTGGATCGGTGGAGTACAATACTGCAGGGACATAGGAAAGGACTTCTAATCTAACCCAGTGCCATCAAGTAGATTCTGACAACAAAACAAAACAAAAAGCAAAATATGGGGAATGCTTTCCTAAGGAAATCACTTTTTAGCTCCAACCTGAGTTCGAGGAGCAGGTAGCTCGATAAGGAGGACATGTTGCTGTTAGGGGCCAAGTCAACACACACGCAACAGAACAAACACTGTCAGATCTTTGCCATCCTCCCTCATGATGGTGTGCTTGAGAGCATCGCTGCAGCCACTGGGCTCAACTGCATGTGTAACTAAGTCACCACGTTCACAGCCCAACCTTAGGCTAATGGTTGGTTCGGTAAGCAGTTCTTGGCTTTGCTTAGTCTCTTCCCCAAGATACCCACTTGATTAAGCTCTTTCCTAACCATCCTATTTAAAAGTTCACCATACCTCCAACACTTTTCCCCCATTACTTGGTTTTCTTCACGACATCTGTCTAACTTCCTACACATTTCCTCTGTCTATTGAATCACCTATTTCTCCCACTAAAATGTGTGTTCTATGAAGGCAGGGATTTGGATGGTATGTTCACTGCTATGTCTTAAGCAAATCAGTACCATTGTTCGGCTCCCAGACTTGATTCCGACTCATGATTCAGAGAACTGTGTTCTGTGAGGTTTTCAAGGGCTGACTTGTGGGCCCTACAGAACACAGTTCTCTGGATGAAAATGATGAATACTGAGTGGGTAGATAAGATCTCCTCATGTCTCTGACTCCATGGCCACTGGCACATGTGAATCAGAGATACTTTGACTTAAGTGCTCTCTCTGAAAACATCCCGATGCCCGTACTAAGTTATGCTGTATCTGGAGGGACGGAGACACCCCCACCCCAACATGCAGACCATGTCATTGGTAGGCTCTTTTTACCAATAGGCTCCCTGGCTCCATAAACTCCACATACTTTTTTTCTCCAAGCTTGTGATAGGCAGACAATCATATTATTAATCTCCATCATCACCTGCTCATTATTCTTCCCTTTCTAGACTTTTTCTAGATTCTTTTGCCCAATTAGTCCTCCGAAGCTCATCCTGGCTTTACATGCCTCTGCTGTGTTCTCTGTCACACCAAAATGATAAGTACATCATTACTGATTGAATTGTGCTCCCCAAAATTTAGTGTGGTAAAGCCTAACCTCTACGCCTATAGTTGGGAAGCATTGCACAATGGCTAGGACTTGGCTGATAATGGAATGTTTGGCAGTGAGAAGCCACCAGTGAATGGTACCATAGGAGAAAAGACCTGAAAGTTTGCTTCCATGAAGATTAAAGCCTACGATCCTATGGGGCTAGTCTACTCTATCTAATGGTGTTATTAAGAGTCTGGATCAACTTGACAAAGCACAACCTCAAAAATAACACCTGTAGTTATAATCCTATGTGGAAATGGGTTCTCTGTCAGTGACACAGGGCTAGTTTAGGTTTCGTCTGGAGGCAATCTCTTTGGAGATATATAACAGACTACACGAGCAAGGAAAAGAAGCAGGGAAGAGCCAAGAGAGAGGCCAAGTCAGATGAAGATTTTCCAGGAGCAGAAGTTCAAAGAGAAACGAATCTTCCTCCAGAGCCAACACAGAGAAAGCATTTCCTGTGATCTGGCCCTCCGAATCAGGACACCTGGTCTCCTAAATCATTGTGAGGATGGTCCCGGACCGGACAGTGTTTCCTTCCTTTTAATGTGAGGTTGCTATGAATCAGGATTGACTCATCGGCACCCAACAACAACAACATGTGCTGCACAAAATGCAGGGAATGCTTTTCTTAGGAAACGGCATTTTATCCGAAATCGGAGTTATGAGTAGAAGGTAGCTAGCTAAGGAGGAAATGTTGCTGTTAGGTGTCACAGTAACCCACTTCTTCATGCTGTTGAAGAGCAGGGATGTCACTCAGCTGCACCGTGCTACTTTCAATGGCCTCTGATGCCTGTGAAAGTGGAGCAGTGAGTGAGGACGACTGAAGAGGAATTGATGCACTTGAACCGTAGTGCTGGTGAAGAACGCGGAAAGTACCATGGGTTGCTAACGAGCAAACAAACCTGTTATGAAGGTGTACAGTCCTATGCTCCTCAGAGGCAAAAGCGAGAGTTTCTCTTACACAGTTTGGATACATTATCCCTGGAGAAAGGCATGCTTGTTAAAGTAGAGAGACAGTGAAAAAGAGGAAAACCTTTAAGGAGAAGTAGTGACCCAGTGATTGCAACAATGGGCTGAAACATAACAACAATTGTGAGAATGGTACATGACTGGGCAGTGTTTTGTTCTGTTTTCCATAGGGTTGCATCAGCTGGAATGGACTTGATGGTAACCAACAATAACAGCACACTTACCGTACACACTCGAGTAGAAGCTGGCCCAACTATCAGCCGAGGCACCTAATTTTACCACAAAAACTGCATTAAAAATGTGCTGTAAAAACTTGGCTTATACATGAGTATATACAGTACTTCTTTTTATTCAACTAGTGAGACGTTTGGCTTTGAGCTAACTATATACATACCTCAAGTATAGACTCTGAAACAATTAAGATAGCAAAATAGATCTTGTTTTGTCTAAGTCCACATGCTTCTATTATTTTTCAGATATTCTAGTTTACTTTACAGGCATTGGCTGACAGTTGGTACTTTGCTTCTCCTTTTATACCCAGGTAAATGAATTAAAGCAGATAACTGAAAGCCTTGTATGTAGAGCTTATGATTGCACAGGAATCTGTGGGCCTTACCAGTGAACTAGTAGCCAACTGCCACTAAATTAATCCTGATTTATGCTGGCCCCATGTGTGGCAGAGTAGAACACTAAGGAATTTCCACTGGCTGGTTTTTCAGAAGTAACTCACCCAGCCTTTGTTCTGAAGCACCTCTGAGTTGACTTGAACCTCCAACCTTTCAGGTAGTAGCTGAGTATGTTAGTCATTTGTACCACCAAAGGGAACCAAGAGTCTAGCAGGCAAGAGTAGTTCATTTGTTTTGAGAGAGAAAGGAGAGAGGGAAGTGGGTGGGGTAGAGAGAGATCGGGATACAGAGATAGAGAGATGATGAAGAGACCGCACAAGCGAGCTGCAAAGGATGAGTATATGAGATTACTGAACAGGAAGCTACAGGGCAAGGTGATCATCCGTTCTCTGCCCCTCAGGTGAGGAGTCAAATATTGGACATTTTGTTGTCCTCGTCATGTACCACTAATCTAAAAAATAAAAAAAGATAAAAAACAGAGTGGTTATAGTTATTTCCTAGCCTTTGGAGATAATCTGCACCCTCATTGGCTAACCAGGTAAAGGCCTGTATATGATCTTGTGGGGCCATTATACCAGCAGAGGAATAGCATATAAGAAACGAAACTGGGAAGCAACCGGGAGCCCACCTCCAGTTGCTCTCTGCCTGGTGTGGTTGTGCTTCAGCTAAGCGGTAGCCGTGTCTGGAGCAAGCTGAAGCGGCTTACACCCATCCCAGTTCTTGGATGTAAAGCAAGCGCTATGTAGAATTTTCCCAGCCACAGAAGCATCAACTCAAAGCTTCATCTTCATTTTTCATGTGGTCTCTTTCTTGTTGTTCCAATGTCAATTCAGAAAACAAACAAACTAAGACTTAAGAGCTATTCATAAATCCCTTGCTACCCGATTAGATGTTTTCCTTGGTATTTGAGCAAGCAATTAACATGGAATTCTTGAAGGAGAAATATGTAATTCTGAATGAAATACTGAAAAGGTTTCAGGTTTCATAACTGCCGAGTTTAGGGATAATTGGTTCCATGTGCTTCCAGCGAGGATGAATCAATCTATAATCATTTCAAAGTTTCCTTAAAAGCCTTTCCCCCCCATTTTCACAGTTTTGTTTTTCTAATACATTCGTGTTTTTCCTCATCCCACATAATACAATCCCTTTCCCAAGAGGGCTCATGGACGAGAAAGAAGAGAGAGGCCAAACCTGAAGTGTGGAGTGCAGAGTCATCTGGGCAAAGTCTCAAGATTTTTCTCACATGGAGGAATAACAAGGGTGGGTCCACAGCAGGAGTGAAGAGGTGCTGAGTCATATGGGCGCTGGCCTCCCTGCCCCGAGTCAGCACATCTGGGCAGACTGACAAGGGGTTGTCTGTACATTGTTTTCTGAGGCCACTGGGCTGCGAAACCACTCCTTTCAGGCAGACAATAGGATAACTTCTTGCAACTCCATTCTGATGTTTCTTTCTTTTGACTCACGTGCCTCATTACTCCATAAAGATAATTTTATGAACCATTTGTCTGGCACTTAGAAATAAGCATGAAAGCCTTGACTGGTGCAGTTAGCCTTCTAGAATCAGTGAATTAATTCAAGAATATTCATTGAATACTCATTAGGTATCATTTATACTCTCCCCAGCCTCCACCGGGCTCAGGGATGGCGCTATGGGTTCTTGCTCCCTGGAGCTGTGAGTGGTTGGTGGAGAATGATAAAGATGGGCATTCTGTAGATAAGCAAATAAATGAACACAATCATTTCTGATGATAATGACTTATGAATGAAATAAGCCTGAGGGTTACAACCGAGAGAATGTGGATAAGGCAACATTGGAACATTCGGGCAGAAGGAACGGCCTGCGCAAACCTTAGGGACAGACCAGGGTGGTTTGGTCTTTTCTTTATTCATCAGTCCCAAAGGTCTTCGGCAGAAATTCTGTCACCAACAGGTGGTCCTAGCTTCAGTCAGTCGGCATTCCAGATCTTGGGAAACGGAAGGCCTGTTGGAACATGGCCCTACTCTAAGAAAAAAAGAATCATGAAGTAAAATGGCAATTCACCTGGTGTCCTGTTGTGTCATTTTTGTTATATCATTTCTTCTCAGCCCCTGAAGTCCCTAGGAGGTGCAAATGGTTAACGAACTTGGCTGCTAACTAAAATGTTGGGGGTCTGAGTCCACTGAGAGAAGCCCCTCAAAAGACAGGCAAAGCAGGATGCTTCTGCAAAGCCAGCCATCGAAACGCATGGGGCGCAGTTCTGCTCTGATACACTTGGGATTGTCAGGGATTGGAAATGTCTTGATGACAATTGACGTCAGCCTCTACCCATTTTTAGTATAATCTTTAGGAGCAGTTGCTTACAAGTCGTCAGGGTAACGGGTGTTTCAGATGCTTCTGTGAAGAACTGTGAGAGATGATACTGTAATCACACTGAGCTTCGTGTGTTAACCATGCTACACTCTGAGATGGTGATCGCCTTTAGTACACGGAGGGAGTACTTCTCAAAAGGAGTAGTCCTCGATGTCCCATAGGGGACATTGCACAACATCTGGAGATAATTTCAAGTATTTGTGTGTGTGTGTGTGTGTGTGTACGCGCGTGTGCCTGCGTGTATGTGTGAGCATCTACTGGGGCAAGGCTAGACACACCACTAAATGAGTTACCCTTCGCAGGGCAGCCCCCAGACCAAACGTTAGTCAGTCCTCCAGGAACGGCTGCATCAGGTTGTGCTCTGGCTCCTTCGGAGTGCCAGGTGTCTGAATTGACCTGACGGCGCCTAACAGCCACCTCAATAAAATGGGTATGATGTTACTGGGGGTCCCTGCATGCTGCAGATGTTCAACATGCGCAATTGCTGGCTCAAAGTATGGAGGCGTGTATTCCTGCAGAGGCTTGGTGCTCTACTTTTTGAAAAATCCACCATTGAAACACAGTTCTACTCTGACGAAGAAAGTCACCACGAAGCAGTTCACTTAATGGCAACTCGTTTTTGTTTTTAATACGAAGGTTGATAAAAAATATTGCTACTGGGATTGCAGGTTATACATGCACAGGCTTCTTCCAAGAAAAACATATTTAAACATGCACTTAGGATATGGACAAGTTCTCTCAGAGACACACTTGCCTTAGTCTTTTTTAGCATGTGAGGTAGTTTATTGTGCCAACCTGGCCCATAAACACATGTGGAGTTAATTGAAGGGCGGAGGAATAAATGGCTCAGTGAGCCTCGCCTTTGTAGTTCTCGGGTCTCTTGCTTTCTGATGGTCAGACCAGGTTGCAGCTGCCTTAGCCAGTTCCCTGCTTCAGCTGGCAAGGCCCACTTCCTGTAAGACATCTCTGAGGAGAAGCCACATGGACCTACCCTGATGTAGCCCTGGGTGCTGGAGAAGCCGTGTGGAGACCCTCACCAGTGCTGAGATACTTGCACATTCACTGACTTGGCTTTCCTCCTGCAGTTGGCATCACTGTGTGTGTTTTGTGAGATGGAGGAGGACTTTGTGGATTGGTGTCAGACATTTGGATTAATGGGTTAATGTTGGACTTGTGGGCTTGGGCAGCACTGGGTTGGGTTGTTTTCTTGATGCACATTTAACCTTTATATAAAACTCTCTCATATGTGAGTTTCCGTGGATTTGTTTCTCTAAAGTACCCAGACTAATACAGCATGCCTTAAAAATAGAAATAAAAAGGAGGTCTGATCAAAACGATGGCTTCTGAGAGGATGTGCTCAGCCAGTTCAACTCAAAATCACGTGATCAGCTTAGAAGGTTCTGGCGACTGTCTCCTGTGGTTCCCCGGGAGTTATTTTAAGTCATTTTCTCACAGGACACAGGGCCATAATGAAGGCTTTCGATGAAGAAGTTTTAAGAAAATTGAAAATTGCACTGATGAGCAAAACATTAGGAAAGTTTTACCAAGGAATTTGTTTTTTTGTCCCAACCATGTACCTGCTCATTCTTGGGATGGTAGGAAGAGCTACCCTAGGAGACTTTTACTGAGGAACTTTATTGTCCTGTTTGCCCCCTTTTTATATTTCTGGTTCACAAAACTCAATGGACACTTAAAAGGAACATGATCGGAGTCTTTTGAGGATGTCAAAACTGCCTCTTGACAGAACCATAGTGGTCAAAACAGCCTGATACTGGTACAATGACAAATACATCGACCAATGGAATAGGGTACAAAATTCAGAAATAAATGCATCCAAAGGGAAAGAGCCTCTTCAGCAAATGGTGCTGGCAAAACTGTATTTCCATCTGCAGAAGAATGATACAAGACTCATGACTCAACACATACACAAAATCAAGGTGGGTCAGTCACTTAAATGTAAATCCCAGAGCTCTAAGGTTTATCAATGAGAAGACTGGGACAAACTTAAAGGCCTTACTACAAGACATACACACCCTATCAAATAGATACTAAAGGGAGCCCAAACAGTAGAAGACAAAATCGAAGACTGAGACTTACCAAAATAAGAATTAAACACTTCAAAAGACTTCAGCAAGGGTTCATGAAGAAGCGGGGAGGGGAGAAAACGAGGAGCTGATACCAAGGACTCAAGTAGAAAGAAAACGTTTGAGAACGATGAGGACAACAAATGTACAAATGTGCTTGACACAATGTATGTATGGATGTGATAAGAGTTGTACGAGCCCCCAATAAAATGATTTTAAATAGAAAAAAAGAAAGACTTCAGCAAAACAAGTCAGTCCCACTGACTGGGACTATATCCCAATGAAAAGCAAAGCAGAAAACAAATTTTTTGACAGCGTGAGGATTGATCAGCTTGTAAGCATGTACAACTCTTATGGAAAGTGATAAGGTGCCACCTAAATCAACTGGAAATAGAAATCTCATATGACCTAGCAATACCTCTGCTGGGTATATACCCCCCAAAAGTAAGAGACATGTTCATCACAGCACAGTTCACAATAACAAGAGACTGGAAGTCCAAACACCTGACATCATCAGAAGCATGGATAAATAAACTCTGCTATGTACACAAATGGACTACCATGCATCTCTGAAGAAGAGCAATGAAACCAGGAAATGCCTTACGACATGGATGGATTTAGAAACTATTATGCCGAGTCAATCACAAAAGGACAAATATTTTAGGAGAGCACTATTACAAAGACAAGCAGCAAGACAAAGGCAATCGTCTGTTCTCTGGTCGTGTCATCGTCTCATCCAGGTTCCCAAGCAACAGCGTGGTGTGCCTGCCTGATGCTTATGACCCATGGATGGCCCGGTCTTTGTGTAGCTTCGTAACCATGTCCTCAGAGCAGGCCTCACCTTAGTTAGGGTCAGTTTCTCGTGTTTGAGGACAGGGAGAAGACCAAACAGTCCCTGACATATAACATTGTTCTATGGTTGCCTCAAGTCTACAGATACCCCTATGGGGTTCTCAATGAACCTTAATGAAAATTTTAAGTCCAAAGATGAGGAGGAACATATCTATCTCAGAGATGGTGATTTCACTTCTGTTGGTGGATAAACTAGGTGGGGTAACTTGTCAGTGGGCAAAACATTTAATTTTACTTATATAGACCCTATAGGGGAGACTATGCCTAGTATTATGTTCCTCATTTGGCATTTTTTGACTCAGTTTTTAGCCACCTCTTGGTTACTCATACTGCATGCTATAGAAAACCTGGATTTTAGACTGTCCTTTTAAGGTGCATAATATACTTCATAGTGCACACTAGAAATATCTTATTTGGAAACCTCATGATGTGAACTGGACGTTACCTTAAAAAAACCTGCAGCAGATTAAAAGAACTTAAATACTCCCTTGGACATATGGCTGAAACACCTCAGTATGAGAAGAAGCAGATGACTACTATCACAAGCTTATGGATTTGGAAATCATTGGACTTTGATTCAAATCGCTTGTTTTAAAACTACCCAAGAAATGGCTACTCAAGATTACCATATATTTCTATTTTTATACACTTTGTGGTGTTATTGTCACAGCAGGCAGAGTCTGCCTTTGTGAGTGAGTATTATCTCTAACCCTTATTGTTGACTAAGTGTCCAGTCACTTATGTTTTCAGGCTGTGCAAGTCAATGATCCATGTATTTTCGTCTAAAAAGCTGTCCTTTACATTTATACTTTCCTTTATTCAAAAGTATTTTAAATTCTATGCCATTAGCTAAATTAATGATGCTATCAATAGAATTAGCATAAGCCCTTTAAGGATGATTTATAATATTCCGCAATAAAGTGATAATGATGTCTCTAAGGTAGATTGGGGATACATATGCAAATCATAGATCTATGAATGGATTTTGAGCTTGCACTAAATTCTAGCCCCAATTCAAGAACCATTAGTTCTTATAATTTGCCTGTAATCAATACTTGCCCTCATGAAGAGATCATTGAAGGTATGGGTGATATAGCAAAGTATGATGAAGAAATCAGATGGTATGGGCTATCAAAAAGAGTAGCTTTTGGAGTCTTAAAGGACTGTCTTAAAACAAGCAACCAGATGTCTGAGGGGACAGTTCCAATCCCAACAACATGGACAGCCCCCACTCCCCACAGAAGAGTTCACTTCAGAGGACAGCACTGAAGCTATAGTAGCTCAGGGAGAGGGACGCATCTGATCAGAGCACACAGGAGCAAATGAAGGCAGAGAAAGAGAGAGTGGAACACATCTTGGCCCACCAAGTCCTGAGAATGATGTTCCTGCTCAGAGCAGCCAGCACACAGAGAGGACCATAGGGCCGCCCGACCACTAGACATGATGTCCCTCACTGACACACATCGCTACCAGGGATAACACCGGAGGCACAGTGCAGGAATTGCACCTGATATAACCCAACCACACTGAGGTGAAACACTAAGGGTGTGCAACAGAATAGCAAGGGGAGCAGAACAATGAAGTCCCAAGAAATACCAAAAATAGACATGGGGCCAGGGTGTGGCACCCCATCAGACTCAACCGGAAAACACTCTAAAGGTCAGCAAACAGACCTTGAACTATGTAAAGACTTTTCTTTGTCATTGGTTTTGTTGTTGTTGTTTTTCTTTTGGTGCTTTGTTTTGCTCTGTCTTGTTTTTTTGTGCATATTTTTATCTCTGCAAGTCTATCTAGATAAGATAGGTGGGATAAACAATCTGGAGGAGAAAACAACAGAACCTATGGTTCCAGGGGGACATGGGGGAGGGGGAGGTGGGGAAAAGGAAGTGGGTGTTAACAAACCCAGAGACAAGGGAACAAGTGAGCCAAAATCAATGGGGAGGAGGGTGTAGGAGGCCTGGTAGGGCATGATCAAGGGCAATATAATTGAGAGGACTTACTGAAACCCAAAAGAAGGCTGAACATGATAGTGGGATAAGAGGAAAGTAAAAGGAAATAGAGGAAAGAACTGGGAGGCAAAGGACATTTCTGGGGGGTCTAGATACAGGTATATTCATATATAAATATATTTATGTATGATGATAGGGAAATATTTAAAGGTTTAGTATTAAGATAGCAGATGGACATTGGGCCTCCACTCAAGTACTCCCTCAATGCAAGAACACTTTTTCGATTAAACTGGCATTCCATGATGCTCACCTCCCCGACACCATTCTCGAAGATGAAGTGGCTATATAAGCAAATGTGGTGAAGAAAGCTGATGGTGCTCGGCTCTCAAAAGATACAGCATCTGGGGTCTTAAAGGCTTGAAGATAAACAAATAGCAATCTATCTGAGAAGCAACAAATCTCAGATGGAAGAAGCACACAAGCCTGTGTGATCATAAGGTATTGATAAGATCAGGTATCAGACATCAAAGAAAAAAAATTCCATTATTGTGAATGAGGGGGAGTCCGGAGTGGGGACCCAAAGCCCATCTGTAGGCAACTGTGGACATCCCTTTACAGAAGGGTCGCAGGGAGGAGATGCTCCAGTCAGGGTGCAGTATAGTACAACTTTCCTATAGTTCTTAAATGCTTCCTCCCCACACGATCATGATCCCAGTTCTACCTTACAAATCTGGCTAGACGAGAGCATATACAATGGTACAGATAGGAACTGGAAACACAGGGAATCCAGGACAGATAAAGCCCTCCGACCAATAATGAGAGTAGCGATACCAGGAAGTTAAGGGGAAGGTGGGGGAGCAGGTGGAAACTGATCACAATGATCTACATATAACCTCCTCCCTGGGGGACGGACAACAGAAAGGTGGGTGAAGGGAGACATCGGACAGTGTAAGACATGAAAAAATAATAATTTATAAATTATCAACAGTCCATGAGGGAGGAAGGGGGGGAGGGAGGGGAAAATGAGGAGCTGATACCAAGGGCTCAAATAGAAAGAAAATGTTTTGAGAATGCTGATGGCAACAAATGGACAAATGTGCTTGACATAATGTATGTATGTATGGACTGTGATAAAAGTTGTAAGAGCCCCCAATAAAATGGTTAAAACACACACACACACGCACACACACAACCCCCCCCAACCCCCCCCCCCAAAAAAAACCCCAAGCAACCAGTGAAGTGTCAGCTAAGTCCACACAGAAGTACACCAGCCTGTGTAATCCAAGGATCATAGATAATAAAATCCAAGACCAGAGGAGGGAACAATATCAGATCTTATACACAGAGCACTCAGTTTTCAGAAGGCTATTAATATTAGTGAAAGCCCAAAATCCATTTGCAGAATTTCACATGGATTAAGCCTTTGGTGAATCTCTGACCATGGATCAGAGATGTGAACAGTCTTGCTATCAGACAGAGTGCGTTGGAAAGTGGACTGGTGCAATGTAATTAGACTAAAATTTATCATGCTATGGTTTGTTTTCACCTTTGACCTGTTTTAAATTTGTTCTAGTTTCATGTTTTTGCTTTCTTTTTTTTAATTTTTTAATTTTAACAATTTATTGGGGCTGATACAATTCTTTTCACAGTTCATACATATACATACATCAATTGTATAAAGCACATCTGTACAGTCTTTGCCCTAATCATTTTTTTCTCTTTTCTTCTTTTACATTTTTTGCTTTCTTTTTAATTGAGCATTTTCACTGTTTTACTTGGGGAGGGGGTTGTTTTGATATTTTTCTTTATGTGAAATCCAGGATAAGTAAATCTATAGAGATTGTACTAGATTAATAATTTCTTAGGGTCATGCAAAGGAGATTGGGGAAAAAATGGAGAGCTATTAAAAATGAATACAAGAAAGAAGAAAAGGTTTTAAAATTGTGGTGACAATTATGCAACTCTTTAATAGGTTTAAACAATTGAATTGTATAATATATGAATTAAATGTCCATAAAGCGGTTAAGGCTTTAAAACAGAACATGTATACATGAAAAGATGAGTGAATAAATGATTTCACCAATGCAAACAATAACAAGGAAATCTGCCTTTTCAGTGTGGTATAAAGTGAAGAGTGCAGAATTCTTCAGGAAAGTATGAAAGAGATGGGAACACTGCCTTCAGAAGTATATAGATTGAGACACAGGAATGTAGCTTCTTATTTTGTTGTTTGCTTGGTAAAGATTTCCACTATATTATAGCAATATTTTACCCTTACTCTAATAATATCTAATCCACAATGTTGTTTTGAGGGAAAAATGAAGTGGTTCATTTGATTATAAACATGGTCTAGCATACAATAATCATGCTATACATGTTAAACAGTTCTCCCACCCCCGCCCCCGACCCACTCCGGTGGCCTGCTTTCTGTGTGATGGCGAATATCGGAATAGTAAAGTGGACAGCACCTGCATCCGCATCTCTCTCCCACGAATTCCATGTTGCAGCTACATCAGTTGGCTGCCAGGTGCTGGGGCTCTGGAGACGGGTGACACATATGGAAGGCAGAGGCTTCATCAGAATTGTATCCTTAGGTACAGCAGCAGCCTGACCCGAGGAAACCCATAGACACATTTGCCTTTTTCTGGAAAATAGAGCTGACCTTTTAAAGCCTTGCTCAAGCATCCTGGCTATCTTAAATGCATGTGCCATTTCATCACTATCCTCTGCAGCTGATTCCAAAAGCACAATCCCAACTAAATTTGAATCATCTTTGGTATCTGCTAGAAGCCTTTTTAGACAGTTTCTGGGAGCAAATTTCTAAGCGAGTGAGGAAATGTCACCCATTACTGGGCAAGGAAGAGCATTTGAAACTGCCTTGATTCAGAAGCCGTGGTTGCTTGCAAACCGTTCTTGTTAGAGGTGTACTTAGGGTGACCAGCCAAGCAGCAATGACTTGCCTTTTAATTTCACATGTTATCCAGGAAAGAAGCCTTCATCACAAAAGAACCCCCACCCCCACCCCCGACCCCCACCGCCAATTCACAGGCTCTTTCTGGAGCTGTTGAGAGGTTTTGTGTTTTTATGGATACATGTAAAATCCTAACTTTTTACTAGCACTGTGTCTATGTGACTTTCCGTCTCTGATTTTGTCATTGTGAGAAATCATTCTTCTCCATGTATGGAAATCTCTCTTAAATTCCTGTCATCTTTTCAAAAATTATTGATGAGGATTTGTTGATGTTCCATTGTTACATCTGAACCTCCTATATTCTGAGAGTAGTGATTTAAGAAGCTTGACTCCTAATGGAAAATTCTCTGAGGAAATTGAGCAGGGATATAAAAAAATAAATTGCTTCTTGTTTATAATCAAATTTATTCCTCTTTAATAAGTCAGAACCTGCCAAATCCAGCCTGGGCTTCCTGTTTTCCTGCAACCTGGATACAAAAGCATTCCATTCAGCCACCCCTTCTAGGGGCTGACTCCTTGCCAGTAACTCCCAGCATGCACTACCATCTGTTCACCTTGTAGCCTCTTGAACCCACCCTCCTTCCTAAATTAAAACTCAAATGAATTTCCCCACTTTCAGTCCTTTTATGGCTAGCCTTTTAGGCAATGGTGTACTACTACCCAATTTCAACTATTAAGATCCATTCACTGTTCTCCAAGAAGAAACTACAGCCACAAAACAAAGACATCAGCTCTGCCTCCAAGCAGCAGCTAACCCGAGGGCTGCAACCTTAAAGGGTGTATTTCAAGCATAAGATCTCATCTTATTAGGTGAGTTGCTCTAAGTAAATGAAGACTCGAATGGAAGAACTCTTAAGAGGTGGCTCCTTTTTCTGCCCTCTTCTTTTTCAACTACTGTTGGATGATCCACGTCCAACAGCCCTCAGCGCCCAAATCATTTGGGAAGAACAGTTCCTGGAGAAAATCAGTAGCTAGTTACTATTTTTCCCTCTTTTTGAACCTTGGATAACCCGAGTGCTCTGTGCCTGTGACTTTTTGTTTTTATTGGGGAAGCTCCTTAGGCACATAGCTTTGGCAATTAGGAAAGACAGGAAATTAGAAAAGACAGATCTTTGGAAATTAGAACAGGGAAAAATAATGGTGAAAACCCAGCTCTTCCAGAATATTTCTCCCCTCTCCCCCTGGAGCTGCTGCGCAGAGGCAAGCATGAGCAGGGAGCTGTCTCCTCGGAGGGCCCCTTGAGGACATTTAGGATTGGCTGGAGATAGAAAACACCATTGTCCTCCTCTGCGTTCAGACTAGAGTATGGGGGCAGTTTGGGGCGGGGAATTGTGTAAGATTACAGTATAAATGCTGTTGTTTAGAGTTCCCAGGAAACCACTGCACACCCTGCTTTGTTCCACATGTCTTACATTACATTGTTTGCTTATATATCATTTTTTATTACTTTGTTGCTATCTCTGTACTATTTTGCCCTAGGAGGATGACTACCCATGGGTCAAAGAAAAGATGAACACAATGAACCTTTCCATTTTCAAGTGTGGAAAATTCGTGCAAAGCTTATAGTACTGATGGGTGCAGGAAACAGGAGTTGTCTTTGGATCTTCCCCGGCTATTGCCCTGAAACCCTTCCATGCACAGTTCCCCATCCCTCCCTCATGCACACATGCACACAATCCTTACACACACACACACCAATGGTCTCTCCCTGTCACATACATATCTGCTCAGAAACACATCCACAGGAAGTGTAATCTCCCCCCCAAAGCCCTTTCCATTGCCCTGAACAAAACTACCTGTAATTGCGCTTATGTGGCAACCCCTCTTTTGTGTTCCTCTTGTTTTTTCCAACACCCACCTGCAGATCACTGTCTACTAAATACCCAACCAGCTGTACATTGGCAGCCAAGGGCAAAAAAAAAAAAGAGAGAGAGAGAAACTGCTACTGGGTGCCCCAGAGAAAACTTACTTTATCTCAAGAGCTGAACTGCCAGGTGGAGTTGAGTAAACTTGTGGGGTTGCAACACAGTTGAGGCACAAAGTTCACCACCAACGTAAACCAGCCAACCCAGTTCTGCTTTTTAATGTCTGCTAAACGGACAGAACTGAGCAATATAAACAAGGGTGAAGCAAGAGCCCCGAGAGCGTCAGAGAGATGGAGCCACATTATATCCACAGCTAATGAGTGAACTGCTATTTCAGCATCTTTATGCACAGAATACAATTTTGTTTATTTGCCCCCAAAGTTTACTGGGAGAGATCAGCCAAGAAAGAGAACAACTATGTAGAAATTATGACAGAAGTTATTTATTATTTCCTGCGAGGTCAACTGACTCATGGGTTTATAAAGATGGAAAGATCTTTTTGAGACCAACTAATTCAACCTTCCCCCCCCTCCCCCCCCCGACTTGTTTTTTAAGGTGAGGACGCTGCAACTTGGGTGAATTAAACAGCACAAGGTTGTTGGTTTAATGAAAAATGCAGGGCCTTGGAGTTCAAATGTGTAACTGTGTAAAAGGGAGATAATAACACCCAGGTGATAGGTTGCTATGGAGATCAAATGGCAGAGCACAGGTAACATTTCTAACTTGCCACTTTGCGAATAACCTTCCCTTTTTCCAGTGGGGTCAGTGGGCTGCTTAGCCACAGAGCAAGGACTAGATACTGTTTCAAATGTTTGGTGCTCTCCAAACTGTGTACCTGGTCATTGCAGCAGGTGAAGAGCCAGTGAAAAACCATGTGTGCTAACACACCAGAGTCCAACTGCGCTCCTTTGGGTTTTCAGGGGCTGACTTGTTAGCTGTACACAGCCAGACCTCTCTTCCGGCACCCTGCGGGGGGTGGTACCAACTTTCAATATTGGGTGACCAGGGGAGAGCTTAATTATTTGAACGACATGGACCCTCACTCCCCAACTTATTCCTTCCCTCTTTTCCCCCCTCATTCACCACTCACGACCATCACTCACTACCCTATGGGGCAGAGGAGAATGGCTTCTTTGGATTTCCCAGGCTGTCAATCTTTACTGGAACACAAAGCCTCATCTTTCTCCCATGGGGCGGCTGGTGGTTTTGAACTGCTGACGTTAAGGGTCCCAATAAGTCAGCCATTCTCCCGCCTGGTGTTCTACACAGGAATTAGCTATGTGGAACACCAAAGCAGAACAAAGGCCGTCTGCTGCAGCATGCATTTGCACTAATGGCGACCCCTGTGTGCATCGGAGGAGTGCTGCATACACTCGCAAAGTCTGTGACCTTCCCAAAGCAGAGCACCCACCCTTTCCTCTGCAGTCTCTTTGGGTGACTCCCAACTGCCAACCTTTCAGCTGCTAGTCCAGTCCTTAACGGTGTGTGCTACCCAGGGACCCTCGTATGGAAAACCCACCCCCTGCCATCTAGTCCTTGTAGCCCAGTAGTCAATCATTATAGGAGCAGATAGGCTTATTTTTTCTCCCATAGTGCAGTTGTTGGACTTTAACTGCTGACCTTGTAGTTCACAGGAGGAATCCCCAAACGAATGAACTCAGTTGCTAGACTAAAAGTCTCTTTTCAGCCAGAGTTTCCAACAGCCATATTCTCCATTTTGATCAGAACTACTACTAATTAATCAAGGACCGAATGGAAACCTTTGCAGGCTTTTCCAGGGGTTACCTTGCCAAAAATGGTAGAAGAGGCAACTGGAGTAAAGATGGGGGGAAAGTCAGAGGCCTGCTAAAACACACCTGTGCTCTGTTGAATGGCTCCAACCGGGCAGAGCAAGGTGAGGCAGACTTGAGCAGTTTCTTCCAGGGTGCATTTTACAGATTGAGAACCTCACTTAAGGATCCAAATTTAGAGATACAGGCAGGTCTGTGGCTTTGCTTAGGGGCACTCACTCAGGACATTCATTACCTGCAACCTCACCTGAATCAGAGCCTCTAACATACTGACCTTACTTGTGTGTCTCTCTGAGTTGATTTTGGAAGAGAATGGTGAGAAATGGAGGGGGAGTCTTGGAGTCGGAGCTCAGAGCCCTTTGTTCGTGATGCTCTGGTGTTTGGCGTCACTTCAAAAAAGCTAGGTATCAAAGAAAGCTTAAATTAGAGACGAACGTAGATCAAAAAAGGAGCAAACTTGAACTCCTGTCTAAAACAATAGGAGAGGAGTTATTTGCTGAGTTAAAGGCTAATACCCTGGTTCTTCTCCTGAACTGTTCATATTGGATCAAGTCGTCTTTTTTTTATTCTTACAATGTTTATTAGCATATAATTCACATATTATACAATTCAATTGTTCAATCACATCAAGAAGAGTTATACAATCATCACCATAATCAGTTTTAGAACTTTTTTCAATCTTGTATTTATTAGCTCCACATTTCCCACCAACCTCCCTTGTCATATCCCCAAGGAACCATTAATCCAGTGTCTATCCCTAAATTTACCTATCCTGGATTATATGTACACAGAAAAACATTTAAAAATAAAAGGGAAAAAATGTAAAAAACCATGAAGGGGAAATACACATGGATTAAGCCCTTGATGAATCACTTCTGACCATAGGCCTTGCTAGTACGTAGGCAGCACTGGAAACTGAACTATTGCTGATGCAGTTAGGTTAAAATTTAATGCCTTATCATTTGATTTCTTTTTTTAAAACGTTTTATTAGGGGCTCATACAACTCTTATCACAATCCATACATACATCAATTGTGTAAAGCACATCTGTACATTAATTGCCCTCATCATTCTCAAAGCATTTGCTCTCCACTTAAGCCCTTGGCATCAGGTCCTCTCCCCCCCCCCTTCCTTCCCGCTCCCCACTCCATCATGAGCCCTTGATAATTTATAAATTGTTATTTCATCATATCTTGCCCTGTCCGAAGTCTCCCTTCACCTACTTTTTTGTTGTCCATCCCCCAGGGAGGAGGTCACATGTATTTCCTTGTAATCGGTTCCCTCTTTCCATACCCTCTCCCTCTACCCTCCCAGTATTGCCACTCACACCCCTGGTCCTGAAGGTATCATCCGCCCTGGATTCCCTCTGCCCCTAGCTCCTAGCTGTACCAGTGTACATCCTCTGGTCTAGACAGACTTACAAGGTAGAATTTGGATCATGATAGTGGGGGGGGGGGAGTATTTAGGAACTAGAGGAGAGCTGTATTCTTCATCGGTGCTACATTGCACCCTGACTGACTCATTTCCTCCCCTAGACCCCTCTGCAAGGGGATCTTCAGTGGCCAACAAATGGGCTTTGGGTCTCCACTCTGCACTTCACCCCCTCATTCACTACGGTAAGATTTTTTTGTTCTGATGATGCCTGATACCTGATCAGGTAGTCTTACTATGTCTCTGTGCCTCAGGAAGCAGCCTTTTTCTCACAAAGGATTGGAAACCTGCCTGATGAACTTGTCAGAGTGAGGCCAGGCAACTTCCATTGCCTAGTTCAGAATGTAAAGACAAAATGACCCAGGGTAATGTAAGTTGCCGGAAGTAGAATTTGTGCTCTCCATATAGTAAGCCCCCACTTGTCTGTTATTTTGTCATCCTGTGATGGCTCATGTGTTGCTGCAATGCTGGAAGCTATGCAACTTGTATTTAACATCCCCGGAGGAGGTAACATATAAGCAAGAGGTAGCATATGAGGAAGAACCAATGGTACTGAGGGAAGTTCAAGCTGCACTGAAAGCATTAACTAAAACCAAGTCTCCAGTAATTGATGGAATATCAAGTGAAATGTTTCAACAAGCTGAGAAAGTAATGGAAGTACTAACTCATCTAAGTCAGAAAATATGGAATGTAGATATTTTACCAATTGACTGGAAGAGGTCCATATTTGTACTGCTTCCAATATATGGTGATCTAACAGAATGTGCACATTATAGAACAATATCATTGCTAGTACTTACAAGTAAAATTTTGCCGAAGATCATCCAATAAAGGTTGCAGCAGTACATTGACAGAGAGCTGCCAGAAGTTCAGGCCAGATTCAGAAAAGGACATGGAACAAGAGATATCATCGCTGGTGTCTGATGGATCTTAACTGAAAGCAGAGGATACCAGAAAGATCTTTATGTGTGTTTTATTGACTATTTCAAGGCATTTGACTGTGTGGGTCATCACAAACGATGGTTAACCTTGAGAAGAATGTGAATTCCAGAGCACTTGATTGTACACACGAGGGACTTGTACATGGATCAAGAGGTAGTTGTGTGCAGAAAACAAGGGAATACTGCAGTTTAAAATCAGGAAGGTGTGCAACAGGGATGTATCCTCCTACCATACGTAATCTGTTTGTTGGATTATATGAAGAAAAACGAGGCATCAAGAATGGAGGAAGACTTATTAACTTGTGATATGCAGATGACAAAACCATGCTTGCTGAATGGGAGGTGGGCCTGAGGCACTTGCTATTGAAGATTCAGTATTGCAGCCTTTGGTATGGATTATGACTTAATATAAGGAAGACCCAAACCCTTACAACTGGACCAACAGGTAACAGCATGATAACTAGAGAAAGAGTGAAGTTGTCAAAGATTCCGTCTTGCTTGGACGCACAATGAATGCTCATGGAAGCAGCCGTCAAGAGATCAAAAGATGAGCTGCATTGGGTCAATGTGCCGCACAAGCCCTCTTTAGGAGTTTTTAAAGCAAGGATGTTACTTTAGGATAAGGTGTGCTGGACCCAAGCCATGGCATTTTCCTTTGCCCCACATACATGTGAAAGTTGGCACTGAATAAACAAGACCAAAGAAGAATCCATTCATTTGAATTGTGGAGCTGGAGAAGAATATTGAAATTACTACGGACTGCTAAAAGGACAAATTACTCTGTCTTGGAAGAAGTATGACCAGAGTGCTCTTTAAAGGCAAGGATGGTGGGATGGTGAGACTTCATCTTACATACTTTGGGTATGTTGTCAGGGACACCAGCTCCTGAAGAAGGACATATTTGGTGGAGTGGCAGCAAAAAAGAGGAAGGGCTTCAAGGAGAATGATTGATACCATGGCTGCAACAATGGGCTCAAGCATAAGAACAATTGTGAGGAGGGCGCAGGATGGGGCAATGTTTCATAAGGTTGCTATGGGTGAGAACTGACGCAATAGCATCTAAGAACAGCAACAGCATATGTGCATTCGTCTACTTTCCAATGCACTCTGTTTGATGAACAAATTTATTCATACTGGTCAATGTTCAGAGGGGATTCTCTAAAAGGTAAATACATGTGGAGGTCCTGCAAATTGATTTGGAGCTTTCACGGACATTTATAGCCTTGTGCAAACTGGGTGCTCATAATTTAAGCCATAAATCCATTCCCTCCTCTAGTCTTGGATTTTATTATTGAGGATCATGGATCACACAGGCTGGTGTGCTCCTTATTTTTGGACTTTGAGGACACCTCACTTAGATGGCTGCTTGTTTTAAGACATGCCTTTAAGACTTCAGATGCTATCTTTCTGATCGTCTGTACCATCTGATTTCTTAGCCACATTTTGCTATAGCAACCATATCTTCAATGAATTTCTTCATGAGCACACGTATGCAGTAGGGCTGTGTCAGAGGACTGATTATTATTGAATTATGGCTAATACTAAGTGTGAACTAAAACTCCATTCCTAAGTCTGTGGTTTACATATGTTCCTGCTCCAAAATATGTATTTTTATATAAATTAATAAAAAACGATTATCTCACATCATATGTATATGTTGTTTACTGAGTCACTAAGAGTCAGAATTGACTCAATGACAGTGATATAAACACATTTAAACATTTGCATACATGGCTGGGAGAGGTTCAGGTTTTGCACACATTGAATAATCTATGCTTTTGTTCCTTATTATTTTTTTCACTTAAAGTATAATTGCATAGTAGTCCCTGAAAAGAAGCTAAATTAGATCTAACAGGTCAAAGTGCATTCTTTGGGATGGTTTCATAATAATGCACGGCATAAAAAGCAACAATAACCCAAACCCACTGCCATTGAGTTGATGGTAATTCATTGGCCTTATAGTGGGTTTCCCAGACTCTACCTTTTTATGGGAGTAGAAAACCATGCCTTTCTCCTAAGTGCCAGTTGGTGGTTTCAAACTGCTAACTTTGAGGCTCATTGCTCGTTGCATAACCACTAAACCACCAGGCTGTGGATGACCTGGGATCTCTTCAGATAAACCTCACCGATGAGCACTCCCTTTGATTTCTGCTCCAATTTTTATTTTTTTGCTCTAATCTAAGTACTTTCTACACATGCTCTTAAGTACTGGTCCCCTGTGAGAGGGAGGGGCCAAAGAGAGAGATCGAAAGGGCGAGTGGCACTGTACTTTTAATTTTCTATATTCTAATAGATTTTAGTCCAGAATGGTTTGAACAGTTGAGATTTTTCACAAGCCAGGCATGAACACCATTTCTCCACATACCTACCACCCATAGCTGTTATTTATCGATCATGACTCCTTGGCCAGTTCGATGCACATAAAGACATACGCCATTGCTACTTCAATCTGCATCCCCTGCAGCTTTAAAGCGGCATCTTCTTTTCGCTTGCTTTATTTCGTTTTGCTCCCTTCTGAATTCTGTGTCTGTGCTCAAGTTCCTTGAGCGTTTTTCTACTGCTTTGTTTATCTTTATATTGTCAATTTTTAAAGAACAGTAATAACTAAGAAACCAGTATCATCTATGCTACAAATATTTCAAGTGCTATCATTGGTCTGCTGACCTTGTTTTTAAATCTTTCTTTTCCCCTCCAAATGTATCCTAGCCCTAGGTGATCAAATTCTCCATCTTTTCTTTCACAGTTTCTGTATGTTCAAAATTTAAAATAATAACATATATGCACACATATATATAGTTTGGTTAAATAATCACCAATGGTATAAAAATATGTACAATGTATGCAAAACAAACAGTACCCGAACTTTTCCCAGGTAGGTGTGTATATAAATATATGTATTTATATATTAAATATATTTCATACATAGAAATGAATTAATAAACATACCTCTCTGAACATGTAAATGTATATATTTTCATATAAATGTGCAACACTATTATATATATTTAATATATCCATATATGTGTCTCTGTATATAATTCAAGATTTTCTATTTAGTTTCCTGGGCTTATATCTACAGCCACTTGATCTGGGAGTCAGGGATATGTAGATTAACTGTGGAAGGGTAGGTGACGATCTTCAAGTCAATTTAGATCCAGAATCCTCCCTTCCAACAATTTTGATATTGTAACACCACATCCCTTGCCTTTTTCTTAAAAGGAAGCTCACTTCCTTTTAAGGTGAAGGAATCTGCTTTACTACCTCTAAGCATTAGCTGTTAGGCCAGTTTCTTCACACTCGGTTAGCTTACCTAGAGACAGCAGCAAGGCGCCCCATGGATGTCCAGGATGGGAAAGAGTCAATGTCTTTTCTTGTTCCATCTCCCATTTCCTTATTCTTTCCTAGTGCTGTCTTGTTCTCAGGAACAAGACTATATTAACTTATAGTCAACACTGAAATGTGAATATCAGTTGTGGGAATTTCCCATCAAACATTTTGCTAGAGAATTTATGATGTTATAGTCAAGCATATCTAAAAAAGCATACTTAGATATATTTACAAAGATTTCCTACTAATCATTTCAACTTGAATTTAATTTCAAGTCATGTAAAAATAATTAAGACATAACTTAATTATTGAATCTAAAATGTGGCACATAATACTATAATTCTTCCTCATCTTAGAACAGCACGTCCTGTATTTGTAATGAAGGGAAATGATGGTGTTTTTTATTTATGGGTTTTCCTTTTGGTGACCTTTACAAAATGTTGAGGGCTAAGCTCTCAGTTCATTCCACTGCCTCCTCACAATTCTAAAGTAAGGATTGGGCAAGTGTCATTTCTACAAATCCTTACTTTGGTGCCAAAGCTGTTTTGTAGAACAAAATTCGACATGCTGATTGCCCAACCCAAGCTTTATAGTTCCTGGGACTTTTATGCATTTGTGTTGCTCTCTGTCCTATGACGTTTGATGATATGAATCATGCCCCTTTGCCCTATCTCTTCTGCCGTTAAACAAGAAAGTAAAACTTTCTTCTCCTCATCTTATAAACGTATAGAATCATAGGGTATTAGAACTGTAAGGGACATTATAAACCAGTCAACCTTAGGTATCAATTACTTTAAATTCCTACCCACCCCTCCCTTCTCCCACCCCCACAGGCCTTTTTGTTTGTTTTCTTATTTAATTGCCAGTTGATTTAAGAAAAAACATGATGCAGGGAATGCCTAAACTGGGTTTCACATCCTCCTTTGGTCTTCCTCTGGACTGCGTAAACGGCTTTGCCAGGAGTATTTTCCGAGGGTGGTGTCTTGGCCTTGAACACGTTGGCAAACTCACTGGTGCCCTGCGTGCTTGGGAGGCGATGCTTTTCAGCAGCAGGGTTTTTGCTTCGCACAACAAGAGTGTATGAGAGCCTTTTTTTCCTGCTTGACACAGCTGGTGGTTCCCTACTGACTGGTGTTTGTTTTGAAGTCACGTGACCCCAGGGGCTTCTGCCAATGTTGACCCATGGCACATTTCAAATGTGACACGCTGAAGGAGAGCTTTGCGACTTCGGGGTTAGATCCAAGTCGCCTGCCAGGAAAGGAACACTTCTTCCGAGGGCAGAAGTTGCTTTCTTCGCAAAAGCAGGATGTTTTCAACGCAAGAGGCCTCTCTCAGCATAGTTGCTTTTTAAATGGTATATTTATTAGTGATTTCATTATGACACGAAGACCACGTGGCTGATTGGATCTGGAACTGCTCTCAATCACTACCACATTTAAGAGAAAATAAATTCATGGTCCTGGGGAGGGAGGCCCATAGCTGCTTCATCCATCATTACCCCTTTAAAAAGAAGAGGTGTTTTACTTTGAGGACCCTTTTTCTGAAAGGACCTCACATAGCTGCCATAATATAGGCGTGCAGGGCCATGGGGCTTACTTTTCCAATCAAATGAGAGGGAAAGTCACTCATCAGCCACTCTGAGAACCAAGGTGCAGTTCATCTCCTTCATTTGCCCTTAACTTACCTGCTAGTGTTCCAGATGGCACTCGTTCTGCCAGCTGATCTGGGAGTAAATACAAAACAGACCAAATTAAAGCAGAGCACACAAAGAGAATGAGCAAGAAATACAAGTGCATAGTTGGAAGCCACTGGGTAAAGGAGACCTGTTTGTTACCACAACACGACTTAGCTTATTCTGACTGATGCAGGTTACATAATGAAGGTAAGAACAGAAAACCCCAATTTAAAAGCTTGCTTGCCAATAAATAACAAATGATAATTTGTATATGTAGGAGTCCCTGGTGACTGAGAGCAATTAATATGCTTGGTGATTAACCGAAAGGTTGAAGGTTTCAATCTTCTCAGAAGTGCCTCAGGAGAAAGGCCTGGTGGTAATCCAGGAAAACCAGCCATTGGAAACCCACTGGAGCACCGCTGCAAACTGACACACGTGGGTCTGTCTCCATGAGTCAGAAAAGGCTCACCCAAAACTGGTTTATGTGTTTTAACAAGTACTAATGGCCTTTATTTTTCAGAACCTCAGTTTCCTCTGGTGAGAAATGGACATGCCTTCCTGACCTCATGGGATTGGTGTGTGGTAAACAATGAAGGAATTGTTTATGTTACAGTGGATTCAAAAACTGAAGAAATTATTACAATCGGATTTTCCCTCTTTTAGAGACCTGCAGACATCAATCTTCACCTCTTTTAGCTTTCTCGTTGTTGCAGGGGAAGACATGCCACTCCCAGTTAATTATGCTTTATTGAGTTCCCTTCCTGAAGCCTGACATAGGTCAAAGGCTAGAAAAAAGGCAAATCATCCAGATGAGGGAGACCATCCGCATAAGGCCATCATAGAAGTCATAGTGGTATCCAAAAGGTTCATGGTCACGTTGTTCATTATAGAGTCTAAAAACAAAGGACGTTCATCACAAAATCATGACTGGTATTAGGTTTCCGGAGTGGTATACCTCGGTTCTTGCTATCCAATGCTGGAAGAATTCACGCAGCAGAGCCATTTTTGTAACTTTTCTGAGGAAAAGGAAAGTTACAGGTATTCACAAGAAATCCCAGGGGCCAAGAGCAGGAAATCCCAAAAGAAAGCCCTGAGAGAGAGGCCCGATGGGGAGCTCGGGCCCCAGGTCGGGCTGCACTTGTGTGCCTCTGCCTCCTGACCTGCAAGAGAACACTGGACCAGGAGAGGAGTCAAAGGATTCGGCCTTCCTGTGACAGGCTCTTCTCTCCTCCGGCTGGGAGGCATGGTTACAGGTAGTGGGCGGCCTCACTGGCTGAGTTTAAACGCACCTGGGCGATTTCATGTGGCCGGGCCTAGTCTGTGCACCCACGTGGACCTTCCTCCTGGGGTTAGTGTCTGAGCATGCTCAGTTTAGATCTTTCCATAGGTGTCTAGTTAATGTGCCTGATTTCTTTCCAACGCCTTTGTTGTGGCCCCATGCAGGTATGGGAGGGACAACCCACTCCTTTATCTCTAAGCCAGCTGCCTAAGAGTATTAGATGGATTTCTTATTGTCATAGGCAATAGTGCAGAAGTGGGAAAGGGACCCTGATTGGGATGCTATAGGGACACTAGACACAAGAGAACATGCACAGCAGCTCCTGATCTTCAGCATCCTTACAATTGTTAGCATGTTTGAGCATCCGCTATGTCAATCAGTCTCACCAAGAGTCTTCCTCTGTTTTGATGTCCCTGTTCTTTGGAAACCATGATGTCTTTTTCCAGGAAATGGGCTCTCACGATAATGGACAAAGCATGGGAGATGAAGTGTCTGGTTTTTTGCTGCTAAGGATCACGCTGGCTATGTTTCTCCAAAGACAGATTTGTGTATTCTTTTGTGATCTCATGGCACCTTTGACATTCGTTATCCGCACTATAATTGCGTCTTTGCTTATTCAATAGTCTTTGGCAGAAAGACTGGGCTGTAAATAGTTACAGATTTGGCAATCCAGAGAGGGCTCTTATGAGTCAGTATTGACTTCACGGCAGTGAGTTTTTTGGCAGCATACAATATTGCATTATAGAAAGACTTATAGAATTGGTTCTGGGACCTATCAGTTACCTTGGTGGGATATAATCAGTGGTAGGATTGAGTCTGTTAGAACCGGTTCGGCAGAACAACTGAGTTCAGTGAACCAGTTGTTAAAATGACACGTGCAATCAGGGTTCTTGAGATCACAAATTTACATTCCTTACTCCTTTTTAACATTCATCTAGACAACAACCTATTCTGAGCACCTGTAGTAATATTTAGTCCATCACAGGTATAAAAAATTAGAACTATGATTGTAATATTCATTTACTCATATCTTAAAACTAGTTATATTTTTAAGGAAATTATACATTTTTATTCTTTTGCCTTTGTTAAATCAGTAAACAAATGTAGAATGAAAAGAGAAAAGGTGCCAACCAACTATGGACATGCTGCCACTCATTTCAGCTTTGTGTCGTGCCCATATTTCCACAAAGCATTACGAGTGAACGATGCCATTCTTGAAAGCATATCAAGAGCTCAAAATAGTGTCAAAACAATTGCTGTCGGTTCAGCAGAAAATTATGTTTATCTTCCCAAAGATAAATAGAATATGTTCAGAGAAGTTGTGTGTTTCTAGTATTTTAAACACACCGACTGTTGTCTAATTTGCCTATCTCTAAAGGAATGGGATTCACCTCCCACCGTGAGAAGATAGTGAAGGGTAAATCACCCAGCCTATGGTGCTGGCAGGAAAATGGAGACTATCATAAGGGAGGATGCCAATTAAGAAGCAATATAGAAATCTCTTATATAAGAGTTTGATTATATTTTTGGTCAGGTGTTGTTTAATATTTTTACATTTACATTTTAAAACTTCCTTAGAGCCTCATCTAATTTGTGAACCTCTTTTAATGTTCTTATTTAAGTATGAACTGTAGAAAAAAATAAACTACCATTTTTTAATAATTAAAATGGTCTTTAGGACAGCAAACCAGTTGTTAAATTCTTTGAATCTCGCCACTGAGTATCGTTAATAGCCATGCAACGCTGGTATCCCAATTCCATCAAGGGTCAACACAGACAAAGCCCTTCCATGGCCTTGCTAAGGAAGCCATGATCTCCTTCCTGAGGGCAAGGCTTTTTACATGTCAGTCAACAGTCAGAAAGAACTCAAACGGAGGCTGACTGTATGTCTTGACTGGCAGTGGGGGTAGGCCTCTGACTGTAAAACAGAGCCTTCACCACAGAGCACGCCAAGTGTTTAGAATTTAATCTCTAACACGTAATAAATAAAAGTCTCGCATCGCATTTGTACGCTTTCATAAGCAGTTAAACCCCAATATATATACTTGTCCCAAGATAGCACTTGGGCTGCAGAGCATCGAGTCACATGGCGCAGTGCTCAGGCCTGGCAGGAGACACTTCCCTGACCAGGTCAGACCCACCTCCTTATCTTTTTAGTTCAATGGGCCCTTCAAGTTCTCGCCAAATGGCTTTTGTTTTCGGAGAGAACTGTACACGATAGGGGATTTATACAGCTCCCAGGGATTATATCCAATGGTTACTCTTGATTTAAATAGTTGAGTGGTTTAAAAAAGAAAGAGAATTAAATAGTTAAAAGGAACGAAAAGGATAAAATGGGACAAGCCTGGCATATCCCTCTATGCAATTTCCCACTAACTGGATGGATCAGCTGAAACCACTCCAGTGATAACGGTTTAGCTGCACGTCTTTGTACAAAGACATTTAACCTCTCTGAGTCTGAGTTTCCTTACTGGTAACATTAGAAAAATAAAGGATGGATAAAATGGTAGGCGGACATGGACTAGCCAAGTGCCTACTAAATATTTAAATACGTGTTAGCTTTTAGTGAATTATCTATGTTGGCCTTGGAGCACGTGGCCAGCTCATAGAGAGAAGAGTGGCTTGTGGGGCCTGTTTGGCAGGGCACCATTAGTGAGGTTTTCAGATGCCTTCTGGAGAAAAAGAGAAAATCAATAGCCTTTTGCTAAGGCCTTGCTTTCTTTGCCACAGCAGCAGGACTTTGGGAGTGCATCTGGGGACAGCGTTGAAAGTACCTGACACACAAACACCTCAAGACTCTGCTTTGAAGGCGCTTTGAAACAAAGAGCACCATACCCCGCGTCCCAGGGCTTAGATTCCACATTGGTTCCTCACAGTGGCTCTCCCTTTCTCTTGCCCTGCCTGGCTACCACACGGCCTCCTCTCTGAAAGGCTCTTCGGCAGGTGGTTCTCAGTATCGGGAATTTCGAGCAGCAATGATAGGTAGATGGAACACCTTTCAATGACTTGCATCAACAAAAGGAGAAGAAACATTGCCCGAATGCCTATCACTGAGCTTTTCCAGGCGATGATGATTTCATTGAATTCTCACAGCAACCCTGTGAAATAAATGTCTCTATTCATTTTTACAGCAAAAACTAGAACAGCGGCCCCCACCCCCACCCCATCATCACCAAAAAAGGGAAACAAACAAGCTCACTGACGTTGAGTTGATTCTGACACATAGCGACCCTTTAGAAGAGAGTCGAACTGCCCCCGTGGGCTTTCCCGGCTGTAACTTTATGGGAGTCGGAAGCCTCGTTTTTCTCTTGAGGAGGGGCGGTTATTTTCGAACTACTGACCTTGCTGTTACCAGCCAGATGAGTCATCCACTCCACCACCAGGGCGCTTAACTTTTTGCAGAGGTGGTTTTCAATGAGGAAAATCAGCATAAAGAGCTTTAGGAACTTGCCCAAGGTCGGATAACCAGTAAGTGGCATGGCGGGAATTTGAAGGCAGGTCTGTGTGATTTCACAGCCAGGTGCCACCGTGGTGCCTCTGACACCACCAGCCTCGCGGTTTCGAAAAACCAGAGCGGCTGACAGCTCGGTGTGTGAGAGGAGATGCGATGGAGCCATCGAGGCGGGAAGGAAATCTTACAGTGATAATGCGGCGTACTAATTTGGTGACCTTGGGCAAAGTACTTATCATTTTTGAGCCTCAAGTGCTTCGTTAGTAAAAAGAAAGAGCGCTCCCTTTTGAGGCAGTGTCATGGGAGAGCAGATGGGGAGAGTGCTTGGCATCGAGGAGCCGAGCACTCAATCAGTGGAAATTACTGATGCTATTATTACGGTTAGCCTCACTAGACGAAGCCTGGATAAGATGACTGACACTAGAGAGCAGGTCGTGATACGCCCCAAATGGCTGATGCAGATATCATGCCCGTTTGAAGGGAGGTGCAAGGGCGACTCCAGCGTAGCTCCTCACTGGACTATAAATTCCACGAGGGACGGAAGTGCATCTACCACACTGCTCCCCTCAGCGTTTTTATGCCCGCGATCTAGAGCAATGGGAAACACACAATCAGAGCTACATATGAACACACTGAATGAATGGATAGATTTCTGAAGGGACATAAAGGAAACTGGAAGGGATGGGAAAACTAAGGTAGTCAGAAAGTGTGTAGTATTTGTGGGCAACCGAAAGGAAATGATGTAGCTGAACAGAAATGGCTGGATTCGAAAATTGGATGGAGACAGAAAAGGGGTTTCGAATATAGATTGGCAAACGCTAGTAGCAAATACCGCAGAGATTGTGAAGCAAGCCGAGTTCATTTATCAGGATACCAAGAAGCCAAATGGATCCCCTTATTCTGAGATCATCATAGCCCTGGCTCATCTCGATGTTGTTGGAATTATATACAACACTGGACGCAAAGACCTCGACACAGTGGTGGGCACAGAGTCAGCACTCAGTAAATTGGTTATTTTTGAAATCAACTTATTACTTATCACTTTGTGGCATTTTAATACTTGGTGATAATAGAAGGCATGGTAAGGAATCAGTGACAGTGGCTGTGCGCATCAATAGCGATGGAGAACTCAGGCAACAGAGATTGTTCAGGTCCTCCAGAGGCACAGAAGCGAAGATGTCTCCCTGTGCTCTTGTTATTTTTGAAACCTTTTCTTGTGAATTCGGTGAACTAGGTTTATGAATTAGTTTGCTGTGCCATAATTCACTCACATTGCATTCCATGCCCTCGATTGCAATCCCTACCTTCTAAACTTTGGCTTTTCTATCTCAGAGGGTTGACTGCTCCCGGGCTTCAGAGCTCTCCAGTGCGATTGCTCAGCTGGTGATGTCCTTCCTAGGTGCTGCCCTGCCCGTCAGTTCCAGCTCATAGTCACTCAGTGTGCAGCAGAGCAAAAACACTGCTTGGTTCTGTTCTAATGTTTCAGCCCATCATTGCAACACAGTTTTCTAAGGTTTTTGTATTTTGAGCTGACCCTTTGCTTTATCAAGCATTAAGTCCCTTTTTCCCCCCAGAAACTGGTCTTTGGCAACATGCACAACATACGTGATACAAAGTCTCAGCATTCTTGCATCTAAGGAGGATTCTGGCTCTATTTCTTCCAAGATAGCTTTGTTTGCTCTTGCAGAAATCCACAATACTTTCAAAATCCTTTGCCAACCCATCATTCAATGCATCAGTTCTTCTTTGATTTTCACCCTATAGAACTGCCTTTTGTTTGGCCAAAAGTTAAGCCACGAGGGAGTTTACTTCCGGATCTGAAGGATGACTAAGGGTTACAGTCTCGGGAGATCTACCTGTTTCTACCCCATCAAGAGGTCTGTTCTTTTGAGTTTGAGTTTTTAAAAAAATTTATTTAATCATTTTCTTGAGTGATCGTACAACTCTTATCACAATCCATGTATCCATCCATTGCGACAAGCACGTTTGTACATTTGTTGCCATCATCATTCTCAAAACATTTGCTTTCTACTGGTTTTGAGCTTTGTGTAACATTTTTCTCCCACTCCATCTAGGATCCTCTGCTGGGATCTCTTTAGAACAGTTGGTGGTGGCAGCTGGGCATCATGTAGTTCTTCTGCTCTCCTGGTATGAGGGTTGAGAGTCAAGTGGTCCATTAATCCATCAGACTAATTGTTTCCATACATCTCCCCCTTATCTTTTATTTGCTCCAGATGGCGAGAGATCAATAGGGGAATATTGGATGGCCACTCATGAGGTTTTGAGACCCTAGTCACTGCATACCAAAGTGCAATGTGGAACATTTTCTTTGTGGACTGTTGGTGTAGTAGTTAGGTGTTCTCAAGCCACTTCTGTCTCATAGTGATCCCGTGTATGACAGAGTGAAATGCTGCTTGGTCCTGTTCCATTCTCACAATTGTTATGTTTAAGCCCATTGGTACAGCCACTGTGTCAATCCATCTCTTTGAGGATCTATAGAGTGTCAATTATCCTAATGTCCCTAAGACTAGGGTCCTGAGACTCAACCCTTCAAGGTGTTTGGTTATGTTTGAGAAGGTTTTGAACCATTACCCCATCCATATACAGCACGATATTCAGGATATTTGCAGCCCACATGGACACAATACACTGAGGCTTTAGTAAGGACTTCATCCTATATGACCATCAGATTATTATTACCCAAGAAGATGAGGATTCATGGCTGGTTCTGGACTTTGGAGGAAATGGCTTGAAGTTTTGATGACCAGAAGTAATCCCGTGGGCAGGGACCACAGAGTGAGCCCAAGCATAGGTGCAGGGGCACATTTTAAGCCCTCCATTTAAGGGAACACCTCTCCTAGATCAGAAAGCTGACATGATTTGCGAAAGGCCATAGGGGTAGTTTGGAAAGAACTGGGGCATGTACCCTTACCTCCTGACTACTTTTGCCTCACCCCCACCCTCCGGTCCTGCCAGCTCCCCACCACATTCTTCTTCCTGGCACAGTGTTAAATATAGACTATGACAGGCTCTTGGTTTCTACACAGGAACACCTTTCATTCATTCTCAGTTTACAAATCTTTTTCTCCAACCTGTGTTCGTATGGGTTCCGAAGATATTGCCAATTCAAATCCTGCCATTTACCCTAGAAAATCAAGGTTTAAACAGGTGGAGAAATATAAGGATGACTGACTGCGTAACTGCACAGCGAGTCATGGACAAAGCCGCGAGAAATGCTTCAGGTTCCAGGGAAAGAGCAGAGCTCACACCTGGGCTGGTTTCATCTCCACCTCTTTTTGTTTTTTTAAATTTTGATTTTAATTTCGCTTGATTGTTAAGAACATACACAGCAAATCATACTCTAATCCAATAATTCCTACATGTACAACTCAGTAACATTGATTATGTTTGCTGAATTGGGCAACCATTCTGACCCTCCTTTCCCCATTAATCTAAACTCACTGCTCCCTAAAATTCCCATCTTAATTTTTGAAGTTGCTACTGTCAATGAACATGATAGTTTTTGATAAGAATTTCTTAGATTGATTCATTTAATTCATTGCAAGTATAAATCAAGCTTGCTCCAATTCCACAAGGCCTCCACCACAGTCGGCATGAATCAAAATCACTGGTTTTCCATGTACTCTTGTTTGGACTCTTCAGTTAGACTGTGGATCTTCTTATTTCTCAAATCTGCATTTATGATCCCCACCTCAACGCAAATGTGAGGCATTCCTTCAGCCTTGTTTTTTTTCTCCAGAAAACCAGCAATCGAATTGCTACTACCCAGGAGGTGAAGTGTTTCCATCTTGGTATTTCCAAGGTTGACAAAAACAACAGATATTCTATATTCGGGAAGAGAGGTCGCTTTTTTTTACCTGAGCCCCTGGAATTTAAAAAAAAATGATTTCATTGAGGGCTCATACAACTCATCACAATCCATACATACATCAAGTGTGTCAAGCACGTTTGTACATGCGATGCGCTCGCGGAATTTTCTTATAAAAGTCTTATAAGATGTTTCTTTTAATTTGGCACTGCTATGGCTGCATGATTGAGAGGACCCACGTTCCATGCAGTCTGACATTTCTGTCATGATTATGAAGGGGATAGGTTCTTATTGGTAGCACTGGTGTTTGGCACATGGTAAAAAGTCCTCTGGTGCTCGGAGCCCTCAAGGGAGCCTTCTGCATTTTGGGAACCGCAACCGCATATCCACACTGAGGGCACAGCAACCAAGTCCCCCATCTCCACCTTCCCTCCAGGCCTCAAGAGTGCTCTGCCCCTTTTACGCTACTTCCTTTGGTGACGCACCAGGAACAACTCTACTCAGGAAACTGACGGGACTGTGAATCAGGAATCTTAGTGCTGGGCAGATTAGGCCAGGGGTTCTCAGCTAGGTTGCCTTTGTTCCCTGGGGCTATTTGGCAATATTTGTAGTTTTCACAACTGGAAAGTGGCTAGAGACTTCTGTTTGCTGGGTGGAGGCCAAGGTTGCTGCTAAACATACCATCCTACAGAGCAGAAGACAAATTCTTTTCTCCAAACAAAAGATCCTTCCAGGCAAATATCAACAGTGCTAAGATGGAGACAGCCTCTTGTAGACAGCTCATTTGATTGCCTCAGGTTCTAATAGCCTCGGTTTAGAAAATTCTTTCAAATCTTTCATATTGAATCTGGTTTGCAATCTTAAGCACACTTGGGAATCCTTGGAGGCGTGTTTCTGACACCAACTTTAGGAATTCTGTCCTCGGCCCACAGAGTATACTTTGTAAAATAATGGATACTGGTTTCTTATATACTTTGCAGCCCATTTCATATTTCAATTCTAAAAATGCTAATGAATAGTAAAAATTCTTAGAATTCCGTCCTGAGCACTAAATGAGTATGGAGGCAGGTTTTAGTAACGCTCAAGATTTTCTCTCCTTCTCTCTCTGGTACATTCACACATACATGCACACACACACACACAAGGCCATGGGCCCACAAGGTGGTTACATGTGAGATTTGCCATGAGCTCTTTTGCCCTTTCTCTGAAGCCTGTGAGCCCACCGGTGCTTCATGTAGATAATCCTACAGGTCTGCAGAAGGGCCAGCTACCCCAAGACGACAGGCAGGACAGAACACTCAACACGCCTTTAAAATAAAATGTTTGGTCTCCAAGCACATTCTTTTCAGCAGAAGTACTTTGAACACATACCATCATCTGACATATTCATGTTTGAATCAGTTAGAAAGTACTACCAAAGAGAGTGTCGGAAAGTTTGCTTGCTTGATGATTGTGGGGTTTGAAAAGGTGGAGAAGAAATCCTTTGGGAGTGCACGCTATTTGGGGAAGGGCAAGGTTGGGTGTGCTGCTACCTTTGACAATGGTATGAGCATATGAGTACTCATAGGTACTCATTACTGAGTATTTTCAGCTTCAGAGGAGATGCTTACTGTATGACATCAATTAATTCTTATAAAGCTCTACAAGGAAGAAATTATTGTTCACATTTTCCAGGAGAAGAGACTAACATTCAGTTTTATTTGGTGACTTGTCCAAGCACATCTTTACTAAGTGGCAGAGTCCCCCCTTCTTAGCCTACATTTGTTTGATTCCAAAGCTCTTCCTCTGTTAGCTTTGCTGAACAAACCAGAATAGACTCAACAGCAATAGTATCCTGGTGGAGAAATTCAGATACCTAGCATCTTCTCCACCAAGACATAATGTATTCAGAGGTGGGAGGATCTAGTTGCCTTATGGATCCCAGCTGACTCTGACTCACGGTGATCATATGGGGTTCCCAATGCTGTAATTGCTATGGAAGCAGATTGCCACATCTTTCTCCTATAGAGTGGCTGTTGGGTTTGAATCCGTGAACTTGTGGCTAGTATCTGACTGCTCTAACAGCTACTAGAATTTCATACAACATATGCGTGTGCACACACACGCACATGCATACTCACGAGAACTTCAAAACGTTTGTGGAAGAGAAGAAGCAGCCTGCGTGATCCAAGGATTGTAAATAATAAAATTCTAATCCAAAGGAGTGAATGGTATTAGAGCTTAAATCATGAACACCAGGTTTGGTTTGCAGAAGGCTTAGGATGACAGTGAAAGCCCCCAATCCATTTGCAGAGTCCCCGTGGGCTACGCCTCCAGTGAGTCCCTTGTGAACATAATCCCAGGGTGTGACTAGCCTGCTATCCGACACAGAGCAGTGTAAAGTCAGTTATGGCAGGTGTACTTCAGTAAAATGTCATACCTTCTCACTTGATCTTCCTTTTGGCCCATTTAAAAGTTGTTTTAGTTTTTAATTGTTTCTGATTTCTTTTCATTTGAGGTTTTCCATGTTTTGTCTAGTCATTGCCCTTTTGTTTTTTGAGCACTTCTTGTTTATGTCTTGTATGATTTTCTTAATTTGAAATCCAGGATAGGCATATCTATAGAGATAGCAACTGGATTGATAATTGCCTAGGGGGCAGGGAAATGAGGGCAATTGGGAAAATAGGGAACTAAAAAGAATGAATATGAGAAGAAAAATGAAATGGTGGCTGCATAGATCTTAGTCCGGTCGAATGATCAAATGGTATATGATATACGAAATTTATTCCCACAGAACTGTCCTTTAAAACTTTATGGGGAAATGGAATGAAAAGAAAATGGAAATTTCCCATGAACTTTTAGAAGCCAAACCCTCCATCCCGCCCCCCCCCCCCAGACACAAGAGGGTAAATTAAAAATATATTCCTCCTCCAGGGCTAATTTACATATGCACGGGTTTATTCCAAATCACATATGCTTCGACATGTCTCTGATCAGTGAGTGGTTGAAGACAAGTTCTCTGACTAATCCTCAGACAATTGCCTTAGTCTCCTCAGGGTGTCCCCACTAGGGGAACATCAGATCAAATGATCAAGTTACAGGGCATCTGCTGGGGCCAGTTCCGAGGCTCATAGTGACTGTTTTTTGAGACCTCTGATGGGTGGCATATTTGTACATCTTCCTGAAGGACACCAGGTGCTCATAGGGTTCCCTTGGAAGAGTTTTAAGAGAAGTGTAAACTGCACTGGTGAGATAAAGGCCATGGAAATCACCTCCAGGAATTTTTTCACCATCATGACAACACACTTGCTCATTCTTCCAGTGTGGCAAGTGCTGTCTGTCTTACAAGAACTTCCTTGGGAAACCTTACTCTATCCAGTTCTACAGCCCTAATCTTGACTTCTTCTTGTTCTCCAACTCTAAGAACATTTGGGCATTTTAATCCCGGAGAATCCTCAAACTGCCCTTTGTGCTGTAAATTCTAGAGCGCAGAATTCTTTGGGGAGGTTAGAGGGACAGAGGAGACACTTCTTTCAGAAGAGTATAGATTTTGAGGAAGGATCTGTCAAGAAATAAGAGCTTTACATTTATAGAATTAATGTATAACTTAATCTATCAATTAGAAAGCTATAAATAAATCTATAAATTAATTAATTTATAGAATTAATAGCTTCTCATGAGGAGCCCCAAAAGTATTGCTACAAGTTTATAGAACCTTTTATGAACCACAATCACACACACATCCAAATATTTCACCAAAAAACCAAGGAACAAAACTCCTGATGTCCATTTGATGATGACCGTGAGAGGTCCTATAGGAGGTCTCCAGGAAGTTTCTGAGGAATTTTTATGGAAGTAGACTGCCTTATGCTTCCCTCACAAAGTAGCTAACAATTTGAATCACTGACTTTTTGGTTACTAACCCAACACTTATTCCTTATGTTTTATATAGATGCATTTATTTGTTCTCATAAGTTGGAGCTCCCAAACTAGTGAATTAGAGTCTCTAGGGGTCTGGTTTAGGGTTTGGGAATTTACTTTTTCTTTTTCGGTCTTCAGTATCTAAAATTTCCATGAATATGTTCATAATTGTTTTATTTAGGCTATTTTCTTCAGAAAGTCTTAATTCAAACTCAAACCAAGTACCTGGAAGCACGATAGGATGAGTCATGACCTCTGCCAACATGTCAGATGATACCTTCAGAAAACCCTAAAATAGATGAGAGGAAATGTACCCATGTTATGCCAAGCCTGAAGAAGAGAACAAATCTGGGTGGATTCCTTTAGTGGAAAACTAGTGTTGATTTTTCCGGCCCCTTCTTATTGAGGAAATTCAGAATGGATTTTGGCAAAGCAAAGATAAATTCTAAGAGGGTTCACTAGAAGGAAGCATCAAAGATAAATTTATTTTACTATGTCAAAAGTAAGTTGATTGATTCAACACTGAAATAATATTATCTGCAATTTATTAGCTGTTTTAAAAAGAAATGGAAATCACAGCCTTAATATTTTGTCATTAAAAGCCTAATAGCACACTTTGCATGGTTTTGCATCAGAATGATCTTCCTTTAACAAAAAACGAGTGTTTACAATTAGATGATAACATATTTTTTTAGCTGGGTTTTTGTTGTTTACTTTCTAGAATTAGGATCGTTTAACCAGCAGCTCATCTCCTTTTTCCAGTAGATTGCCTGGCCTTCATTCCTATCTCTTTTGTAGCCTTTACCATATTTTGTTGCAATTTATCTGCTGTGCATTTACCTCACTACACAGTGAGAAAATCCCTAGGAGCATTATCTGGGTACTATTATGATATTAACCCACCGAATGCCAAAAATAAAGCATTTAATAAAAGTGTCATATATACACTTCCAGTAAAAAGCCAAGTACTGCTTTCATAGGTGCTCCGTGGCGGCATAACCATTGCTGTTGCTGTTAGATTTTTGTCAAGTTGGTCCTGATGACCCCGTGCACCATAGACCCAAACACTGCTGGACCTTGCGCCGTCCTCACAGGCCCTGCTGTGTTTCAGGCCACCGATGCACAGACGGTATCAATCCACGTCGTTGACAGTATCCTTTGTTGTTGTTACCGGCCCTCTATGTCACCAAGCATGATGGCCTTCCCCAGGGACTGGTGCCTTCTTAATAACATGTTAATGGTCAATAGGGTTTTTTTGTTAAATTGGCTGGACTAGGATCCTTTATAGTTTGGCAGCAAGGCCTCCTCTATATTGTGACTGAACCAAATGAAGCAATCAGCTGGGGGAAGATTAGGGTGGAGTGCAAGCCTTTAATCAGGCCACAGCCTGATGATAGCTCTTTGAGGGTGTGGTCTAGGCCCTATATAGAAATGGATGCTGGAGAGCACCCCCTCCCCTTTTTCTATTCTTCCCCTTGCTGGTATAGATCCCGCATCCTGGCATTTGCAGTGACTGCCCACTATCCTGTCTGCTAGCCCTGGGAGCTTGAGGGGGACTGCCATGTTGCCTGCAGCTTCTAGATTCATTCAAAGCAGTATCAACAAGTCTGCTTCCTGGTTCATCTTCCTGATTCATAATTTGCTGGCTCTGGCAACTGTGTGAATCAGAAAGGGCCTCCAGCTAGCATCTGATCCACAGACTTGAAGAACCTGTTCGTTCATGTGGCTGTGTGAGCCACTCTCTCCTGATATAAATTTATTTCATGTATGTATATAAGTGCTATTAGGTTTGTTTCTCTAGGGAACCCAGCCTAACACATATGTCCCAGCCTAACACATATGTCCACAGTGCTCACGTTCCTTGTTTATAAGAAGCCTTCTGACTGCATTGATTTCAAAATTGATTTGTTTATTCTTCTGGTAGCCCATCCTCTCTACAATACTGTTAATCAGGACTACCACTCAGAGACATAAGTTCTTCTTGTCTTCCTTCTTCACGGCTCACCTTTTAAATGCACACAGGACTCTCTTTTTCTCCATTTATCATGATGTTGCTTATCGGGCCAGTTGTGTTGTTTTTTTTTTAACATTGAGTCGTCATAGATACTGAAGGCTATCGCTTTTCACTTCCATCAATAGAGGTTTCAAATTCTCTTTGTGTTCAACAAGCAAAGTTGTGCTGTCTGCATACTGCAGGTAGTTAATAAGTCTTCCTTCAACCCTGAAGTTGTATTCTTCTTTAAATTGTTAACATTTTGAGCTGTTTGCTTAGCATCCAGATTGAATGAGAATGCTGGAAGCATATGACCGGACCCTCACTTTTTGTGATTTTAAACCATGCAGTACCCCCTTGTTCTGTTCAAACAACTGCTTTTGTCTAGGCACAGGTTCCTCGTGAGAACAACGAGGTGTTTGGGTATTCTCAGGTTTTCAAATGGTATCCATAATTTGTAATGATTCATCCAGTCAAATGCCTCTACAGAACCAATAAAAACACAAGCAAGCATCTTTCTGGTATTTTGTTTGTTTTGTTTTGTTTTCTACCAAGGTGCATATCCAATGTCAGCAATTAAATCTTTCACTCTGCTTTTTTTTCTAAATTCTGCTTGGATTCCTGGTAGTTCTCTATCGATATACTGCTGAAATTGTTTTTAGATTACCTTGAACAGAATTTTGCTTCCATGTTCTTAATGATATTATTTGATCATCTTTCTTGTCATAGACAAGTGAGCGCTTTCTTAGTTGCACCCATTTATCGAGATATCTCGATTGGTATTCCACTAATCCCTGGAAGGTTGCTTTTCTGTCATTTCCTTCAGTGCAGTGTCAACTTCAATTGTATTAAGCCTCCTGAAATGTTTGAATACTAACCATTAAAAAAAAATAGTGACTCTGTGTATTTCTTCCATTTTGTTTTTATTCTTCCCAAGCAGTAGAGTATTTTGCTCAGAAACTCTCAGTATTGCAACACAAGGCCTAAGAGTCTTCAATTCTTTCAGCCTGAGAGACGCCATGCGTGTTCTTCCCTTTTGTGCTTGACTTAAGGTCTCTGCACATTTCCCCATCATAGTTTCTTTATGTGTTTGTACTGCCGTTGGAAATCTTCTTTTAACCTCTCTTACCTCAACATTTCTCCCATTCAAAAGCAAGTTTCAAAGACTTTACTGACAGGGGGAACCAATTACAAGGCTCTCCATTTAACATGCTCCCTGGGGGACGGACACAGGAAAGTGGATGAAGGGAGATATTGGACAGTGTAAGACATAGCAAAATAATAATAATTTAGAAATTAGCAAGGGTTCATGAGGGAGGGAGGCTGGGGAGCGAGGGGGAAATATGAGGAGAAGATACTAAGGGCTCAAGTAGAAAGCAAATGTTTTGAAAATGATGATGGCAACAAATGTAAAAATGTGCTTGACACTGTGGATGTATGCATGGATTGTGATAAGGGTTGTATGAGCCCCCAATAAAATGAATTTTAAAAATCCATGAAATAGTTTGTATTAAGGTAATGCTCTTGATCTGCTGACCTTTTGGAATGACCCCAGGAGAATTGATTAAGTAATTGAAGATTACAAAATACACATTTGACATAAATTCCATTTACTCAAACATTTGAGGCCAATACCTAATTATGTTTAGAAATAGGGCCTTAATTTTATTTATCTTTTTAAAGCATACAGACAACATATTCTTACTGTAGAGGTAGACAATATAGTTATGTGTCTGTTATGATTCTTTGATTCTATGCAATTGAAACCCAAAAATAGCTAATTTCACTGAGAAATAAAGTGCATCGAAAGGACTTAAGGAAGCTTGCAGAATGGATGGGAGACCAGAGAAGCAGTCTGGAAAGAGAATAAAAAGAAAGGTTCTCTAGGCATTAATGTGTTGGAAGCTCATTGCCTAATTCAGATGCCACCTTTGGCATTTCAATATTTTTTCCTCTAATGTAACTCAGTTAAAGGATCTCATTGGTTCATTATAGAAAGTGTGTTGACTTTTTGGATTGGCAAGAGAAAGGATCTTTCAAGGAACCAGATTGTGGGTTTAGGCTTCCCCATTGGGAAGTGAGGGACCTTGACTATTATCCCATAAGGACACACATAAAGAAGAGCGGATTTACAAAGGGATATCGGGACTCTAGTGGAGAGTAGGAACAGATGCTGGTGGGAAACACAACAATGAATATTAACATTATGATGATACCACCACGTAGTTGTTGCTGTTGGTTTGTGTTTGTGAGATATTATGAAGTGTCTCTTGGGTTTTGCACCATCTCCATGATATTCTGCCAAACCATCTTTCTGAAGCCTTCCTTTCTTGTATTTCATTGACCCTCTACATCACCAAATATGATGTCTTTTTCTAGCAATTTCTTTTTGAGGGCATGTCCAAAGTAAGCAAGGTAAACTTTCATCATTCTCACTTCTTTAAAAAAAAATCATTTTATTAGGGGCCCATACAACTCTTATCACAATCCATACATACATCAATTGTGTAAAGCACATTTGTACATTCATTGCCCTCATCATTTTCAAAACATTTGCTCTCCACCTAAGTCCCTGGCATCAGCGCCTCATTTCCCCCTCCCTCCCCGCTCCCCTGCCCTCATGAGCCCTTGATAACTTATAAATTATTATTTTGTCATATCTTACCCTGTCCTACATCTCCCTTCACCCACTTTTCTGTTGTCTGTCCCCCAGGGAGGAGGCCACATGGGTCACATGTAGATCCTTGTCATCAGTTCCCTTTTTCCAACTCACCCTCCCTCCACCCTCCCAGTATCGCTACTCACACCACGGGTCCTGAAGGGATCATCTGCCCTGGATTCCCTGTGTTTCTAGTTCCTATCTGTACCAGTGTACATCCTCTGGTCTAGCCAGACTTGCAAGGTAGAATTTGGATCATGATAGTGGCAGGGTGGTGGTAGGGTGGGGGAAGAAAGCATTTAGGAACTAGAGGAAAGTTGTATTTTTCATTGGTGCTTCATCGCACCTTGACTGCCTCGTCTCCTCCCCTAGACCCCTCTGCAAGGGGATCTCCAGTGGCTGACAAATGGGCTCCGGGTCTCTACTCTGCACTTCCCCCTTCATTCACTATGGTAAGATTTTTTGTTGTGATGATGCCTTATACCTGATCTCTTCAACACCTCGTGATCACACAGGCTGGTGTGCTTCTCCCATGTGGGCTTTGTTGCTTCTGAGCTAGATGGCCGCTTGTTTAGCTTTAAGCCTTTAAGACCCCAGACACTATACCTTTTAATAGCTGGGCTGCATCAGCTTTCTTCACCACATTTGCTTATTCACCCATTTGTCTTCAGGGTCCGTATCATGGAGGTGTGCACCCAATTATATGATTTTTTGTTCTTTGATGCCTGATAACTGATCCTTTCGGCACCTACTGATCACACAGGCTGGTGTGCTTCTTCCATGTGGGCTTTGTTGCTTCTGAGCTAGATGGCCGCTTGTTTACCCTTAAGCTTCTTGAGAATATTCCAGTTAGTTTTTCTTCAAAGACAGAAGATTAGCTTATTCCTCTGATAGTCTATACTTTGACTAATCTCTCCAATTCAAATGAATCTATTATTTTTCTATATTACTTTTTGTTGTTTACAATCATTCATGCGCATGCTCATTTGAGAACATTGACAATCCCATGGCTTACCTTAGTCCTCAGTGACATCTCTTACTTTTTTCACACAACAGTAACAGTTTATTCCTGCCGTAGATATAAGAACTGGATTAGGATCTCATTCTACAGACTTTTATGTCATACACACGAGGGAGATACACACACACACACACACACACACACACACACACGAAAAAAAGCTCCCTAGGCGGAGCTTTTGTAGGGCACATTTTCTCCTAATAGGCGAGCATCAAACAACTCACCCCGTGGTATCACCTGGGAAGGTTTACTTGTGAATTTTTTCCTAAAAGTAGTTTCACTAGAACCTCGTTGGTTTTTTTTGTGTGTGATGGCCGGTTTAAGAGAACATCACGCGGCTGAGAAATTTTGTCTTCTGCTCGGACAGCTTACAAGGACAGCGCTATCTGTAAGAATGGTTCTCTCATTTCTAAAAAGGTGAAATGCCCATTGGTGCCAACCCTCGTTCTAGACATCTGTCAGCTTCCCAAATGGACGAAAATGTTGACACAATTCGTGCCCTTGCGCTAGAAGATTGACGAAGGACCATGGGAGAGATGGGGACGTTATCTGGACTCCCTTGGGGCTCAGGTCAGCAAATTTTAACGGAAGATTTGAGAATGAAAAGGGTCGGTGTGAAAATTGTGCCTCGGAATCTGACTGACCTGGCAAAAGAGTGTTAAGTGAAAACACGCGGTACTTTGAAAGAACAGTCCACCTGACCTCGCTCCATGCGACTTCTTGTTTTTGCGAATCAAGAGGGACATGAACGGACTGTGATTGGACAACGCAGATGTGAAGGAAAAAAAAATGTGGGAGATGTTTTCAGCCATCCAAAAGGACGAATTTGAAAAATGTTTGAAGAATGGAATAGCAGATATGACATGTGTGTTAAGTGTAATGGAGAGTACTTTGAAGGTGATAGGGTTGTTTTGTAAAAAAAAAAAAGATTTGGCGGAAAATTTCCAGTTTGGGGGGAGTACCCCTCATATATGTAATGCATGCTCCCATGCATACTCTGTTCCATTCACAGCGAAGGTCTCATCCTTGTCTACTTTCCCAGCTTGTTTTCATTTTTTAAGACTCAACTTAAATCTCACCTCCTCTGTAAAGATTTTCGTAAGTCTCCAGTGTTAGCCATTTAGAATTCTGGGCTCGAATAAAGCTGTGTCTGTAGTCCTTATGTAGTAAATATGGCATATTTTATTTGTAACGCAATAAAAGGTGAGTTCCTTTGGGCCGAGGCTCAGTATAATTATTCTTCTTTTACTTCTCAATACATCGTATGTTGAAAAGGGAATGCTTAATGATGACTGAAGGATGGAGTCAATCAATCAATCAACAAACTTCAGAGAAAAAAGCTGGGATCTCAGAATAAATACAACTTCAGTGTCCCTCTTCATTGCTAAATATTTTCTTTTATTGTGTGAATAATAGGGATATATGTGGTGATGCAAAGGGGAAACAGGTTATTTCTAAAATATTTTTTTTTTCACTTCTTCCCTCTTTTTTTGAAACTTGTTAGATTTCAAAGTACTACATAGTATGGAAAGCAAGAAAAGAGAAGCTCTTTCATATTGCATGGTCACTTGTGTTTCAGGAGCAAAACCCACCCAGAACACACACAGCTTTGGTTTCTGAAAAACAGATGCTGCAATAATTATAATAAAGTGAATATACTGAATATATTTTTAAACAGGAGCTTCCATTCTAAGAGATTCACTTAGGCTTATATAAGCTTACAGTTTTCCTTTTGTTGGGGGTGAGGGAAGTGAAATTTAATTTAGTTTTCTTACTTTAAATATTTTTGAAATGCTTTCAATTTTATAGACACTAAACCTCCAATTCTACAAAGATCTCCTTCCTTTCCCCAAGGAAAGCATCACTGTAATTCTGTAGAGTTGTGCCGCTATCTGGAGAGACACATCTTCTTCAGGAGAACCCAGGAAAATGGTCACCTAGCATCTAACATCAGGGCAGTGAGGGCTCACTGACAGACTCCTTCTGCACACGGTAGCTTGGATTCAATTCTGGTCTACTCACCTAACATGGAAGTGGAAGCTTGTGTTGCTGTAAAAAGGAACAGGCTTCAGTGGAGCTTTCAAACTAAGACCAGGAAGAAAAGTCTGGTGAACTACTTCTGAAAAACAACCAATGAAAATCCTGTGGATTGCAATGACATTATATGCATTCAGCTTTGATCCTGCAGAATGACTTGGTTTGTTTGAAAGAATGAGTGAGAATCTCTCTCCCTCAAAATTCTCTGACCCTTTTTCCCAACTATAGAGTCTGAATGCAAAAAGTATAAATGATTCATGATTAGCAGTTTGATTCCATTGTGTATGGGGTTACCATGAGCCAGCAGTGAACAACCCACCATCAGCCTCATCCAATATTCAAATGGTGCATTTATCACAGACCCTTACTGACTCCAGTTCTGCCTACCCAAGGACATTTAGGAAGACTTTGAAAACCAGGTCAAAAACAAGCAGTAAGGAAAACAATCGTGCTGTAATGTAGACTCTGCTTTGGGTAGGGAGCCCGCGACATGTTTGGGAGATTCCTATTCCTTCCTTCAGATGAGCCTGGGGATTCAGCGGGATCACCACGAAACAAACACCAAGAGGTTCACAGGGGCGGAAGGCTGCTGGTTTCGACTGTATGTGGTCTATACCTGTCGACACAGTTGATTTTAAACTGGCTAAAACATTCCCAGCAGTCTCTCCAGATTTGTGAAGAGCCGTGTGTCTATACATGTGTCTCTGCATATGCTTTTGTACACGTACGTTTTTGTCCAATTGTTTTTTGGCTCATGGGTTTAATGTTGTGTATTTCTTCTGTCAGATGGCCACAGTTTTGTCATACTCAGCATGTCTTTTGTTTAATGCATTGACACCTTAATGGAAAACAAAAGGTAGATTCATCAAACGAGACAAGATTATTTGAATCATAAATGGCGAATATCAGGGAGGCTAGCAGCAATAGTAATAAATTGCAGCTACTGTCCACAGAAACTTGCTTTTCTAAGGTACTTTTGATAATTACCTGTCAATGTTTCAGTTTTAACACCCACTCTGTGAATTGATGGAGTCTATTTATATCACAGAAAAGTTCCTGTATTGGCTTCTTGAAATGCATACCATTCCTGGGCACGCACAGGACAGGAGCGATTGTCTTTTTCCAGAAGAGGAAAGTGGCATCGTTGAATCTGACACATCTCAGCATTGCTCTCTTGATGAAGAGAATCAAAACAAAACAGCAAATAGATATCAATATGAATAGACCTGGAAAAGGAGAGAGCTGCAGTTTGGGGGTTTTGAGGTTAAATGATGTTGTGCTCCAGCAGAGTGACATTGGTCTTGCTATCTGAGGTTGTCTAACCCTGATAATGTCTAGCGTGTTGGAGTTAGGAGATATGCTGACACCTAATGAATACAGCAGTACCGGGAGGAAGAGGGGAGATGTGAAAAATGGACTCAGTGGAAATATATACCAGGAATCTAGGAACTTCAGGGATGATAACATTTTTTTCTCTTTGTATTTAAAGAACGTCTTCATTCGAATGACTGAATTTAGTAAAACTATAAGCAATGGACAACCCAGTGATTCAGTTCTTCTGTAGTCTGCTTCATAGAAATAGAACTGGAGGAATTGCGACAATGCAGTGGAGGATCTCCACATGTCCATCAGAGGAGGAGAGAGCCCACTGGATCAAGAAACACATGTCCTAGCTCAGCAGTGCCTTTGTGCGACGTGGGGCCGCTTATTTGTCCACCTTGGCTCTTCGTGTCCTGACTTCTTAAATAAGACTCTTATACTGCTCACTCACTGCCATTGAGTTGGTGACTGCTCGCAGTGTCCCCTATAGGACAGAGTAGATCTGCACAGGTGAGTTTTCAAGATTGTGACTCTTTATAGGAGTGGATAACCCCATCTTTATCCCAGGGAGTTGCTTGTGGTTTGGACTGCCAACCTTGTGGTTAGTTGCCCACTGTGTAACTACTGCATCGCCAGAGTTCCTAGTAATGAGATCCCCCAGCTATAAACTTCATTTAAGAAAATCCCTGTACCCCCATCTTTTAACAGAATCTCAGACAGATAATTGTGCTTCGTTCAATGTTAAGTAAATGAATAAACACATGAGTTACTTTATTAGTTCCCTGGGTTGGTCCCAAATCGAGACCTTTAGATGGATGGTCTTGCAGCTCGTAATAAAGGCACACTTACTGATTTCTTAGTGTGTGTGGAAGGGAGCGTTTACGATGGTCCCAGTGACATTCACCTCCAGGAATTTACCCCTTGTACAATGCCTTCTTATTTATTTATATTTTAAACTTATTGTTAATGAGGGAAGGTTTACAGAGAAGCTCATCAACTTTATAGTCAACAATACATACATATTTGTTTAATCTTATTCATGCAATCTCCTCAATGTAACAGCATGTAACCTGCTTCCTACTTACATTACCTATTTCCATTCCTCCTTTTCTAGTTCTTCTGAACCCTGTCTTTGAGTACGTAATGCCCTTTTGATCTTAAATAGTTGATTAGCTTAAGATGTGGGTTTCTAGCTAAATGACATCTTTTCACTATTTACTCACTACCATCCAGTTGTTTCCTCCAGGGAAGAGTAGTGGTTACTCATTTGGCTGCCGACCTTAAGGTCCCAAACCACCAGCTGATGCGGCTTTCTACTCCTGTAAAGAGTTAAATTCTTGGAAACCCACAGGGGCGGTTTTATCCTACCCTCGAGGGTCTCTGAGTTGCCATCAGCTTGATGGCAGTGAGAATATCTCGGCGTTTTCTGGTGGGAACACTGGAGTGATTATGCGTTGGGCTGCGAACTACAGTTTTGCTGGTTGAAGGTTTGCAGAGATCACATTGGTCTTAGACAATCAACAATGGGGCAGCTAACTTACAGTTCAACAGTTCAAAACCAGCGGCTGCGACTAGAGAGGAAGATGAGGCTTTCGACACTCATAAAGAGTGATAGTCTTGTAGATCCACAGATCCAGTGTTTTAGATAGTCACTATGAGTCAGAATTGACAAGATGACAGTGCATTCGGAGGTTATTTTTTGGATAACTGTTTATTGTTTGACGGAAAACTGAACCACAAGGGTAAGCTCATTTCCAGATCTGAAGAGTGACTAAGGGCCATAGTCCAGTGGGGAGGGGGGGTGGGTTCCACTAATCTTTTTCCAATCAGTAATTGGTGGGATCAAATATGATTTTTTAAATTGTGTTCTACATTGTCTCCCATTCTACCTAGGACCCTTTAATGCGACCCGTTCAGAGCAGCTTGTAACAGTAGCTGGGCAACATCCAGTTTTTCTGGTCTCAGTGTTGTGCAGACTGATGTGTCCTTGGGCTAATTGCTGTTAGGTGTTTTTGTTTGTTTTTAATTGACATCACTCTTCTTTCCCTTAGCTGGTGAAAAAGGAATAGCTGCACCTTCTATGGCTTGTCAGGAGCTTTTATGACCCCAGTCCCTACTTACTTATGTAGGGTAATGCCTTCTGTTTACATTCAGGTAGAGGCATGTAATTACATGTAACAAATAAAAATACAACAGAAGTGATGAGTTGTCATTTAACCCCAACCCCAAGAATATCTTCATCCTGTGCTGTTGGGGGTGACCTTATGGAGCAGCTCTCTAGGAAGAACTACTGTAGCAAGCAAGAAAAAAAGAACAAAAGAAGAGAGAGAGAGAGAGAGAGAGAGAGAGAGAGAGAGAGAGAGAGAGAGAGAGAGAGAGAGAGCTACTATCTCCTTACCACAGCCAGAAAGGGTTTAAGGCCCGCCAAAGGCCAAATGAGTGGGCTTGGAATTGGCTCCTCCTCCAGGCACACCTTCAGTTGACTGCAGCCATGGCTGACACCTCAATTTCAGCCTTGAAAGAGATTCTGAGCCAAGGGACCTGACTGAATCATGCAGAGCCTTCTGACGCACAGAGTGTGTGATAACAAATGTTATCTGATTAGCTGGTAAAATTTGGAGCAATTTGTTCCACATCAATAGATGACTCATACACTATATACCAAAAAAAACCACACCCCAACAACAACCCTGAGAATCATTCTCCATTTATATAATTTACATAAGTGATAAGACAAATATGCCAATCAACATTGTACAAAGCTGTCCTACTCATCCCCAACACTCCCATAGCGTGGAATCCAATTTATAGGGACCCTGAAGGACACAGGCGTTCTCTGTAGAGTTTCTAAGACTGATTCTTCATGACAACAGATAGTCTCACCGATTTCCTTTGGGGTGACAGGTTTTAAAAGAGTGTCCAGACCAAGCTAGGCAAAGATGAGAGGCTTGGAGATCAACTTCCAAAGTTCAGTCAATGGAAAACCTAGGGAATATAATAGAGCATTATTTGACAGTATGCTAAAGCAGTGGTTCTCAACCCATGGGTCACGACCCCTTTGGGGTCGAACAACCCTTTCACAGGGGTGGTCCGATTTATTACAGTAGCAAGATGACAGTGATGAAGTAGCAACAAAATAAATTTATGGTTGGGGGTCACCACCACAAGAGGAACTGTATGAAAGGTCGCAGCATTAGGAAGGTTCAGATCCGCTGTGTTAAAGAATGAGCTCTACCCCTGGATTGATGTTGGCTCACATGGTGCACAGAAAACCTGCAATAAGGTGCTCCACAGAAGCAATCAACTTCTAAAGTTTCTCCCCCTCTCTCATTTACTGCTGTTGAGCCAATTCTAACTTATAGTGACCCTATTCAGGTAGAACTGCCCTTGGTGGTTTCCAAGACTGTAACTCCTTACCAGAGCAGAACGTTTCATCCTTCTCCCTCTCCCTCTCTCTCTCCAAACCAGCACACTGCTGGTTTTACTCTTGTGAACATGTGAACAAAATCGTAACAATACTCTAAAAATGCGCCTGCTATCAATGTGTTACTACTCCCTCTAGCACTGGTATTATCACCACCTAATTGCTGAAGGCAGAGGATCAGTCTTGCATGGTGGTTTAGCATTGGGCTGTTGAACTCAAGGTCAGCAGTTTGAAACCACCAGCTGCTTTTTGGGAGGAAGATGGGGCTTTCAATTATTGTAAGAATCATATGTAAAGAGTAAAACTCACAAAGGCAGTTTTGCCTTGTCCAATGGGATCACTATGAGTCAGCATCAACTTAATTGCCGTGAATTTGGTTTTGGCTTTGGGGTTGTTGAAGGCAAATCAAAATATGCAGCAACTTAAGCAATTAACTTGAACATACCAATGCTTGTGAAGATGGCACAGGACCAGACAACATTTCATTTCACTATACATAAGGTCATTATGAATTGGAACTGACTTGATGGCAAGAAACTGAAACAACATCTATTTATGAGACAGAGCAAATTCAACACTGGGAGACAAAGACATGATAACGTTTTCTGATGGAGGAACCACAGGAACAGAGCCCATAGAAGGAAAGATAATCATGCAATTTAAACAATACAATTATTATTCAATCCATGCACCCACCACTAAAGCTAGTGGTGAAGACATTGAAGAACTATACCAATATCTCCAGTCTAAAATCCATCAAACATGCAATCAAGATGCATTGATAATTATTGGTGACTGGAATGCAAAAGGTGGAAACAAAGAGGAAGGAATAGAACTTAGAATATATGGTCTTGGTGACAGAAATAAAGCTGAAATTAGCATGATAGAATTTTGCAAGACCAATGGTCTCTTCGTCACAAATATCATTTTTCAACATACAGACGTTTCCAGATGGAATACAAAAAGTGGACTATATCTGTGAGAACAGATATTGGAAAAGTTCAATTTCCATAGGTAAAACTAGGTCACGGGTCAATTGTGAAATAGACATCAATTGCTCATATTTAAGTTCAGGTTGAAGTCGAAGAAAATGAAAACAAGTCCATGCAGGGCAAGATATGACAAAATAATAATTTATAAATTATCAAGGGCTCATGAGGGAGGGGGGAGCGGGGAGGGAGGGGGAAAAAAGAGGACTTAATGCAAAGGGCTTAAGTTGAGAGCAGATGCTGTGAAAGTGATTAGGGCAAAGAATGTACAGATGTGCTTTATACAACTGATGTATGTATGGATTGTGATAAGAGCTGTATGAATCCCTAAAAAAAATGTTAAAAAAAAAAAAGTCCATGAGAGCCAAAGTGCAACCTTGTAGGTCAGCAGACAGACCTGGAATTATCTAAGATTTTTTGGGGTGGTTTTTTTGCTAGTTATTATTATTATTTTTAATATATATTTTCTATTTTTCCCTCTTTTAATTCAATTTTTTGTTTACTTTTTGTATTGTCTATATTATTGTTGGTTTGCCTACCTATATATATAAGATAGGCATAGGATGCAAGCCCAAGGAGAAAGCAACAGGACCAAAAGTTCTTGAGGGGTTTAGGGGGATTTGGTAGTTACATAATCTGGTGTCAATTTGGGACTTGAGAGGATTAAGAATGAAAGGGTGGAGTCTAGTCTGTAAATCGGGCCATAGTCAAAGAGGTCTCTGTGTGGGCATGGCCTTCCCCTGAGGGATTCTTGGAATTCCTGGATTTCCTACTTGGAGGCGAAAGCCACTTCTCTCCTCTGTTCACTGCCTTGTAAGCCTTCTACTGACAAGACTCAAGATTCACTCCTTGTGAGCCATCCCTGAGGAGAAGTCACATGGAGCCTGATGCAGTCAGAACCCTGGACCTAGAGAAGAAGCCATGTGGAATCCCTTGCCAGGTCTGTGATGCTTACAATACCATTGGATCTACAAGACGTCCCACAGAACATTTCCAAGGGCAGCTCAAGTGACAGTCAAATGTTAAAATGAACTGTGCAAGGACCTAGCATTTTAACCAAAAAGGAAGAACATGCTCAGCATATCTGAAATGGAAAGAACTAAAAAAATAATAGTTTAATCCTTGAGTTGCAATATGGAAAGATTCTATGGGAACATTATGGAATGATTCAGGAAGCATCATCAATAGAAGATGTTGCCATTGTACCAAAGGAACTTGAGGACATTCAAGCATTTCATAGTTAGCATATGAGAAAGAACCAATGGTACTGAAGGAAGAAGTCTAAGCTGCATTGAAAATATTAACAAAAAGCAAGGCTCCTGGATTGATAGAATAGAAATATTTCAACAAGTTAATGCAACACAGGAAACACTCACTCTTCCGGGCTACGAAATTTAGAAGACAATCACTTGGCCAACTGACTAGATGATATCCATATTTGTATCTATTCAAAGAAAGGTGACCCAATAGGATGGTAAAATTATAGAACCATATTATGATATCACATACAAAATAAATCTTGCTAAAGATCATCCAACAACAGTTGCAGTGATACATTGAAATAGAACTGCTAGAGTTCCAGTCAGGTCAGATTCAGAAACAGATGTGGAACAAGAGATATCATTGTTCACCGCAGACACATCTTGCCTGAAAGTAGAGAATAGCAGAAAGATGTCTGCTTGTGCTTCAATGACTATGCCAAGTTATTCAGTTATGTCGTCACAACAAACTATGGACAGGCTTGAGAAGAACAGGAGTTTCAGAACACTTCATCGTGCTCCTGTGGAACTGGTGCATGGATCAAGAGGCAGCTGTGCAAACAGAGCGAGGGAATACCGCATGGTTGAAAATCAGGAAACGTGTGTCAGGGTTACATTCTCTCACCATATTTATTCAATTGTATGCTGAGCAAATCATCAGAGAAACTAGATCATATTAAGAAGAATGCTGCATCAGGATTGGAGGAAGCTTCATTAATAACGCTCATTATGCAGATGACGCAATTGCTGGCTGCAAGGAAGGAGGACTTGAAGCCCTGGCTGATGAAGATCCAGGATTGAAGCCTTCAGTAGGATTATAACTCCATGTAAAGACAACACAGATCTTCATGCCTGGACCAATAAGTAACATCATAATAAATAGAGAAAACATTGAAGTTGACAAGGGTTTTGTCTTGCTTGACTGCATAATCAATGTTCATGGCAATAGCAGTCAGGAGATCAAAGGATGCATTGCATTAGGAAAATCTGCTGCACAAGACCTCTTTAGAGTGGTGAAAAGCAAGTATGTTACTTTGAGGACAAAGGTGTGCCTGATTCAAGTCATGGCATTTTCAGTTGTCTCATCTGCATGTGAAAGTTGGACATTGAACTAGGAAGGCTGAAGAAAATGAATGCATTTGAACTATGCCGCCAGCCAAGAATATTGAAAGTACCATGGACTGCCAAAAGAACAGATTTGTCTTGGAAAAAGTCCAGCCAGAATGCTCTTTAGGGGCAAGGAAGGTGAACGTTTGTCTGATGTACTGTGTACACGTTGTCAGGAAATAACAGTCCGCGGGGAAGGACTTTATGCTTGCTGAAGAGGAGATGTGCTGAAAAGAGGAAGGGCCTCCATGAGATGGATTGCCAGGATGGCTGGACCATACGAACAGTTGTGAGGAGAGAGCAGGCCCAGGAGCCACTTCATTTTGTTGTACACAGAGTCCTTTGAGTCAGAACTGACTTGAAATCACCTAACAACAGGGACTCTATATTTATTGATACTGAATTACCTGCGTATACTTATGTTCTGCCAGTCCACCAGGCAAATCAGGTGCATTGGCCAGAGATCCATTGTCCACAGGAGAGATGCGGGTGGAACTCAGTCTCACCAGCTGCTCCGTGAAAGATGTGGCAGTCTATTTTCATAATGGTTTACATTTTGGAAACTCCATGGGATAGTCTTACTCTGGACCATAATTCTGCTCTGTCCTGTAAGATGGAATCGTCTTGAGGGCCTAGGTATAATCTAAACTTGTTACTAACTTCCTTCACTCATTTCTTTTTAAAATGACTATTGTTACCTACAAGGTGGACACATTACCTTGAACTCAGTTCACTTTCACACAACCCAGGCAGTGCCAAGCTTGGGAAGCCAGCCTGCAAAGCAAGAGTAGGCTGCAGCTTCCTTGTTTTTAATTTTATTTTCTGGAACTGAGTGTAGTTTGCTTACGACAAAGGTTTCAAGGCTTTCATTTCACCCGTCTTGGATCTCAAGAGTTCAGCCTCAGGAGGCAGAGTCTCATTTTCAGACGTGTTACGTTGCATAATTTTACAGCCGGGGACATCAGTCGCTCAGGTAAATCAAGTATGTTTGTGCCTCTGCTCAAATAAAAGCCTACCCCCTTTCCCGAGGCCCCATCATCCCCTTGCAACGGTTCCCTGGATTCTTGCTCTTTCTCAGATCCCCTCTCTCTATTGCATCTCATACTCAGAAATAACTCCAGTTCTGCAATCATTTCCTAGTCTGCCCCGCCTTTGTACGTGCCTTTCATAGATGCACAAGGCTTAGCTCTTGGTGGAGGGCACAGATGCACCTTTGCATGACCTGGGGGTCAAAGCCTGCTTCTGTGCTTTCCAAAGCCAGTCTACTGTCATCTCCCACCTGGTCAGTCGCAGGAGACATCTAACTGGTCTCCTTGTATTCTTTCCTGCCCCCAGCATTCCTTTTCAATTAGTGGATAAAGTAATCACTTAAAACAATTAATATGCTACTTTTCAAATTAATAAAACAAAAACATAGTTTAAAACATAATTTTTAAACGTCCAATATAAACATGCACGCAGTGAAAAACCTCTTTATGATGTATAGGCTCTTCCTCTAAGCAATTACGTTTACCTGTTAGTTTCATAATTTTTGGAGGTAGTTTCTGTGTGGTAGAGTGGTCGGGCTGCTAAACACAAGGTCAGCAGTTCAAAACCACCAGCAGCTCCATTGGAGAAAGATGAGGTTTCCTACTCTTGGAAACTGACCCGAGCTATTCTACCCTGTCCTATAGAGTCTCTATAAGTTGCTTTTCAACCCATGAACTCCGATTCAGTGAGGTTTTTTTAAAAAAAAAAATTGAGTCTCTCTCTCTCTATAAATATGTATATATTTGATACAATATTTTTCTTTTTATACAAAAATCGTTAAATATACCAATTTGATCACAGCACACACTGGAAGCCCCCACCTTAGGATAATGGCAAATACCTTTACCAAGAGCTTGAAGAAGTCTTTGCTCGATCTGGACAGCCTTGCCTCCCACCGCTCTGATCTCGTTGGATTTCACTCTGCGCGATTTCAGGGTCTCGGTGGATATGTTAGGGAGCTCTGGTGACATAGTGGATTAGGTGCTGACTGGATAACTGCAAAGTCAACAGTTCAAACTAAGTAGCTGCTTCCAAGGGATAAAGATGAAGCTTTCTGCTCCCATATTGACTTACAACTGAGAAACCCAGTGGGTCAGTTCTATCATGTAGGGTCACTATGAGTTAGAATGGACTCAGTAGCACTTAACTTGGTGTGTGTACACACACACACATCACATTTTTGGTGTGTGAATATATGTAAACCAATGTCACTGCCATCTATCTAGTCAATGCTGACTTTCAGCAGACACCTGTGGGTTTCTGAGACTGTAACTATTTTTTTTAACTATAACTGTTTATGGGAGTAGAAAGCCTAGTCTTTTCCCCATGGAGCTGCTGGAGGTTTTGAACTGCAGAGCATGCGGATCACAGCCCAACACATAACCACTATACTAACAGAGCTCTCCTACTGTGTGTTTGTATAATTTCCTGTGCATAGCAAAAAAGCTAAAAGCAAACCCATTGCCATTGAGCTGATTCTAACTCACAGGAGCCTGTATGGCATTTCTGAGGCTGTATATTCTTTACAGAGTAGACAGCCTCAACTTTCCCTCTGCAGAAGTAACTGGTGTTTTGAATTGCTAACTTTTCCATTTGCAGCCCAACGCCTAACCCACAGTGCCAGCAGGGGCCCTTACCACATCGGAATTACAAAAATGTATTATGTGACATCTGGACTTGCACAATGCATGCAGCGGCTCGCTATTATTAGTTATTCCTCAATTTTTTGACCTGCAAATTGAGATTACTCTTAACTGTACTCCAGAGCTGTGAGGGACTTTTCTTATGAATAATGGAAAGTATATACAGAGAATTCACTAAACTTCTGTTTTTTAAAAATTATTTCTGCTTGACTTACATTTCCATGTTCCCCCATGATTTGGAAAAGCTATTGTTCTTCAACAAAGAAAATGTATTTGATGGAATATTTATGTTGGTTTACTGTTGGTTGTTTCTTGGAGAGTAAATAGTCCTGAACGTGCCACTTGCTGGCAAAGGACAGTGCTTTCCATAATGGACAACATAGCTTTGTTTTGTTTTAATAACCTGCTTGTGGTCAGACCAGTCATGGGATCCTGTAAACACAGCAGAATGCCTGTTACTGTCATTTGCATATCAATGTGCAGACCTTTCTCTGCTCTGCACTCTGTGTGCAGCCGACCACTTCCCTAACTAGGGGCCTGTATGGAGGAGTTTCAATATGAAATGGACATTAAGGTCCTGATGTACCAGGGACACGAAGGCACACAGCGGCAGCTGCATCTCTGTCCTACAGTAAAGCACGTGCTAAGCATCGACACCAACTGCTGTAGCAGTTACAGAGCGTCTCTCTTACGACTTTGTAGAAACTGTACTGGTAAGAAATCAATTGCTCACACCTAATATCTTCACAAGGAACTTGGTGTCAGTGGTTACCTACTAGACTGCTAGTCAACAGGTCACTGGTTTGAACCCACCCCGTGGCTGGTGGGAGCCAAGACCTGGCAGCTACTCCCATAAAGATGAATCAAAACCAGTCTGAATGCATTGCGACTTTGACATGGCCCAGTCTAATCGGTTTCCAAGATGATAAGTCTTCACAGAAACAGATGGCTTCATCTTCCTCCTGTGGAGCTGCTGGTGGGATCGAACTCTTGACCATTTGCTTAGAAACCCACTGCTCAACCCCTGAACAACCAGGGCTACTTCTATAAAGATTACAGTCTCAGAAACCTCGTGGGACAGTTCCACTCCGTCCTTCCAGTAACTCCGAGTTGGAAGGGGCACATAGGGACCGCGGGCTCGTATTGGCCCACAACGTGTATGTGTATAGTTCTCACACAGAAGCATACTACAAACAATCATTGGCATTTCTAAAGTGGGGTGCATTATATGAGTTAGGTTGAACCACAAATGAAATAAACAAACAAGCGAACAGCAGCACTCTTTACGTAGGAAATTCCAAATTAGAAAATTCAGAGAGGAGAAAAATAAAGCCCTATTTCCTTGGCCTACTACCCCACCCTCCCCTGTGCATGCTCCTGGGGTTTGGAAGTGCCCTGACCTCGAAGGCCTTGGACATAAATGGCATATTTAGTCTTCTTGCCTAAGGGCCACTGAGGGAGCGGAGACTGCATGTGGTATTTTGTCATAGTAGACCGATGCCATGGGCAGGTGCCAGGAGTAGTGACGGCTAATTTAGTGATCATCTCCCGTCCTCTTTGACAAGCCCTAGCATAATGATTTTAATAATCTTTTTAGGGGACCTAATCACCATGGCAGCATTAAACAGCAGTTTCATGATAGAGGCACAATTCAGGCATGGATTTATTCCTCAGTCAGTTTAGGGGGGATGCAAAGCTGTTGAAAAGAAGTCTTCATAACCTTATCACGCTGGTTACAGCTTACTCCATACTGTGAAAGAATCGATTATAGTAAATCCTCATGTGTTCCCTGATTTCTTTTCTAACTGGAAATTGGTTGACTTCTTTATACTCAGCTCCAAACAATGACAATCTGAGAGAAACACACACCCACACACATTTGAAATAACAATAATCATACTTGTAGTTTGGGGTACAGGAGCCCTGGCAGCACTGGGCTGCACGTTGGACCACTAACCATGAGGTTAGCAACTTGATACCACCAGCCACTCCGGGGGTGGGGTGGGGGGGGTGAGGCTTTCTACTCCCGTAAAGAGTTTTGGGCTTCATAAAGGGCAATCCTATGGGCTCACTAGCAGTCAGCATTGACTGGATGGCAGTAAATAATGATGTGCTGGTCACTGTTATCCTAGACCCTAGCTGTGAATGACCTCATCTAACTCTCCTTCCCCATAGCCTCATGACTTATTGATACTATTACTATCCCCCTTTTTTTGTTGAGCAATTGAGGCAGAGACAGGTCCAGTAATTTGCTCTCAGAAATACAGACTTTTAACATTAAAGATAATAATAGAACCGAGTGATTCATGGTGATCTCGTGTCTTTCAAAATAGAATTCCAATTCATAGTTGTTGTTTTTTTAAATGACAGAGACCCTTCTGAAATAGATAGCCAGAATTTTGTATTAGGTGCCTCTGGATGGATTTGAATACCAACCGTTCAATAAGTTGAGTGTGTGAGTCTGGATAGACTGGAGACAAATCCAGGAAGACCCAGATTTGTATGAGGAAGACGTTTATATATAAGAACAATTAAATATTGAGAAAACATCCTAGTCGTGACCAGATCAATCCATAAATCAGATACTAGCCCATCTGTCCAATACCAATCTATAAAGTCCTCTTCAGACTCAAAAACACATGCAATGATACTGAATACAGGAAGCTTACAGGCCAGTAGGTGCAAAGTCTTGTGGATCCAGTGGCGGCAGAAGCATTTCAGTGCTGGGTCTCCACGTGACTCCTCCCGTTTCCAGGGTGTGGGCTCTATCAGCGTAGTGCCATGTGTCTTGTCAGTAGAGCATCTTTCAGAGAATGAGCTGAGAGAGAGTGTCGCCAGCCTCCAAAGATGAAATCCAGGAATTCCCATAATCCTTAGGGGAAGGCCTTGCCCATACCGAGGCCTCACTGGCTGTATGACTGTACAACAATCCTCTTAAATTGACAACAGATTATATAACTACCACATTGAGTGCTTAATTGCTTGTGTCACCAGAGTCCCTGGTAACAGCAATAATTGAGCGCTTCCTTGGCCATGCCAGACACTGTTTGAAGAATTTTAAGTGTGTTATCTTGTTGAATCTACAAAAAGCCAAGGGGATAGTTACTATTGTTACTCTTATTATTGAAGAGAGGTAATATCCATGGCAGAAAGTAGTTAAATGCTTTACTGTCAGTCACATCTGGGAGGCAGGAAAACATGGATTTGTGAGTTTGTGTGATGAACCACCAACCAGTAGCTCCCCTAGATCGATCTCTTTGATCCTTTGGAGAACAGCCTAGCTATGCTGGCTTCTCTGGGGCCTTTCCCTCTGGAAAGGCCCCAAACCTCAGAATCTTTCCAGCCACATGGCCCATAGGCCCCATTTCAGACTGCTTCTAAGTGTTCTGCTTCTTTAAGAGCTAACTCAAGCTTGCTGGAAGATGGGCAATCAACCACACGTAGTGAGAGCAAGTGGGTTATGCTCCAGATCCTTACAACCACAGCTTATTATCCTTTGCAGGCCACGATCTTTCTTTTATTCACTCAACAAACATTGAGTGACTATGAAGCCCTGGACACTGTGCTGGGCCTGTGTCAGTAGTTGTAACAGGAGCATACTGACAATGCCATGACCCATTCATTGGAGTGACTTCAATGGTGGCAGTCTTAGGCTAGCCATTTGGCACCTCTTAAGTCACATTAACTCAATGGCCATTGACTCTGCTTATCTGAATGGCTGGTCTTCCTGGCACCGCTTTTCCAATATACAATGGAATTTGAGTCTATTGTGGAAAAAACAAAACAAAACAGTGGTTTGTGTCCGCTCAGATGGATTCTTTCAAATCTTAACCAGTTGTTACCCAGTTGCTATTGGGTTGATTTCAGCTCATTGGGACATTATGTGTGACAACAAAACTTGGCTCGATAGGGCTTTCAATGCTGATTTTTTTCAGAAGCCAATCTTCAGACTGTTTCTGAAGCACCTCAAGGTGGGACTGAACCTCCAACCTTTTGGTTGGCAGTCATGTTTATTAAACCTTTATCATAGCGGGCGCCAGTTTACTGAGTTGGACCTTAAAACTTATGAAATGGAATTTACTGATGTGAAAATCAGCTTCAAGGGAACTTTATATTCATCTCCATGATGCTGGGATCAGGTCAATGGCTCTCACTCTATAGGAGGGAATGTCAAAAAGTGCGGCTAGACAATCATAAGAGCCATTATTAAATGGAAATATCAAAATGTGAAGGCTTGATTTACAATATATCATCTGGCTAAGTCTATTTGATTTTAAAGGTGGCGTTTCCATTTCTCTAATCATTCCCTGAAGAATTTTGTTATCTTCAATTTACTCTATGTTGCAACAGCAGTTTTGACATACTTCAGGGACTCAAATAATGTTCCTCTGAAATATTCTTTGGGTTTGGATGACAAAAAGAAGTCTGAAGGGTCATGATCAAGGCTATAGGGTAGATGGAATAAGCTTTCCCAACAAAATCTTGCCAGGATAGTCATTACTACCTTGAGGCATAAGCAGGTACATTATTGTGAAGGAAAAGAAATTCTTGGCACAACTTTCCTGGTCTTTTTCTCACCTATACAATTTTCATTAATAAAAAAAGCTTATTCATAAAAAACTTCCATGATATGTTGTTGTCCTCTAAGAAAATTTATCAAGATGACTTCTTTGGAATCCCACACAGCAGTCACCATAACTTTCTGAACCTTGAATTGAACCAGTCCTCAGAAGCCTCTGTGTAGACAGTGTGTTTTCATTTTTGAGGGCATCCTAAGAAAATTAAGAAGAACGTATTACTGAGATAACTTGTTTTCCGCCATCCATAGATGACAGAGACACATGTAAATATGTTTGTGTGTGTGCGTGTGATGTAAAATAAGTCCATGCATCTATGAACTGGAACTCTAGTAAAAATACCTTTTGACTCATCCTCATATGTATGATTATATGTATGTAATATCTCTATCTATCTGTCGATCCATCTAGCTACAGAAAGGGAGAGAGAGACAGACAGACAGGCAGAGAGAGCCAAATGAAAGAGAGCGCACTGGTAGTGTAGTGGGTTAAGTAAGTGTTGGGCTAACCACAAATTTAGCAGTTTGAAGCTACTAGCCACTGTGTTATCTTACGCTGGTTTCCTGGTTCTTATGCATCTGTTTCTCTGTTACTGCTTCTTGACATCCCATGATGTCCACGCCTTTACAACTCTCAGTCTTCTTTGTCTAGAAGTTTCTCAGCGTAGGGACCTAGGTCAAAGGATGTGTTCTGCGTCCATTTCTTCATGATTTAAGGTCTCTTTTCTGCCTTTGGGACAGCCCATTTTACATTTACTGGGATGGCAAAGTTGACCAATCCTTTGTTAGGGTTCCATATATTTTATTTCCAGACAGGTGTGCTAATATAACTTTAGTTATATTAATAGGAAGCTATCCAACCCCTTTGGGGGGGCCATAAGCACATTATTTGCATATTCCCACCCAATTGTTCCATGGGAATTTTAAAGACCATGTCAATGGAGTAGGGAACGAGTGGAGAGGTCTGAGGGGCCGGCACCAATCCTAACTACGTGGATACCTGACCTTCACCCCAGAAGAATTTGTTTCAGAGCATGGCACTGGATCTGCAGCTCTGGGAGAGGGACATGTCTGCTCAGAGCACACAGGAGCAAATGAAGGGGGAGGAAGAGAAAGTAGAGCACATCCTGGCCCACCAGGCCTTGATGAAGAGATTCCCACCCAGAGCAGACAATTCACAGAGAAGACCATATGGCTGCCCCCACTATGAGACACGACATCGCTCACTGACCCACAGCTCTACAGGGGACAACCCTGGAGACACAGTGTGGGAATTCAGCCCGATCTGATCCCACCACACCGAGGCAAAACTCTAAGGGCATGGAACAGAACAGCAAGGGGAACAGAGCAAGGAATTCCCCAGGAAATACCAAATATAGACTTTGGGGCCAGGGCTTGACCCCCCCATCAGACTCGACCAGAAAACACTCCAAAAGGGCAACAAACAGTCCTTGAACAAACTGCAAGCTTTTCTTTCTTGCAGTTTGTTTCGTTTTTTTTTTTTCATTGGCTTGTTGTTGTATTTTGTTGCTTGGTTTTGCTCTGTCTTGTTTTTGTGCATGTTATTATCTCCACAGGTTTGTCTGAATAAGACAGGCTGGATGAACAATCTGGAGGAGAAAACAACGGGGGGCATGGGACAGCGGGTGGTGGGGGAAAAGGTAGTGGTGTTAAGAAACCCAAAGACAAGGGAACAACTAGTGATCCAAATCAGTGGTGAGGAGGGTGTAGGAGGCCTGGTAGGGTGTGAACAAGGGTAATATAACCGAGAGGAATTACTGAAACCCTAATAAAGGCTGAACATGATAGTGGGACAAGAGGAAAGTAAAAGGAAATAGAGGAACGAGCTAGGAGGTAAAGAGCCATTTATAGAGGTCTAAATACAGGCATGTACATATGTACATATATTTATATATGAGGATGTGGAAATAGATCTAGGTGCATATATGTATTCATTTAGTATTAAGGTAGCAGGTGGAAATTGAGCCTCAACTCAAGTACTCCCTCAAGGCAAGAACACTTTGTTCTATTAAACTGGCATTCCATGATGCTCACCTTCCCTACACTATCGCTGAAGACAAGGTGGGTGCATAAACAAATGTGGTGAAGAAAGCTGATGGTTGCTATCAAAAGATATAGCATCTGGGGTCTTAAAGGCTTGAAGGTAAACAAATGGCCATGTAGCTCAGAAGCAACAAAGGCCACATGGAAGAAGTACACCAGCCTGCGTGCTCACGAGGAGCCGTAGGGATCAGTTTTCAGGCCTGAAAGAACAAAACATCCTATCACTATGTGCTGACCTCCCTGATATGATCAATGAAGACAAATGGGTTCATAAGCAAATGTGGTGAAGAAAGAGGATAGTGCCCGGCTATCAAAAGATACAGCATCTAGGGTCTTAAAGGCTTGAAGGTAAACAAGTGACCATCTAGCTCAGAAGCAACAAAGCCCACATGGAAGAAGCACACCAGCCTGTGCGATCACGAGGTGTAGAAGGGATGAGGTATCAGGAATCATCAGAACAAAAAATCATATCATTGTGAATGAGGGGAAGTGCGGACTAGAGACCCAAAGCCCATCTGTAGGTAAGTGGACATCCCCCATGGAAGGGTCATGGGGAGAAGACAAGCCAGTCAGGGTACAGTGTAGCAATGGTGAAACATACAACTTTCCTCTAGTTCCTAAATGCTTCCTCCCACTCCATCATGATCCCAATTCTACCTTACCAATCTGGCTAAACCAGAGGATGTACACTGGTACAGATAGGAACTTGAACCACAGGGATTCCAGGGTGGATGATCCCTTCAGGACCAGTGGTGTGAGTGGCGATACTGAGAGGGTAGAAGGAGGGTGGGTTGGAAATGGGGAACCGATTACAAGGATCTACATGTGACCTATTCCCTGGGGGCCAGACAACAGAAAAGTGGGTGAAGGGAGATGTAGGTCAGGGCAAGATATGACAATATAATAATTTATAAATTATCAAGAGTTCATGAGGGAGGTGGCAGTGGGGAGGGAGGGGAAAAATGAGCTAATGCCAAGGGCTTAGGTAGAGAGCAAATGTTTTGAGAATGATGAGGGCAATGAATATACAAATGTGCTTTACACAATTGATGTATGTATGGATTTTGATAAGAGTTATATGAGCCCCTAGTAAAATGATTAAAATAAAAGTTCATGTCAATAAAATTGAACCATTTCTCTACAGACTGTCACTTGAAGGGTTCAGGATTGTGTAAAGGACCGTTGCACCACTCTGCGCTGAACAGCGCAATCTTGAGGTATTAAAGCAACGTAATGGAAAATTAATGTAAGACAATTCCTCCCTCTCCCCCAAGGAAACATCAGATTTGGGGGTTAAAGTGTCATTTTTGATATTTTATACATTTGGATGTGCCTTTTTTTTAAAGATCATTTTATTGGGGACTCATAACATATGCATCAATTGTATCAAGGTTATGTTGCCATCATTATTTTCTAAATATTATATTCTATTTGAGCCCTTGGTATCAGCTTCTCTTTTTACCCTCCTGCTCCCCTCCTACCCTCAACCCCCTTGATAAATTATTATTCTTTTGATATCTTACACCAAGAGCTGTCTCCCTTCTCCCATGGGTACTTTCCCCCTCTTCTCCCTCTTCCCCTTCCTTTCTGGTATCACCACTCCCATTTCTGTTCCTGAGGGGTTTATCTGACCTCGGCTTCATGTCTCCCCAGCTCTTATCAGTACTCATGTATATGCTTCAGCCTCGCCGGCAGTGAAAGGCAGGATGGGGTCATGATAATGGGGGGTGAGGGAGCCTCAGGAAAACAGAGGAGTATTGTGTTTTCATTGGTGCCATACTTCACCTCGATTGACTCATCCCTCCCTTGTGATCCTTCTGTGAAGGGATGCTGCATTGTCTACAAATGTGTTTTCGGTCTCTGCTCCAACCCCCCTCATTCTCAACAGTGTGCTCTTTTGTTTGTTTTGGGTCTTGTGATGTTTGTTTACCTGATCCCGTGGACACTTCATGATCACACAGGCTGGTGGGCTTCTTCTGTGTGTTGCTTCTCTGCTAGATGGCCGCTTGTTTACCTTCAAGCCTTTAAGACCCCAGATGCTATATCTTTTGCTAGCCAGGCACCATCAACTTTCTTCACCACATTTGCTTAGGCATCCATTTTGTTTTCAGTGATCCTGGTGGGAAGGTGAGCGTCACAGAATGCCAGGTTGTTAGAACAAAGTGTTCTTGCATTGAGGGAGGGCTTGAACAGAGGCCCAAAGTCCATCCACTTTTGATGAGAGTTTGCAACTGACTTTACAATTCATTTCCCCCCAGTTTTCATTGTTACTACCCTTTATTATCAGTATCTTGATAAATATTATTTCTCTTTGGGATTGTACTTATTACATATAAATTTACTTACATATCTGATAAATGAAGAAAAGGTCGACATTGCCATGGATTTTGCCTTGGATTCACAATCTATGCTCATGGAAGCAAAAGTTAGAGATCAAAAGATGCATTACATTAGGTAAATCTGCTGCACAAAATTGGCGATGGGGTTTCACATTAGAAATTTATTAAGAGTTATTTGTATGCCCAGCCTTTACAGTATTGAAAAGCACGGATGCTATTTTGAGGACTAAGGTTGCCTAAACAAACCAGGGTATTTTTTTTTTGCCCTAATCATTTTTTTCTCTTTTCTTCTTTTACAATTTATTAGGAACTCATACAACTCTTACCACAATCCATACATATACATACATCAATTGTATAAAGCACATCCATACATTCCCCGCCCCAATCATTCTCAAGGCATTTGCTCTCCACTTAAGCCCCTTGCATCAGGTCCTCTTTTTTTTGTCCCCCCCTCCCTCATATGCCCTTGGTAATTTATACATCGTTGTTTTGTCATATCTTGCCCTATCTGGAGTCTCCCTTCCCCCCTTCTCTGCTGTCCCTCTCCCAGGGAAGAGGTCACATGTGGATCCTTGTAATCAGTTCCCCCTTTCCAACCCACTCACCCTCCACTCTCCCAGCATCGTCCCTCACACCCTTGGTCCTGAAGGTATCATCCACTCTGAATTCCCTGTACCTCCAACCCTCATATGCACCAGTGTACAGCCTCTGTCCTATCCAGCCCTGCAAGGTAGAATTCGGATCATGGTAGTTGGGGGGAGGAAGCATCCAGGATCCGGGGGAAAGCTGTGTTCTTCATCGATACTACCTCACACCCTAATTAACCCATCTCCTCTCCTAAACCCCTCTATGAGGGGATCTCCATTGGTCGACACTTGGGCCTTGGGTCTCCACTCTGCACTTCCCCCTTCATTTAATATGATATATATATACATATATACATACATATATACATATACACATATATACACATGCATACACACACTTATATCTTTTTTTTTTTTTTGCATGATGCCTTATACCTGGTCCCTTGGGCACCTCGTGATCGCACTGGCCGGTGTGCTTCTTCCATGTGGGCTTATTTGCTTCTGAGCTAGATGGCCGCTTGTTCACCTTCAAGCCTTTAAGACCCCAGACACTATCTCTTTTGATAGCCGGGCACCATCAGCTTTCTTCACCACATCTGCTTATGCACCCATTTGTCTTCAGCGATCCTATCATGGAGGTGTGCAGTCAATGATATGATTTTTTGTTCTTTGATGCCTGGTAACTGATCCCTTTGGGACCACTCGATCACACAGGCTGGTGTGTTCTTCCATGTGGACTTTGTTGCTTCTGAGCTAGATGGCCGCTTGTTTATCTTCAAGCCTTTAAGACCCCAGACACTATCTCTTTTGATAGCCGGGCACCATCAGCTTTCTTCACCACATTTACTTGTTCACCCACTTTGGCTCCAGCTGTTGTGTCGGGAGAGTGAGCATCATAGAGTTCCAATTTAATAAAAGAAGGTATTCATGCATTGAGGGAGTGTTTGAGTAGAGGCCCAAGGTCCTTCCGCCACCTTAATACTTGACCTATAAATATAGACACATAGATCTATTTCCCCATCCTCCTATATATATTTGCATGTACATGTCTTTGTCTAGACCTCCATGAATGCCCTTTGACTCCTAGCTCTTTCCTCCATCTCCCTTGACTTTCCTCCTGCCCTACTACCATGCTTCATCGCCACCTGGGCTAGAGTATACCTCTTCTCTAAGCAACCTTACCCTTGATCGTTTCCCACCAGGCCTGCCACTCCCCCTTCTCTACCATTTGGGGTCCCATGTTTTTCCCTTGTCCCTGGGTTTGTTAACACCACTTCCTTACCCCCCTACCCCCCCACCCCAAGTCCCCCCAGAACTGTCGGTAACCAGGGTATTTTTATTTTTATTGGCCTCATACGCATGTGAAAGTTGAACGTTGAATAAGGAAGACTGAAGAAGAATTGATGCACCTGAATTGGGTGCTGGATAATATGAAATGTACCACGGACTGCCAAAAGGACAAAGAAGTATGGCCAGACTGCTCCTTAGAAGCAAAGATGGCAAGACATGGTCTTACATACTTTGCACATCTTGGGGGAGAGATCTGTCCCTGGAGAACATCATGCTTGGTAAAGTGGAGGGGCAGTGACAAAGAGGAAGGCCTTCAAGGAGCTGGATGGACACCGGGCTGGAACAGCGTGCTCAAGCATAGGAACAATTGTGAGGATGATGCAGGGTCAGGCAGCATGTCATCCTGTTGTGCATAAGGTTGCTATGGGTCAGACTTGACTTGATGGCATGCAACAACAACATGCTCTTGTTGTTAGGTGCCTGAAGCAGACTCAGTTCTGACTCATAGCGACCCTGTGCGCAACAGGATGAAGCACTGCGTGGTCCTGCACCATCCTCACAATTGTTGCAATGTTTGAGTGGATAGTTGTAGCCAATTGGTCAACGCATCTCAAATACGTAAAAAATACTTGAAGCATAAACGTTTATGCTGACAATGAGGGAAAGTTGGACAATGTTGATATTTTGTTAGTTAGGCAAATAAATATATTTGTAGAAAATTCTGAATGATATCTGGCTTATTTTTCAGATTGGCGATGGTGTTTCCAGTTAGAAATTTAGTAAGAGTTCTTTATATGCCCAGTTTTCATTTTTTCCTCATGTATTTTGCTCTCTCATCGTTCCCTGAATCTGCCTAGCTACTTTAGCAAAGGGATTATCATCTACATCCATGTTTGTAAGCACCGGAAGCCCATGAGTCAGTTTAAAAACTGAATCTATATATAAAGCAGTGTTCAAACAGTAAATTATAAAATGAGATGTCTGTGAGAGATCATTTGAGAATGAACATCATCAAAATACATGCTACAATATTATATAAAGCATACATTACTAATGATATGATGTACGAAAACAAACAAAAGTGTATAATTCGTTGTATATGCAGTCTGTCATGACGCAATACCTCATGAATTGAGGACTAATTTCCTCCAAAGACTCACTAGAATTGAGTCGATTAATGTTACCCCTGAACCACACAGCTGCCCCTTGGACCCCATTCGCTTGTGGAATCTGGTCCCCCCAAGCTTAACCAGGGGAAAAACTAAAATCAGGAGAATACCATTTGAAAGTCCAAACTAAACTTACCCATAGTTTTAAAAAGGAAAACACTCCTTTCTTGGCTTTAGATTATAAATTACCAATAACATTTGGTAAGACTTTTTTTTTTCTTTTTCTTTTTTATGGGGATAGCTTTGGTAATGAAGACAATAGGTTGATGAATATTAAAAACAGCAATTCTGTTTTTAGTCCATAAAAATGTGGCAGGTATATCCTTGGTATTTATTATCCTCTCAGCATCTAGATTGTAGTTGATTCCCCAAGCCAGATCTGTTTTTATACATATACAGACCAGTTGGAATTAATTTTTGTGGTGCTGGGTGGGTGGCGGCGGGAACACATGATCTGAAAGTCCTGAATTCCCTGGGCAGTGCAATTGGTTAATGGATTTGGCTAGTAATAGGGAGATCAGAGATTTGAGTCATCCAGAGATGCTGCAAAAGAAAAGTCTGACAATCTGTTAGATATCTCAGGTGGGAAAAACCTCAGTGCTTAGAGTCGCACGAGAAAGAATTCACACTGAAGCCTGCTTGGTGATCCAAGTGGGTTTTTATGAAGGACGGAAGAAGTTTTAGGATTTACATTTACTGAACATAGGCAACCCCATGGGACTGCCCACCCATACTTGGTGGCCTGAGGCCAGAGAGACAAGGCAGGGCAACGAGCAGCTGGAAAGACAGAGGTGGTCTCCAGGTTCCAGCCTTTAGGGCCTTTGGCTGGGAGGCATGGTCTATGAAACTGGTTGACCCCCATAGGCTGAATTAAGCCCAGCTGACTTAGTTTTGGCCAACCCAGGTGTACCGCCAACCTGGCTCAGGCTTGAGTTGGCGCATCCCCCTTAGCCTTATTGGCTTCCAACTTCCTGTAGGGAGCCGGGGCAGGTAGAGGAACAACCCGTGGTTCCGGTTTCTAGCTCCCTACCAAATCTACTTTTGAAAGGACAACTCATTGAAAAACCCTAGCATCATAGTTTTCTGCTCAAATACGTATGGAGTTGCTGTGATTCAGAGGCAACTCCACAGCAACTGGTTGCCGGGGAAAGAGTGCCAATAAACCCTTTAAACAGTCTCCTGGCAAGCACAACCTTCCGAAGGAGGGAAGAGAGGAAAGGAAGAGGACTGAGGATGGAAATCACAGGAAGGGTGAGTGATGCTACATTGTGGGAATTGCAAGCAATGACATAAAACCAAATGTGTGCGAAGTAATCAGTGGAAATTGATGATTTGCTATGTACATGTTCACTTACTTCACCATAAAACATTGGGAAAAGCAAAAGACTACTGGATGAAAATACCTCTGAAATTAGAAAACTTCTCATGTCTGTATTTTAAGATCCCGGTAATATATTTTCATGAACATAAATCAAACTCGGTGAACTCTCTTATTTCCTACCACCTCCTTCCTTGCTTGCTCTTCTCCCTCCTCCACTCCCTTGAAACTGGGATGGGACCTGATGCTTTTGCAGTGTGAATTTCCCATTGGCAGAGCCCCAGCTCTTGTAATCATTCTGTTTCCCCCAAGGGAATCACCAGATGCTCAGCCTGTGATCAATGTTCAGTGGCTGTTTGGCTTTGCCTGGGCTTGCCCACAAGTCTTTGCAAAAAAGATGTTAACAGAGACTCTGAAACTCAGCCCCAAGGTGGAAGGCTGCTGGCTTCAAGTCAACAATCAACCCTAAGGCAGGAAATGCTGTTCTGTCCCCCATCCCTGCTCCGGTGCTGTATCCTCCTGCGGGACTCTGGAGAATGGGCTTCTGTAATACAGTGTTCTAGGGCCTGCAGGAAGTGGTGGTATCTGAACAGTGGGGATGCTTTGGGATAAAACGCCACTGTTTAAGAGGTGTGGTAATTTTGTCAATCTATGTTCGTTATCAGTTTAGAAACTTTGTCCCTTTACCCTAGCAATTAAATTTCTGTCGAGATCATGAAGAAATAGTTATGGGGTTAAAGCTTTAAAGCTTCAGTTGTGTTCATGGCAGATTGTTTAGAATAGTCAACAACTAGAATGGAACTCCATGTCTGTTAAGTATTTGGTTAATTAAATCGTGATGTCTAGCTGTATTTCACTGTTTCTCTCTCTTCATGATACAATCGATATTTATCATTGAAAATGTGGGCTACAAAGTCCATCTGTAGGCAACTGGACATCCCCTTACAGAAGGGTTGCAGGGAGGAGACGAGTCAGTTAGGGTGCAGTGTAGCATCGATGAAATATACAACTTTCTATTAGTTCTTTAATGCTTCCTCCTCTCTCCAAGCCCCAATATCATGATCCCAATTCTACTTTACAAATCCAGCTAGACCACAGGATGTACACTGTTACAGATAAGAGCTGGAAGCACAGGGAATCCAGGACAGAAAAACTCCGCAGGACCAATAATGAGAATAGCGATTTCAGGTGGGTAAGGGAAAGGTGAGGTGGGTGAAAGGGAGAACCAATCACAATGGTCTATATATAAATCCCTCACTGGGGGGGTGGACAACAGAAAAGTGGGTGAAGGGAGACATTGGATAGTGTAAGACATGACAAAATAATAATAATTTATAAATTATCGAGGGTTTGTGGAGGAAGGAGGGTGGGGGAGGGAGAGAAAAAATGAGGAGCTGATACAAAGGGTTCAAGTATAAAGCAGATTTTTGAGAATGATGATGGCAACAAATGTACACATGTGCTTGACACAATGGAAGTATGTATGGATTGTGATGAGAGTTGTATGAGCCCCCAATAAAATTATTTTTTAGTAAATAAATAAAATAAAATAAGGGCTAAAAGAGGTTTTTGTTTTAAATCAGATCATAGGTATTCTTGGAGAGCTTAAGGAAAGCTATCCACTATCTTCCCAGAAAAAAAAATGCCGGTATATTCCACAGTTTCCATCTACTAGCAAGAAATTTCAGTTTAAACTCATCTATGAAGAAAAAATTAAGACCACTTCATGTTACACACCTAATAAATAGTATTTAATAATTCTTATCTATTGAGAAGTGGCACAAGTAGATTAAGATCCCATTTTTTAATTAAAATGCATACATAATTAGAACAAAGGCTTTGTAAAGTTGGACATGAAGGTGCTACCAATCGCTACTTCTGGGGGTGACAGAGACCATGGGGCTTCCTTCCTCTTTCTTGCTAATTCCACCTCTCTTTTCGTTCTTTCTTCCTTGTTTCTCTCTTCCTTGTTTACTTATTTCTCCTTATTTGTATCTTCGTATGTTCCTACAACTAAATATAAGTAACTTTTATGATAAGAACTCATTTGCCACAAGTTCGTTTTAATCTGGGGAAAAAAAAGGAAAGATCAGTTTGGGCAAGTATGTTACCAAAAATGGTGACAATTTGAGCACTTCTCTTCTCACCAGATGATGAAATATTAGGAAACTAGGATGAACGGAAATTAGGGCCCGGGGACTCTCTGTCTCTGTGAGATTGTGTTGTTGTCTGATGCCGAGTTCATTAATTGGGTCATTAAAAAATCTGGTAAATTGATGAACTTTATTTCAATATAAATACAGATGACACATTACAAAAAGATTACAAATGAACCAGAGTGAATTCATGAATGCCAGAATCATATATTACGATCACAAAAACTAGTTTGCCTTTGGCTTGACGTCACACATAACAACAATACTACTTAGGGAATGTCCTTTGGGGTATTTATGATGACTCAGTGTCTTGAAGGATTAGGGAATAAGCAAGTATGACTTCCTATTTCCTTTCCCTTATGAAAAACCTGAAGGGGCAGGGACTGTTCATTGCTGGAATTCTTGCCTTCTGTCCTAAGGGAGACCTGGTTTGATTCGTCTGGCACAGCTAATGGCCATTTGTCAGTGGAAGTTGTTAGGCTGTTGAACAGTTTCAATAGTTTCCAGATTAAGATAGACAAGACCAGTGGTTCTCAACCTTCCTGATGCCGCAACCCTGTAATAGAGTTCCTCATGTGGTGGTGACCTTCCAACCATTACGTAATTTTTGTTGCTACTTCATAACTGCAATTTTGCTACTGTTATGAATTGGGCGACCCCTGTGAGGGTCGTTTGACCCCCCCCAAAGGGGATGTGACCCACAGGTTGAGAACTGCTGGACTAGAGGGAATAAAAGGCCTAGCATTCTACTTGTGAAAACCAAATTCTGAAAACCGTGTATTCGCAGTAGTGCTGTCCTTATCTGGTCATGTGACTGGTGCCGAGCTGGGCAGTGTTTGATTTCAATTGAGCACGAAAGTGAACATGACTTGACAGTTGCTTTGAGGAGTTAAGGGGAGAAGATGCTCCATGTTGCTAGACCTTGTTGTCTCTTCTGAAGGAGCTCTGGTGATCTGCTTTAGTGAATGATTGTTAATTGAAAGGTCGGTAGTTTAAGGTCACAAGCAGCTCCATGGAAGAGAAATCTGGTGATCTGCTCTCATGAAGATTAGTCGAGCAAAGCCTAGGGGCAAGTCTACTTTGTCCTTCAGGACTGCTATGAGTTAAAATCGACAACAACACTAGTACATTGTGTTAGGCCAGGTTGACTGGAAAGACAAATCCAGGGACCCTCATATATGCACAAGAAAGAGCTTTATATCAAGAAGTATTTATATATTCAGAAAATATCGCAGCCCAATCCACCTCAAGTCCGTAAGTCACTTTGCAGACTCACGCAGCCACATGCAATGAGGGAGGATGCAGTCGCACCTCCAAGTGAGGTCCTCAGGATATGCCCTGATTGACAGGCTAAAACCCCACCCCCACATATCGTTTCCACTTGCCAGCAAGTGTCTTTAAGAAAGATGAGGCTCTCTGTTCTTGTAAACACTTTCAGCGTTGGAAACCCCATGTAAGGTTATTATTAAATTGGAATCCACTTGATGGCCCTGAGTTTGGGTTTGGGTTGGTCCTTTAAAACAGAGGCTCTGAAACTCAGTCCCAGGGTGAAAGGCTGCTGGCTTCAAGGCTTTCAAAAGGATACTGGGTGGTCCACCAGTTAAAGCATTCAACTGCAAGGTCAAGGGTTCCAACGAACCTACCCTTTCTGGGGAGAAAGAGGTGGCAATCTGCTTCCTTAAAGATTCAAAACCTTGAGGACGTCTTGGGGCAGTTCTACTCTGTAATATGTGTAGTTATGAGTTAGAATCGATTCTGTGACAATGGATCTGGTTTGAATTTGTCTCCAAGAAAAGAAGTTATGCTCTGGATAGCAAGGACCAGTGCTCAAGCTTCTCGCTCCCTTTCTTGAGTAACGGGGTGCTCCCTTCTTCTTTCCAGGAAGCACCTTCTCTCATTCTCAGCTGCAGGTTTGGGAGGACTGGTTCCAAGTTCCATTCCAGGAGGAGCGCATATCTCAGATCAATTAGAACATTCTCTCTTTCTCTTTCTCACATTGCCCCGATCACTTCAGGGATATTACGTGCACCAAGCAAGCACTTCAGAGTTGGTATGTGTTTAAGCAACGAGATACACAAGGGCACTTTTGACTGAGAGTTCTACAACCAAGGTTTCTCAGCTGGCAGAATCTAAGCCGAGAATTGTTGATGGGTACACAATGGAAAGAACCTGTAACACAGAAAATGTGATATAGCAAAGCAGAGACACAATGGGACAACGTGAGGAACGTGGAAGGCTATCAAGTCCTGGGGTTGTATTTTGACCTAGATCACTAATTATTGCTTAAACCAAACTTGCCTGCCATGGGAGTTTTCAATTATGTGTGGCAATAAATGTCTTTCTGATTTGTTTAAGCCAGTTTGAGTTAGTACATTTTATTTGGCAACAAATTAGATCCTGGTTAATAAACAAACTAAAAACTCACTGGACTCAAGATGATGCCAACTCATAGTGACCCGATAGGGCAGGGCAGCACGGCCACTGGGGGTTTCTGAGACTGCAGCTCTTTATGAGAGTAGAAAGCCTCGTCTTTCTCAGACAAGTGGCATGGTTTTGAATTGCTGACCTTGCAGTTAGAAGTCCAACACATAACCACAATGCCACCAGGGCCCCTCCTGATCTGCTTCATGTATAGGTTTAACAGTAAAAATACTATTTCTCACTGAATGTTTCCCAAAGTGATACACTCTATCTTAAGTTCTCAATATATATTCTCTTATTTCAATCTCATAGGAATTATTTTTAAGAAAGGATCCTAAAACACACAGAGAGGAAGTAATTTAAGATCCCTCAATAAGTTGCAGCAGAACCTGCATTCAATCCCAGACATGGCTGATTTAAAGGCCCCATTCTTTTTTTTAAAACCATTTTACCGGGGCTCATCCAACTCTTATCACAATACATCCATCTATCTGTTGTGTAAGCACATTTGTACATTTGTTGCCATCATCATTTTCAAGACATTTTCTTTCTACTTGAGCCATTGGTATCAGCTTCTCATTTTTTGCTCTCCCTCCTCCACCCTCCCTTCCTCACGAACCCTTGATAATTTATAAATTATTATTGTTTTCCATGTCTTACACTGCCCAATGTCTCCTTCACCCACTTTTCTGTTGTCCATCCCCCTGGGAGGGGGGTTTTATGTAAATCATTGTGATCGGTTCCCGGTTCCCTCTATCGCCCCCCACCTTCCCCTTCCCCTCCTTGTATGACTGCTCTCAGTATTGAAAGACCCCACTCACAAAGCGGAAAGAGCTCTGGTGGCGCAGCGTTAAGGCGTATGACTGCTAAGGGAACCCACCATAGATAAACATAGCTTTCAGCTTCCATGATGATTAAAGCCTTTGGGGACAGTTCGACTTTGTCTTACAGTGTCCCTGGGAGATGGGATTGACTCAAAGGCCATGGGTTTGGCTTTCATTGTTGTCCAAATGATGATGATGAACCCTGGGCCTGTCAGCGTATGGATCATCCATTTATTTGTCGTCCCCCCTCCCTCACCGCTCCCCCCCTCCCTGAAGTCTGCGGGGCAGCAAAAACGAAGATCCTCAGTAAGATGGAATGACACTGTGGCCACAACAATGAGCTTAAACATGACAATGCTTGTGAGGATGACTCCTGACTGGCACTGTTTTATTCTGTCTTACATGGAATGGCTACACGTGTGCACCAGCTGCACAGCCTCTAACCAGACCACATGATTTTATTTCCAATTTTCAGCTTCTACTAAAATAGTCACAGAAGCTTTTATCAATCCAGTGTGGGGGCTTCCCCCCCCTTTGTTTTTCTACTATAGGTCATTTAAAAAAAAGCACGGTTTTTCTCCTATTGTTATTGCGAATATACAAGCGTAGACACCAGTGCAACAATTTCTACGTCTACAGTTCAGTTGTATTGATGACCTTGGCTTTCGTTTCTCACTACCATTTAGAAAGGGATGCATGGGGGATAGCAAAGTAGTGTTTAGCAAACGTGGCCCATTTTAGGGGTTAAATTCTTTATCAGTGCTCCTGCCATTGTTTGGCTTTCGGTGTCCCAGATGGTAGGGTGTTTAAAAGAAGAATCCCAACCGACTTCTGGGCCTTCAGCGTGTCCCTCCAGCCCATACGTAAGGGGGAAACACGAATGTTGCCTGATGCATGTCCTGTGACTGCCTTGGGACCTCTCTTGAGCTACAAATGGTGCAAGAATAAGCATCAAGTGGGAAATACACGACCAGGGAGGTAATAGACCATTCTAAGACCAGAGTGTGCTTTCTTTTCACTCATGGATTGGAGTTGAAGAGGCTATGAATCTGCGTGGCCTCCGTGGCAGTGAGTTTGGTTTTGTTTAGTAGTTTCTTAACCACTGTCCCCAGTCCCCCAGGTGGGAATGGCTTCTCCTTTACATAACGGAAGAGTTCTCTCTTGAGGACAGAGAACAAGGCAAACCACGTCTGGGAAGTACCGTTTTGACCCACGCGCGGTGTTCATGCTGTACCATAACATCCTGTTCTTTTCTGCTGGCTGTGATGTGGTAGATAGCAGTCCCTCCCCAGCTGTCACGGAGAGCTCACGCTTCACAAAGATGTAGCTCTTTGATACTGAGGAAATGGGCCACCCCCTCCTCTGTCACTCCTGTTGCCAGGGATAATTACTCTCAGTTGCTTTGAGAATGCCCTTTCTATTTCTCCAACACTGGCTCTTTAATTCCTTTCTCAAACTTAGGATTTTCCTGGACACTCGGATCGCGTTAACAAATGAGAACTTTGTTAATACATGAAAAAAAATAGTTCAGCCTAGGAGAAAACTGCCTTGTTAATGCCTACCACTGTAGAATTAGGAATTAGAGTGGATTTTGGGGGAAAGGGTGCAGTGAAACCCCAAACCAAACCTGTTGTTTTCCACCTGATTCTGACGCACTGTGGCCTGTAAGGCAGAGGCGAGCTGACCCCCAGGGTCTCCACGGCTGTAATCATTACGGAGCAGACTTCCACATGACTAACCACTTTTGATTAGCTGCCGGGCTCTTAACCACTGCTCCACCAGGGCTCCTTCAATCAAGCTGATACTGAGAAAGTGCAATGAAAATCATGCTCTTCCTAGGGACTGGCCTTTTGATTCTGATGGACCACGTCCATCTAATTCTGATTTAGTAATGGAGTAAGCAGTGGGAGATAACAGTTTTGTGTAATGTTTAACTCGCAAGTCGTCATTGAGTCCAGTCCAATTTATGGAGCCCTATGTGTTCCAACGCAGAACTGCGCTCCAGTGTTTTCAGTGGCTGATTTTTTTAAAATATCACTTTACTGGGGGCTCATACAACTCTTATCACAACCCATTCATCCATCCATTGTGTCAAGTGTATTTGTACATTTGTTGCCATCATCATTCTCAAAACATCTTCTTTCTACTTGAGGCAGTGCCTGAATTTTAAGAAGTAGAATGCCAGGCCTTTCTTTCGAGGTACCTCTGGGTGAAGTTGAACCTCAATTGGACGCTATATTATTAGCTTCCAAATGAACTTATGTTTGAAAATCATTTTTTCCCCTCAAAGCAGTAAATGTAACAAGGACTCGATGTCACCTCTGTGCTAAGGGTGCTGACTCAAAAATGGGTTCATTGAATTTGCAGGTTCTCAAGACATACTTAGAATTGAACTCACTTCTGCTGGTCAGCCATAAGGGGCGCTTCCCTTTCGTCTTCTCCCCCAGGCTGCAAAATCATCTCAGAGAACACATGCACCCAAGGAACGCAGTTCTTCTCTGATAAAGTGCTTTGACCTACCAAATAGGAAAACAGAGGGACAAGACCTGGCTATTTAGAAGTTCATCGAGGTGACTTTATATCCAACAAGGGAGCCACAACTGCCGTTTTCCTCAAAGGAAGAGATAAAGTCATCAGAAGAGCTACTTGGCATTTGGGGATCTGCAGGATTGACCTATAGAACCACCTTTACCCAGTGGTGTGTTGCTCTTTTATTGTCAGCACTTATCAAACAGCACTGACTCTTGGTGACCCCACGTATAAGAGAATGAAATGCTGCCGGGTCCTGCTCTAACTCTGACCTGATGCTCATGAGATCATTGTGATTGATAGGGTTTCCGTTGGCTGGTCTTCAGAAGTAGATTGCCACCACATCAGTTTTACTAGTCTATATTTGTCTGAAAGTTCCACTGAAGCCAATTCAGTATTATACCAACAGGCAAATCTCCAGGGACAGAGGGCGGTGGCTTGCATCACAGGCATTAGATGGTGATTGAACGCAAGCCTCTCTCGCAGAAGGTGAGGATTCTACTACAGAACCGGAATGCCTTCAATTCAACGTGCTAGAAATGGAAACTGAGAATTAGAGGCGTGGTCAGAAATAAGACAGGCTGGTGTGGGCATCTTAGGGGATCATCTTGGAAGGCCTACAGGCAGTGAAGGGAATTCCTGAGCTGGTTGTCTGGATGGCTTTTGACGTTTGGTTTCCTAAAAGACTAGAAGAGCAAAGCCAATATTGCTTCTTTCAAGTAAAACACAAAAATCAATGAGAGACGAGTGGCCACCATTTCAGTTGTGTTTTTAAGAAACCAGAGATATGTTACAAACCCCTTTCAAGGAGAAAAAAAAATGTAACAGAGAAAGTCTGAAGGCAGGCATTTACCTAACATACATGGTACATAGTAGTTAGTTACCCTGTCCCACCTGAGAGAGTCCATTATGACCAACTACACACTAGTCAGATTAATAACCTCATTTTTGACTAACAAATATTCATCAGACATGGTGTCAGGTGAGGGGAAACGAAGGAATAAGACGTGATTTTTGTCTTCTAGATGGTCATTGTTGAGGGGGCACAGGAGAAATCATGTAGAAGAAGGAATACTCAGGTCTTTGGGAAAGGGAGGAAGATGGATCAGGGGAATCCTCCCAGCGCAGGAGATACATCAGCAAGGTTTTGAAGCATAAAAGGGAAACTCTATTGGCCAATTGTGGTAGTTACATAATCTGGTGTCAATCTGGGACTTGAGAGGCTTGCCAATGAGGCTTCTGTGAGGGCATGGCTTTCTCCTGAAAATTCTCGGAGCATCTGGATTTCCTCCTTGGAGGCAAGAAAGATTCCTCTCTCTGCTCACTTCCTGCAAGATATCCCCGAGGAGAAGCTACATGGACCTATTCTGATGCAGACCTGAAAGCTAGAGAAGTCATGTAGAGACCCCGGGCAGTGCTGAGATGCTTACAATGCCACTGGATCCAGAAGATTTCCAATCTACTAGCCTGTGATCTTCCTGAATTTGGCATCATTTCATGTATTTCATGAGTCTGAAGAGGACTTTACAAATTGGTGTTAGACATATGGGTTAATATCAGACTCATGGACTTGATCTGGCGGTCTGGGATGGGATGTTTTCCCAATATTCAGTTGCTCTTGTATATAAACCTCTTTCTTACAAATATGAGTGTCTCTATGAAATTGTTTCTCTAGTCTACCTGGACTAGCATACCAATGGACAAAATATTCTCAGACAAAGAGAATTCATAGTTGGAGCAAAAGCTTGGAGTAGCCTGGTGGTTCTGGAGAGGGCGACACAATTTGCACTGTGTTGTGAGAAATACACGTGGTGGGACATCATCTGGGAATTTGGCAGCATTCATATCATTCAGAATCATGAGTGTCCTGCTTGACATTATCAAAACACCCGGACATTTAAACACAAAACAGAAGGGAACTTCGCTGCTCTGTGGAGGCAACAGGTAACTATGAACCAACTCTTGCTTTTGTTATGCACACATCTTGGAATTGGCTCCAGAAATTTGATGAAATGTCAACTGAGGTGTTTCAAGAGATGAATGCAACTCCAGAAGCACTCACTTATCTGTACCAAGAAATTTTCAAGAGATCCAAATTCATGTCAGTTTCAAAGGTGACCAACACATTGAAGAAATTGTTGAATGAGATTATTAAAAGCACACGTAAAATTTTGCTGAAGATCATTCAAAAATAGTTGCAGTAGTATATTAGGGAACCGTCATAAATTCAAGCAGATTCAATAGAAGATGTAGAATTAGGGATAGCATTGTTAATGTGACATGAAAGACTGTGTCCTTTTATCAAACCTTTCAATCCCTTTACAGAGCAAATAATCCAACAACTGGACTCCATGAAGAATAGTGGAGCATTACCATTGAGAAAAGACTCACCAACAATTTGTGATGTGCAAATGACACGCCTTTTGTGACACAGCTTGAATAAATGACTTGCTAAAATTGAAGAAGATTTGAAGTACTTAATGGGTGAAGATCCAAGACTGTCATCTTCAGTATTGTGCTATAGTGATTCACTGGGTGTGACTCTTCTTTCTAGTCATAGTTTTTGTAACTCCCACCACATGACTAGGAAGGACCATCCAGATTGGGTGTGTTTCTTCTTTTTCTAATGGATATGGATAAGAGAAGGTGGGAAAATGTGCTGAGAGGATTATATGGTTGAGTTGTGAAAGATCGTTAACAGGGCTAGTTGTGATTTAAAACAATAACAACAACAACTTGGAACTCTATAGTGATGCTTGGTCACTTTTGCCATCCTGCTGAGTATAAAATGAGCCATCTCAGAAGCAAGAAGGGGGAGATTTACTCACACCAGGAGAGAAGAACCAGGAGTAGAGTACCCCATTTGAATCCTCCATCCAGGAGATAAAGTTGTAATACCAGAGAAGCATTAGCAGCAGATGTAGCAGCACCAAGACAATGGGAAAGAGTGGTGAGATTTCTAGTCCATGGAGTGAGTAAACCTGGGTGCCTTCAGGTTGGAGGCTTGCTTACAAAGTGCAATATTTTTAGGTACTTAATTGTGGCAACTAGGCTTGAGCACCTTCAGGTTGAAGCTCAGAATGTATTGGCAGTGCTAAAAGGACTTTGTAGCACTTGCCAGACCAAGGTGAAGGCCAATGGACCATGTGGTTGAGAAGCTGAGGACCAGAGGGAGCATATCGGTGGTCATAGTAGAGAAGAGGCTGTGTTGATTGGAAGAACTGTATCCTGAGCATTTCTGATTCTGAACTGTAACCTGTTAAATTCCCTATAAATTCCATAATTATGAGTATGGTATGTGAGCCCTTTTTGGCCATTGTTATTAAATATGGACCAGCGCAGGAAAGAGAGTTCCCTGGGAGGGATGGCTGGTGTCAGAGCTGGAAAGGGAGGTTGGAGTATAGAAGTGTGTCTGACCTCAACTTCATAGGATTTGTCTGTAGCCTTATCTTGAGTTTGAGCCTCCTTCTCCAGTGTCAGGGAAGTCAGATGTCACATGTCTGTGCCATTTCATACAAATATATCTTATCATGACACAAAGAAAACAAAGATCCTCACATTTGGGTCAATAGACATCAGGGTAAACAGGAACGATTAGGGTTATCAAAATTTTTATTCTAATCAGAGCCACAATCAACACTCATGCAAGCAGCAGTCAAGATATCAAATGATGTCTTGAACGGGGCAAATATGCTACACAGACTAAAGTGACAGAGAGCACAGATACCACTGAGGGAACTAAGGAGCACCTGGACCGAGTCCTAATATTTTCAATCATCTCATGCGCATGCAAAGGACTGAAAAAGCATTGATGCCTTTGAATGATGGTGCTCGTGAAGAATAAACACATCACAGACTGCCAGAGAAACAACAGATCTGTCTTGGAAGAAGTACAGCAGGAATGTCCTTGGAAAGGAGAATGACAATACTTCATTGAAAGTACCCTGGACACCTCGCCAGGAGGGACCGGTTCCCAGAGAAGGACGTCACGTTTCAAGAAGGGGCAGCAAAACCAGGGGAAGACCTTCCAGGAAATGAATTGATGAAATGCATACTTTAAGGAGCCCAAACACAGCAACAGTTGTGAGGATGGCATAGGACTGGAAACAGTCCTTCAGTTGTTTGTGGGGCTTGTTCTGAGTTGGGGCTGACTCAAAGTCACTAACAACAACCTCTCACTTAAGTGTGATTAAATGCTCAGCTGTTAAAGAAAAAGCGGTTTATTCAATGTGAGGCTGGAACTGGCAATCTGCCCGCTTATAGATTGAAGCGTAGGAAACCCTGAAGGAGAGTTTTACTCTGTCCTATGGGGTCACTCTAGGATCCCCGGTGGTGTCCTTGTTACGTGTTGAGCTGCTAACAGCAAGGTCAGCAGTTCTAAACGACCAGCTCCTCAGAGGGAGAAAGATGAGGCTTTTGACTCCCTTCAAGAAGCACAAAGAAAGACAGAGGCAGTTCTGTCGTGCCGTATCTGGTGGCTGTGAGTCGGAATCAAAGTCTTTTGGCTTCTAGGGTTACTCTGAATTGGAATTGCCTGCACAACACCTATCAAAAATCTCCCAGCTCAAATGACTCTGAGAATATTGCAATTCCCAACCTTTAAGGAATTGCTATGTTCCCCAGCCTCCTCTCCCAAGCTAGCTGCAGAATACATTAAAGAAAATGAAAACCACTTCTAACTTCACGTTTAAATGTCTTAATTTGAGAGACCATTAGTCATGAAGGTGTTTCCATAGCAAATGTGTGTGGGATGTCCTAACTTTGTTGGCAATGATTTCAGGGAATTTACATCATTAATCTGGGATAGGGCCTGGCACGATGGCTGGGAAATTCATGGCTCTGTTCACATAGCATGAGCCCGTGCCTTAAGGGCAAGATAAAGAAGCAAAGAGGCTGAGAAGAAGCCCTGGTACAAAAACAAGTAACAAAGGAAAGATAAAAATGGAAATCCCAGTGCAGTGTGCATAATAGCAATGCAAATGGTGCTACTAAAATGGGCAGGGACATTACTTTTCAAAAAGTAGCAGCACCAGTATCTTGCATGGTGAAACAGTACGCTGTGTATGCTTCTCAGAGGCAAAGCCACCTACTCTAATTTTTCCCAGCACGATGCTGTGAATTTGGTGAGTCATTTTATGAAGGTTTACTACAAAGCTCTAATCTGCATATATATGCATATTTATAATACACTTGGGTTAAATATTTCTTTTCTCAGCAGTTGCCTACTAATGGTACCATTTTATAGCAACATTTCTTACCTGGATTAAGAAATAACACATTTTTTAAAAAGTAAATTTATGGAATGATCCTTAGGATTTATTGTTAAGTAAAAATAACCAAAACATAGTGGAAAAAGCTTTGTAAGCAAATTACTTAATGCTCATCTAAAAAAATCTAATAAGAAAATACTATGAATATAATTTGTTCAATAAAAGAAGTAGATGATATATTATGGAGGAGTGAGGAAACTGAACAGAGGGGGAACAGGATTAGGTGCTAGATGTCTCTGTATATCTTTTGTTTTTGCTTTAAATGAAAAACCAAATAAACATTTAGTATGATTATAATGGGGATTTGAACTAGTTAATTCTGGTTCTATCCCCTGCTGAGAAGTGGGGGGTAAAAATGCAAATTCTCAGCATGGTGTCTAACTGGAATGAACCGGTTTAAAGCCCTGGATTATAAAACAAAATTTATCACGAGAAAAGCAATCCTTAAAGATAAAACACGATTCCAGAAATGAACCTGCACCTCAAGGTAGCTGCATAATCACCCAGGGGAGTGATTTCAAGGGACTATAAAAAAAGTCATTTGTCTGAGAGATCCGTCCCATGAAAAAGAATCATCAAATAAATAAACTACAAACGGTGTTTCCTAGTCTTATGATGAGTAATAATACTGGTACTTTGTTCTCAATTTTACATTTGTGTGGGTGGGCTGTGCCAGGCAGCAAATGAACCCACGCGCTGAAGTCACGTGCTCAGGCTCCACTGAGGGAGCTGTAGCAGTCTGCTTCCACAGGGTGCTGCAGGCTTAGGAAACCTAGGGCCATTCTGTGTCCTGTGGAGTTACTAAAAATCAAGGAGGCTTTACCCATGGGTTTGTTTTGTTGCTGTTGGAAACTAGGATTCTCTCTCTGCTTTTCGTTTTGCATGGATGAAAGGCCATTCACCTTTAAGACTTGCATTAGAGTTTACATTCTGAGCACCCTGTTTGCAGAAGGCTCTGAAGGACAGGAAAAGCCCCCCACCCATTTGCAGAGTCCCTCAGGTGGATTAAACTCCCATTGAATTCCCTGTGGTCATTAACCCAGGCTGGAGATGATCTTGACCTCAGGCAGAGTGCATTGGAAAGTAAATTGGGGCAGTCTCTTTCAGAGACTCACCTGGGTGTGTCTTGATGGGCATCACCCTACTGAAACAGTTCTGGGGCTTGCCTAGTCATGAGTCCTGCCCCATCAGTAGTGCCTGAATGCCTTGGTTGGAAAGGCCTGGACTAATCTAGTAAGCAAATAATGTGTGTCTCAATCATGGTTCTGTTCCCACTTTTGTAGTCCCACGTGTAACCTGTAAAACCATGATTTGTGGCATTTTCTTTGCTCCCTGACTTATCTAACGATCATCATGACTATGAGTCCTCAGTCACTATGACCTGTGCTAATGGCCTCCCTCATCTGGATGATGGGTCTGTGTCTCTGTGTTGTCTTTGTCTCCTTAAGACTTAATAAATAGTTTCCTTAAATTATAGTTGAGTTTCGGGACTCTTTTATATCTAAAACAGATACAAGAGATTAAGTAGAAACCTTGTATTCTTAAATTTATATTGTCATTATCAATTGAAATTTGAATGCATTCTCATATTCAAAAAAACCCACAAGTTCGTCACACTGACCAGTCTGGTAGAATAAGCGCCCACCCCCCCAGTTCCTAGGTAGGAATCCTGGTGGTTAGTGGTGAAGAGCTTGCTCATAAATCGAAAGGCTTCTGCTGTGAGTTCAGCAGCTCTGTAGGAGGAAGATGGAGACACGTTTGCTTCTTTAAACCCAAACCAAACAACCTGCCCTCAGATCAATTCTGACTCATAGTGATAGTTTAGGATAGAGTAGACCTGTCCAGTGGCTCTCTGAGGCTGGGACTTTTGACAGAAGTAGAAAGCCTCACTTCCATACAGACTACAGCCTGGGAAAGCTTCTCAGGAAGTTCGGCCTTGTCCAATAGGGTTGTTATGAAACAGAATCTGTTGGGGTTCTTGCATGGGTAAGACCTCGATTCTTGGCTTTGCATGAGAAAGAATTCACACGGAAGCCTGCTTTGTAATCCAAGTGGGTTTTTATAAAGGACGAGAAGTTTCAGGTGTTAGTCTCAAAAGAGTACACGCTACTTCACAGAACGGTGCCAAACTGTGCGGAAGCCGTGCTGGGGCTCACAACTAAATACAGGCAACCTCGTGGGACTGCGTGTCCACACCTGGGGACCTGTGGCCAGAGAGTGAGCCACAAGACCGCACACGCACAAGACAAAGGTAAAAAGAGAGGAGGGAATCCTCTCTGACCTGCCACTGACCAGGTGGGGATCCAAGAGCCAGCTTTCCTTCCATCAGGATAGTTTAAACCTTTGGCTGGGAAGGCTTGGTGGAAGGTATTGGTTGACCCCCTTAGTTGAATTAAGCCCACCTGTGTGGGATCCTGAGCCTGGGCCTACTTTGGCCCACCCAGGTGTAACACCCGCCTGCCTCAGGGACATGAATTGCAGCATGCCTAGTTAAAGTCTTCATAGATGGCTAATGCTAGCCTGATTTTTCCTCCCAACCTCCTGAGGGGGTGGGGGTGGGGACTGTGCAGACATGGGAGGGACAACCCCCTGTCCCTGTCTTGGATACCTAACAAATCCACTCCACCACAACAGGTGTTGGTGTTTGGTTTTTGTTTCCAGAGGGTTTCAATGAGTGATGAAAACAGGAAGTAATTCTGATAGGCTTGAATCTACTCGGAGGGGTTTTATCTTTTGGCTTTAAACTTAGGGTTTTAAATTTAGTGATCTACTGCTGGAAAATTAGCCATTAAAAGTCATCTGGAAGGTGAGCACACAATGACAAGATTTTTTGTTCTTTGATGTCTGGTACCTGATCCCTTCGACACCTTATGATCACACAGGCTGGTGTGCTCCTTTCATGTGGGCTTTGTTGTTTCTCAGTTACATGGCTGCTTGTTTACCTTCAAGCCTTTAAGACTCCAGATGCTGTATCCTTTGATAGCCGGCACCATCAGCTTTCTTCACCACATTTGCTTATGTACCCACTTTGTCTTCAGCAATTGTGTTGGGAAGGGGAGCATTGTAGAATGCCAATTGTGCTCACCTTCCCAATATTATCACTGAAGACAAAGCAGGTGCATAAGAAAATGTGAAGAAAGCTGATGTTGCACGGCTATCAAAAGATATAGCGTCTGGGGTCTTAAAGGTTTGAAAGTAAACAAGCGGCCATCTAGCTGAGAAGGAACAAAGCCCACATGGAAGCAGCACAACCAACCTGTGTGATCACGAGGTGTCCAAGGATCAGGTATCAGGCATCAAAGAACAAAAGATAAAATCATTGTGAATGAGGGGGAGTGCAGATTGGGGACCCAAGACCCATCTGTAGGTAACTGGACATCCCGTTACAGAAGGGTCATGGGAGGAGACAAGTCAGTCAGGGTGCAGTGTAGCAATGATGAAACATAAAACTTTCCAAGAGGACCCGATGCAAAGGGCTTAAGTGGAGAACAAATGCTTTGAAAATGATTAGGGCAGAGAATGTACAGATGTGCTTTATACAATTGATGTATGTATATGTATGGATTGTGATAAGAGTTGTATGAGCCCCTAATAAAATGTTTCAAAAAAAAACATACAACTTTTCGCTAGTTCCTAAATGCTTCCCCCCTCCCCACCACCTATCATGATCCTAATTCTACATTACAAATTTGGCTAGACCAGAGGATATACACTGGTACAGATAGGAACTGGAAGCACAGGGAATCCAGGACAGATGATGAGAGTGGTGATACCGGGAGGGTAGAGGGAGGATGGGGAGGAAAGTGGAAACCCATGACAAGGATCTACATATAACTCTTCCCTGGGGGATGGACAACAGAAAAGTGGGTGAAGGGAGATATCAGATGGTGTAAGATATGACAAAATAGTAGTAATTTATAAATTATCAAGAGTTCATGAGTGAGGGGAGAGCAGGGAGGGAGGGAAAAATGAGGAGCTGATATCAAGGGCTCAAGTATAAAGCAACTATTTTGAGAAAGTTGATGGCAACAAATGTACAAATGTGCTTGACACATGGATGTATATATGGATTGTGATAGTGTTGTATGAGCCCCCAATAAAATGATTAAATTTAAAAAAAGACATCTGGATAGCAATTCTGCTCTGACAACTATGGATTGATTACCATGAGTCAGGGTTGACATGCAGTACTGATAATTCCCAGATTGTTGGCTCTCAATACCATTCCCCCCTAAAAGATACCAGGGCTTCTTTTAAGATAACTAATTTTAGACCTAGGACAGGAAATGAATAAAATAAGATTTAGCTAATTTGTCATAAAAAAGAGCAAGCTATTTATGACATCGGGGGTCAGATCTAAATACTCTGGAACTAGGTAGATAGAAAAGACTTCTGGCTCGCCAAAGATGGGAAACCCAGTCACTAATAAAATAAAGATGTAATGGATTGAATAATCAATTATGTTAAATCAAAAGAGATAGTGTCTGGGGTCTTAAAGGCTTGAAGGTGAACAAGCGGCCATCTCGCTCAGAAGCAAATAAGCCCACATGGAAGAAGCACACCGGCCAGTGCGATCACGAGGTGCCCAAGGGACCAGATATAAGGCATCATGCAAAAAAAAAAAAGATATAAGTGTGTGTATGTATGTGTATATATGTGTATATGTATATATGTATGTGTATATATATATTATATTAAATGAAGGGGGAAGTGCAGAGTGGAGACCCAAGGCCCAAGTGTCGGCCAATGGAGATCCCCTCATAGAGGGGCTTAGGAGAGGAGATGGGTTAATTAGGGTGTGAGGTAGTATCGATGAAGAACACAGCTTTCCCCCAGATCCTGGATGCTTCCTCCCCCCAACTACCATGATCCGAATTCTACCTTCCAGGGCTGGATAGGACAGAGGCTGTACACTGGTACATATGAGGGCTGGAGGTACAGGGAATCCAGGGTGGATGATACCTTCAGGACCAAGGGCGTGAGGGACGATGCTGGGAGAGTGGAGGATGAGTGGGTTGGAAAGGGGGAACTGATTACAAGGAGCCACATGTGACCTCTTCCCTGGGAGAGGGACAGCAGAGAAGGGGGGAAGGGAGACCCCGGATAGGGCAAGATATGACAAAATAACGAGGTATAAATTACCAAGAGCATATGAGGGAGGGGGGAAAGGGGAGGGAGGGGGAGGAAAAAAAAAAAGAGGACCTGATGCAAGGGGCTTAAGTGGAGAGCAAATGCCTTGAGAATGATTGGGGCAGGGAATGTATGGATGTGCTTTATACAATTGATGTATGTATATGTATGGATTGTGATAAGAGTTGTATGAGCCCCTAATAAAATGTAAAAGAAGAAAAGAGAAAAAAAATGATTAGGGCAAAGACTGTACAGATGTGCTTTATACAATTGATGTATGTATATGTATGAACTGTGAAAAGAATTGTATCAGCCCCAATAAATTGTTAAAAAAAAAGAAAAAAAGAAAAAAAAAAAGAAAAGAAACTCATAGTGATGCAAAAATGTACACAAATAGCCAAAAACAATAATAAAAATCCCAAACCATTGGAGGATATGAGGTAACCAATTGATAAATTTGAAAACAAAAACAAAAAAAAAAGGAAGGGAAAGAATCAAACATTTATACTGTTCTTTGTTGATTAATTTTTTCTGTATCCACTACACCATTGGGTCAACTAAAAAGCAAATAAAGGGTATTCATTAAAATTAACGAAATGAATATAAAAAAAGCAACTGAAGAAAGGTGAGAATTATTGAATTGAATAACCCCAACCCAAATCCGCGGTCTTTGAATTGACCCTGACCCACAATAGCCCTAGAGGACAGAACAGAATTGTCCCACAGGGATCCCAAGACTTCAAGTCTTCCTGAAGCACAGGGTCACATCTTTCTTCCAGTATGTAGCAACATTTTGTCTGTATTGTTCATTTTCTTAAGGTTAGGTTTGTTTTTTAAAGAGTTTTTATCTTTGAACTCTCTGTATTGCGAGTTCAAATTCAAATAAATTATAAATGAAATTACACAATGTATGTAATTTGGGTGGAGGGGTGGGAGTGGGGAGAGCTGGGCAGGATATTAATAAAAAGAAGCTTGTCCAGGAGTTAATCGCTACTGAAGTTAAGTACGAGGGGATTTATTATATTATTATTACTTATTTCTTATTTAGTGTTTATTACAAAGTATCCATTTAAAAAGCTAAAACCAATAGAGTTTTACACTCAGACGTTGTTGTTGTTGTTGTTAGGTTTAACTCCCAGTGACCCTTTGAGCCACAGAACCAAACACTGCCCAGTCCCGAGCCATCTCATATTTGTGCTTATGTGTGTATTCAACGTTGCAGGCCAGTGTCAATCCATCTTTGAGGGTTTGACCCTTTTTTATTTTTTTCTGCCCTTCTACATTACTAGGCATGATGTCCTTTTCCAGGGACTAGTCCCATGTCCGAAGTGCTTGAAATGAAGTCTCTCCATCCTCGCTTCTAAGGATTCTAGCTGCACTTCTTTTAAGACACTTTTATTGCTTCTTTTGGCACGCCAGTGTATTTTCAACATGCTTCGCCAGCACCCCAGTTCAAAAGCACCAGTTCTGGATTATTTGGTCTTCCTTATTCAGTGTCCAAGTTTCACCTGAATAGGAGGTGATTTGAAACACTGTGACTTAAGTCAGACTTACTTGAGTCCTGAAAGTAACATCCTTGCTTTTCGACACTCGAAGAGAGGGAACTTGGGATGTGGGGAGTGTGGAGGGGGGTGGTTACCCAGTGCACAGCATCCTTTGACTTCTTGACTGCTGCTTCCATGAGCATTGATTTTTGATCCAAGCAAGGATTTTGCCTCTAAGTAAGGTAAAATCCTTGACCACTTCAAACTTTTCCCCATTTATCATATTGTTAACTCTTGGCCCACTTGTGAGGATTTTCTTAATAAACCTTCCTCTAAACCTTCTTCATAGAGTCTGGCTTCTCTGATCATTTGCTCAGCATACAGATTGAATAAGCATGGTGAGAAAATATAACTCTGATGTACACCTCTCGATTTGATTCTCATAAGACAATTGCCCCCAAAATGTTTTCGATAACAATCCTGTTGCTGTTAGTGAAAGTGTCTCTTTAGCATAGCTCAAGATTCTCATTCTTGATAAAAATGGACAGATAAATGAATTCCAGGCATTATTCCAGTCAGTTTTTTGGGTAAATTCTAATGGGCAGTGGGATAGTTACATAATTTCTTGTCGACGTGAAGATACATAAAAGTGTAGGGGTGGCGTTCAACTTGTCAATCAGGTCACAGCCTGTGGGTGTGGCCTTCTCCTTGTGGGTGTGGCCTTCTCTTAAGGAGGCCCTAAGAAATTCTCTCCCTGCCCTCTGCCTTCACCTTCCTGCTGGCTGACCCTGTTGCTCCCAGAGCCCTGGGGACGTGTCCACCCGCACTGGATCCCCAAACTTTGCACTCATCAGCTGTGATCTTCCTGCATGCTGGCTGCATCACTGCTTGTGGTTGTGCAAGTCTGAAGCGGGACCTATTGACTTCTCTCAGACTTATGGACTTGAGTTGGACTGGGCTGGGATGTTTTTTCTCTATCTAGTGAATTACTTCTTGATATAAATCTCTTTTTTATACATATATGTGTGTCACTGGTTTGTTTGGCTAGTCAACACAGCCCACACAGGCAGCCAGTCAAGAACATTTGGACTTGAAAGCCTGACTGCAGTCACCCTACAGGAGAATCAGGCACTTCCTGGTCCTGTACCCTCCTCAAGGCTGTTGCAGTGTATTGTTGCAGCCGGTGTGTCCACCCATTTCATCAAGGTTCTTCCTCTTTGTTAATAGCCTTCTACTTCACCAAGCCAACGTCCGTTTCTAGGGAGCAGTCTCTCCTGAGAGCAGCTCTAAGGCATGGGAGATGGACCAAGTCTCACCAGCTTCACTTCCAGGGAGCACTCTTGCTGTACTTCTTCCAAGACGGGTTTATGTATACCTCTGCTAGTCCATGACTTTTCAGGATGCCTCACCAACATCATAATTCAAGTGCATCAAGTCTTCTTAGGTCTTCCTTATTCATTGTCTAGCTTTCACATGCATATGGTACAACTGAACATCACGCCTCAGAGCGGTACTTACTGGAAATAAGAAATGCTTTCCATTGATTTTCTGATAATAATCCTTAATTCCAAGTCCTGTTTCTTTTTCGTTCTTTTTTCAATTAAAAATAATTTTTGTTATTTAACACAGAAATGCAAATACATACTTTAAAAATTTGCACCTAATCGACTTTCCCCTTTTTCTTGCCTGCCATGTAGTGGGAGGGAGCCATTGTAGTAGGAACGTGCGTTGTAGTGGGAACTGGAAAATTGTTGTTCGCATCTGTGCTTCTAAATGTCATGCTTAGATTTCTATGTTCAGCCTTGTTAAGTTCAAACACACCACGTGATCTCTCTGCTATGGGAAGTAAAAATAAACCTCTTATCTTCTTTATTACCAACATTACTTTCATTTTCTTTAATTTTCTTAATAAATTTTTCAGTATTCATTGAATCATTATGACTATGTAAATATTGTTCAAAACTAAGACATGCAAATGTTTATGATTATGTCATTTTATTAAACTTTTCATGTTTTTTAAATTAGTTGATTTTTGCTTATGTTTTTTAATGTTCTAATTACTAATTTATCCTCAAAGCCTCTTATGTAGCTAACAGAATGTTTCTTAATTTAATTTATTTACCTAGAAACTGTATACAGGTGACAGACTATTTGAGAACTTCAATGTCTAAAGGTATCTTATTCTACTCATCGTTAACAGCATATAGTCTGGGACAAATTTTCTCTCAGAATACCCAGTGAATTTACGTCATCTTCTGCCTTTCAATACTTATGCCAAAAAACAGAAGATGTCCACTTTAGTTCTTTGCCTTTTTCCGGCTTATGTCACTGGGCTTTCCAATGGCATTTTGAAATAATTCAACGCTTTGCAGGGATTTCTCTCTTTCCGCAGTAATTATGCTATGTAGCTTAGTCATATATCTTTCAGTTATAGTAAAATTTCTGTACCAGATAATTCCACCCCCTCAATGTATTTACTTATTCTTTGCTTGTTGTTAATTGAAAGGTAAGAGGTTCAAACCCACCAGCTGCTCTTTGGGAGAAAGGTGAGGCATTTAACTTCCATAAGGATTTACAGCTCAGAAAAGTGATGCGGAAGGTCTATTCTGTCTTCTGGGGTTATTATTAAATGGAATCTATTAGATAGCAGTGGATCTAATTGACGCATTTTCCATCTCATCCCTTTTATGCTTTTTTTTTCAAACCCAGTATTATTTTGTTCTCCTTTTTGATCAAGTTCTATAAGTTTATGCTCCCGAGCTTTCTGTTTTCTTCAAACATTTCTGCTAAGTTAGGAAAGATTCTTTTTAAATATTTCTAATTACTTTTCCTTTCTCTTACAGTCAAGTTTCTTATTATTATTTCATTTGTATTAAGTATGCAATACTTTTTTTATATTTCCCTGCACTTGTTTTGTAAGATAGTCTTGTTTCCTGAATTAACTCCCCACCCCGCAATTTCAATGTTTTTAATGCTGCTGCTTCTGATTATTTTTATTATTGCCCTTGCTTTCCACGTTGGAAACTGATCTTTGCTTGATTATTCATATTTAAGAATAAGACTCTAAATCAACAAAAAATAAAATAAAACAACAACAACCAAAAATCAAACTCAAATTCACTGCCATGGAGTTGATTTTGGCTCATAGAATTTACAAGGTTATTAATAGTTACAAGAACAGATAGCCTAAAATAATAATAATTTATAAATTATCAAGGGTTTATGAGGAGGGAGAGGGGGAGGGAGGAAAAAATGAGTTGCTGATATCAAAGGCTTAAATAGAAAGAAAGAAAATGTTTTGAAAATGATGGTGGCAACATATGTACAAATGTGCTTGGGACAATGGATGGGCGTGTAGACTGCTAAAAGAGCTGTAAGAGCCAATAAAATGATTTTTAAAATATCTATTAAAAACAAAATAAAAGGAAATTTTAGTTGAAAAAAATCTTCAGTATGGATTGCACCGCAACGTAAAACAAAAATCCCCACAACTGGACCCATAAGTAGCATCTTGATAAACGGAGAAAAGACTGATGATGTCTAGGATTTCATCTTACTTGAATCTGCAATAAACACTTCTGAAAGTAGCATGATTGCAAGTGACCTAATGTACTGAGCAATTTGGTGCAAATGACCTCTTTAAAAGCAAATAGAGAACTAAGGTGCACCTGACCCGAGCCTTGGTATGCTCAGTTCTCTCATATGTATGTGAAAGTTAGACAATAAATAAGGAAGATAAAAGGAAAAAAAACAACAACAAAGCAGATAGCCTAATATTTCTCCCACCAAGCGACTAGTGGGTTTGAATCAAAAAGCTTGCAATTAGCAGTCCAGTGCTTACCTGACATGGGAACCGGGCTCCTAAATAACAAAACCCAATTGAACTGCCATTCTTACTCACAGTGACCCTGTTGGGCAGAGCAGAACCTCTCCTTTGGGTTTGGAAGATGTTAAATCTTTACACAAGCTGGTGACCTCATCTTTTTCATGTGGAGTGACTGTGGTTGCTCAGTGTTGTTGAGTCAGATCCGACCCATAGCAACACCATGCACAACAGAACAAAACACGGCCTGCCCTTCACTGGTCGCACCATTGTTCTGATGTTGAGCCCATTGTTGCAGCCATGGTGCAAACCATCTCACCGAGGGCCTTCCGACTTTTCTCTGCCCCTACCCTTTACCAAGCATGGTGTCTTTCTGCAGAGATGGGGCTTTCCTGACAACATGTCCAAAGTACTTGAGATGAAGTTTTCTATCCTTGCCCGCAGGAGCGTTCTGGCTGACCTTCTAAGACAGGGCTGGTGGTTCTTTGGGCAGTCCACGGTACTTTCAATAGTCTTCCCCATCACTGCAATCCAAATGCCCAGAGTCTCTTCAGGCTGCCCTCTCCAGTGCTCAACGTTCGCATTCAGATGGGGCACTGGGGAATACCATGACTAGAGTGAGGCATACTTTAGTCTTCAGAGTAACAGCCTTGCTTTGCAACCCTCCAAAGACATCTTGCACAGCAGATTAACGTAAAACGATGCCTTGTTTGCTCTGTTGACATCTGCTTCCATGAACATTGATTGTGGATTCACGCAAGAAGAAATCTTTCACAACTTTAATCTTTGCCATTTATCATAGTGGTGCCTATTGGTTCAGTTGTGAGGATTTTTGTCTTCTTTAGGGGCTGACTAGTGGGGTGACTGGGGGGGGGCGTCGACGTACTACTGACCTTGTGTTTAAGAGCTCACTAGGTAGTCCACTGTGCCACCCCAGCTCTAGGGATCCGAAATAACTGATTTAACTTTTTGTGTATGAAGATAGGATTCCCAGGAATTAGTAATAGAACTTGCTTTTTACTGGGGACAAAACACCAATATGAAAATATTTAATAATTGTCATGGAATGTGACAATTCAGAGAAGGTATTCAGACATTCAGAATGTTCTGTCAGAAGCAACTCATTCAACAAAACTGTGTATGGAGAAAATTCAACTTTGTCAGTGAGTCTTTTTCTTGGACCAGATGGTTTTCTCTGAGTCAACTTCTCCCAGTATCTTGGTTTGGGAAGCAACTGGCACCCCGTTTGGGGAAGTTCTGAAGTTCATCATCATGCAGAATTTCTCTTGACTTATACGTTTGTAGTTTATGGTACTTTGTCCACATTCTCATCTATACTTCACATCTCGGGAGTCCAGACCTCTCATGGTCAGTTTCTTCAGAATTGTCACTCTCTTGTGCTCAGGTAGTGAGAGAAGGCAAGGAGGTTGGGACTGCCAGTGGACAGGAAGGAAGGGGAAGGAAGACATTTGGGTGGGGATCTAAGCACTGAGCTGCCAACTGAAAGATCAACAAGTGAATCCACAAGTCACTCCTTGGGAGGAAGATGGGACAGTCAATTTCCATAAAGATTATTCTTGTTGCTAGGGGCAGTTGGGCCATAGTCAGGTTTCAACTCACCATATACAACAAAAGGAAACACTGCTCGGTCCTGTGCCATGCTCACAATTGTCATGTTTCAGTCCACTCTTGCAGCCCCTGAATCAGTCCATCTCATTGAGAGTCTTCCTCTGTGTCACTGATCTTCCTGTTTGCCAAGCAGGATCCTTTAAAATTTTAAAAAATCATTTCATTGGGAGTTTGTACAACTGTTTTCATCATGTATCATATCCTTTTTAAGGCGTTGGTCTCTTATGAAAAAAGTAACTGATACAAAGTCTAGCCATCCTGACTTCTAAGCAGCATTCTGGTTGTACTTCTTCTAAGACAGATTTGCTTGTTCTTCTGGCAGTCCATGGCACTTTCAATATTGTTGGCGCTGCAATACAAATGCACCAGTTCCTTATTGGACTTCCTTATTCCTTGTCCAGGGGCAGTTGCAATCTTCTTACAGGGTCGCTCTGAGTTGGAATTTACTCAATAGCAACCGTTTTTAGGTTTTAACTCTGGGTGGTGCAAAGGGCTAATGAATGACCTTGACCACTAACCAAAAGTTTGGTGGTTCATGTTCACCCGGGGCTGCTTCAACAGAAAGATCTGACTATTTGCTTCTAAAAATCAGTCATTGTAAATCTTGTGGACTCTTACAGTTTACCTCGTAACATCAGAAGCTGAAATCAACTCAATGGCAACTGGTTTTAAACCCTTCTTAGAGTATTTTCTGTGCTTTCTTCAGTTCTACACTTCATCCTCACTTTCAGAGGTACTTGTAACTTCCAAATCCTACAGCATTCTGGGATTCTTCTTCATAAATTTCCTTGCTTCCAGTTGACATACCTTTCTTCAGATTCAAACACTAGTTTTCCGGGATTTATCAAATCAGTTACCATTATCCATCTGCTTTTTTCGTCCTCTCATTTTTTTAAAGCACACCTCATTGTTATCCTCGCTCCAATTTTCTTGCTATTACTGTTTTAAGTTGCATGTATGTGTGTTCACAGCACATTTAGATCCCTTCTAAAACTCTAGTAAGATTTAAAAAATTAATCTAACATACATAATCAGACTTTTTCCATTCACCTTTTAAGGATAGATCTTTAAACATGATTATTTTGACAGCAAAAGGAGTGCATAAGTATTGATATGCTTCCAGAAAATAAAATGAGAATCATAATGCTTTCTTTTGCTTTAAATTCTTGTGCTTTGTTAATTTCCTATTTGGGAATATGTGAAACTTTAATTCCAAATTATAATCAAAATAATACTTTATATTAAGTGTCAAAATGATTTCAACATAATTAAAAATATATTTTATTATTGCTTTCTCACCACATTTTCCTATAGTTCATATCTTCCTTTATTTTCACTACTTTGTTTTGTTGCATAACTAGTTGAATAATTGGTCATATCTTAGTAGAAATTGGTTCAGAGTTCAGGAGCTTTCTCTAGTGATTTTGAGGAAGACCTGAATGTCCTGCAGGAGCTTTGGACTCTTACTTAGTCTCAAGGCCATCATCACCAGCTACCCGTGACAATGAATTACCCAATGTGTTGTGGGCTCAGACCCCACATTCAATTATTTTAGTTTGTGGCAATCACTGCTCTCTGTTGCTCTGCATAGTGAGGAGGTGGTCACAGCCACGCCTGGTTGCTGGAAATACATTGCCCCAATTATATCACCATGGCAATTATTCCTTGACCTCCTTTTGTCTGAAGTACCCTGTAGACAATCCCTTCTCAACACTACTTACTTCTCTATGTTTTTCTCTGGATTTTATTTTTTCAATTCAACCCTGTCTTTTCTGGATCTTTATGATTGTCTTCATATTTTTGCTATTTATAGCATTGCATTTACACCAGTCTTTTTGTTTGTTTTCCATTGCTATTATAAGTTTGTGCATTTATTCAATCATATCAAATAAATGGGGGGAGACTGTATTAAGTGTGCCTATTTGTGTCATTTTTTATATAATCCAAACAACCCAACCTAATTCATAGTGACCCCATATAGTTGTTTCTGAGCCTGTAAATATTCAAGGAACCAGATAACCAACTTCATTTTTCTCCTGAGGAATGGCTGGTGGATTTGAACCTCTGATCTTGTGATTAATTTACCAATCTATGAATACAGCTCGGAGCCCTGGTGGTGTACTTGATTAATGCTTGGTGGCTAACTGTGAGATTAGATGCTTGAAGCCACCAGCTGGTTTCTATTCCTGGGTAGAATAACAGTCTTGGACACTTACAGGGTAGTTCTTCTACCCTGTCCTGTAGGGTCACTATGACTCTGACTTGACTCAATGGCAGTCAGTTGATTAAAAAAATATGTTAAATCTCTCTCTCTGCATGTATATGTGTGTGTATAGATAGATAGATAGAGTGCAAGCTAGCATGGGTGAGTGCAGGTGACTCCAAAAAATTCATGGAAAAATCTGGCATTCTGTGATGCTCACATTCCCAGTACAATCACTGAAGACAAAATTGATCCATAAGCAAATGTGGTAAAGAAAGCTGATGATGCTTGGCTATCAAAAGATATAGTGTATGGGGTCTTAAGGCTTGAAGTTAAGCAAGCAACCATTTAGCTGAGAAGCAACAAAGCCCACATGAAAGAAGCACACTAGCCTGTGTGATCATGAGGTATCCACAGGGTAAGGTATCAGGTGTCCGAAGACCCAATACAAACAATCATATTGATACAAATGAGGGAGGATGGAGTGGAGACCCAAAGCCCATCTGTAGACAATTGGCCATCTCCTCACAGAATAATCACAAGGAAGAGACAAGCCAGCCAGGGTGCAGTATATCACTGACACAAAATATTCTTCTAATTATTTAATGCTTTCTCCCCCACCATTATCACGACCCCAGTTTACCTTATAAATCTTGCTAGACCAGAGCATGTACAGTGGTAAATGTATTAGCTCTTGACACATGGAATCAAGAACAGATAAACCCCTCAGTAAGAATAATGGGAGTAGCGATACCATGAGGGTAGGGGCAACATGGGAGAGAAAGTGGGAACCAATCATAATGATTGATTAATTAACACACACATGCCCAGGGTGACAAACAATAGAAACATGGGTTAAGGGAAACAGTAGATGGTATAAGATATAAAAATAATAATAATTGATAATTTATCAAGGATTCATGAGGGTGGGAGGGTAGAGAATGGAGGAAAATATTGAGGAACTGATACCAAGGGCTCAAGTAGAAAGAAAATGTTTTGAAAAGGATGATGGCAACATATACACAAATGTGCTTGATCCAATGGATGTATGGATTGCTATAAGAGCTGTTACAGTCCCAGTAAAATTATTTAAACGAAAAAAGTTCATGGCAAAATGAAATGAAAACATAAAACCTATTTCTTAACACACGCTCCATCAAATGGAAGACACTTTGGTAAGCAATGACTCCAGTCATTTAGTCCACCCCTAAAGAACTGAGAGTCCTGGGAAGTTCACCATTTCAATGCAGTCTTTTTTTATATGATAAACTGAGGAAAAATGTAACCCCTTTAAAGATGTGCTTAAGATTAGGCAACAAGAGCAGCTAGAGGAGTGAAATGATGGCTGTTGGGCGCATGCCTGAAGAGTTCCACAGAAGCTCTCATGGAAATGGCCCTTGTTGGATCGAATGAGCAAGACCATTGTCACGGGAGAGAAGAGCACTCTGGTGAAGCATACCGAAGGCTTGACTGCTCAAGCACTGGCTAACTTTTTCAATGCATTCTCTTCATCACAGATTTTATCATTCTTTGCTCCTCCAGAAAGCCAACATGTAAAATTCTTGAGTATCTCAAAAACATGTTACAATGAATTGTACTCTTGGTAAAGCCATGCTTCAGCTCCTATTATATTTTTTTCAAAGAAATGCTCATCCCACTTCTTTAAAATTCCAACCCAAACCCCCTGCTTTTACCTATAGCTGATATCTGGGTGAAAATGATTTGGGTAGACATCAAGCCAAAAGTATTCTCAATTTAAATATTTCAGTCAGGATTGTGTAAACTGAACAAATTGGGATGGTGTTGGGTATTGTTTTTGCTCTTTAATTGTAGGTCCTCTTCAACTGAGATTCCTTTTTCCAAAAATTGATGGGATGGGCTGCCCACGGAGGGTTCCATCCTCAACATCGCCTCATCTGTTCTTGAGATGGGTTATCCATCTGTAAACTAATTTATGTGGAACATTGTTCTCAAACTTCTTGTAAAACATACTTGACTCCACCATTCTCCCACCCAAGTGCCACCTTAAATTTGATAGTCATTCTTGTTTTATTTTCAACAGAATGCACTTTGCTCTGATAGGGGCTCTTATTCCAAAGTATGCACTTATTCCAGAGGTTACCTTGCCCTTCTGAGTGGCTCAAACTACATCCTGTTCAGATATCATATGAGGTTCTTTTTGTGCAGAATTTTTTGCCATGTAGTTTTTGTACAACATGCATTTCTATGAATCTTTGGAAGCCTTCTTGCATACTTCAAAATCATTACATACATCCATAAATACATACATATATAGTTAGAGTAGTATAGTGGGTTATGCATTATGCATTAGCTGCTAGTCACAAGATCAAGAGTTCTAGCCCACCAGACACTTTGAGGGAGAAAGACAGGACTTTTTGATTCTGTAAAGATTGACAGCTTTGGACCCAGTTCTACTTGATAGGAGTGTGTTTGACTTTTAGCAAACTTATATTTATAGGTATATTTAACAATATCGTGTCTAGGAGTCCTGGTGGCTCCTGGTTTGAACCCATCAACCCTTCTGCAGGAGAAAGATGTGGTAGTCTGCTTCTATAAAGATTTAGTCTGGGAAATTCTATGGGGGAAGTTCTGCTCTGCCTGACTGGGTCTCTATGAATTACAATGGACTTGGTTGCCATGAGGCTTAATCAGTTTATCTACTCATGCCATGGCTTATAAATAAAATTTTATTTTGTGTTCCTTCTTTTGGTCTTGCTTTTCTTTTATTTGATTTTTTTTGGATAGCCAAAAAAAAAAAAGAAGAAGAAGAAAGAAAGAAATCTTAACTCTGATGTCTATGTACTGTGGCATTTTGCCAAATGGCAGTAAATGCATTCCTAGTAGAGATTCTTCATCGACACTAATGGTATCTGAAAGAAAACTAAAGATACTTAGGGATAAAAAGTAACCCACAATGTAAGTGATGTTGTCCTAAACATTTTCTTTTAAATGTACTTATTTAAAAATGACTCTATTATATTCCCGTAGGCTGATGAATATTTCTAATGTTCTCAATTAGTAATCACATTTATTTCTGGAATTATATTACTAAATTTCTTGTTCAATATTTGAATCAGTTCAAAGAATGATTAATGTTGTTTTAGAATGCTATTGTTTTCGACAAAATATATGATTTTGGAAAGAGTGCACTTGTAATGGTAAAATGCTGTCATTTGTTGGGGCTGTTTGCTTAGGGACTCTTCTCAGAAGTTATAATAGAAGAGTGTGGTGTACAGTCTAGAAAATTTCATTTTACGTCTTTTCAGAATTAGGATTAAGCCTGGAGTTAGTGCTATTATCTTTATGTGAAATGTAAAATGTAGTTCACTTGAATTAATAAAAATCTCTTTGAAGAAATGATTTTATTTCCTTTCAAAGTCAGTTCTAAGAAACAACTTTGTAATTGGTCATACAATGATATCTCTCTCATGTTATTGTGCTTTGCTTTATTGAAATTTCAACATGTTACTTTTATTTTCAAAATAAATCGAAGATTTGTGGCAACCCTGAAACAAGCCTATCTGAACTATTTTTTCCCTTACTGTCTGTCCCTCTGTCCCATTTTAGTAATTCTCTCCATATTCTTGAATGTTCTCATAATGCCATTGCCCACATTGTTTCCACCACTATAATCACTCGACTATAATATAATGAAAAAAAAGCCTCTATATTATTCACGTGATACACGTTGTTGAGATACCACTTTATCACACTATTTCTGAGGTGTATTTGCATAAACTCCAGAAAGGTAATCACCACAAAAACAATGGTATTTTTTTAAAAAAGCAACCCTGGGGCATCGTGGTTACACATTGGGCTACAAACTGAAAGTTCGGCAATTTGAAGCCACCAGCCACTCTTTGGCAGAAAGATGAGGGTTTCTCCACTCCCATAGAGAGTCACAGCTTCGGAAACCCACGGGGACAGTTCTATGCTGCCCTATAGCTAGCTATGAGGCAGAATCAGCTCCCGGCAATGAGATTAAAAATTTTTTTCATTAAAGAAAGAAATATATTTACTGGATTCATTCTTTTAATGAATTGAAATGTATATTTCTTGGGAATTTGGTTGTACTAGCCTTCAAAATATGTCTGATGTTTGGGCTCTTCCTTAGACCATGTTAACATTTGAGTCATGGTACTGAGCAGACTGCTAGTGATGTCGTGATTACACATTGGGCTGTGATCCAAAAGGTTGGCAGTTCAAAGCCACTAGAGCTCCTCAGGAGGAAGACTGGAATTTCTACTCACGTAAACAGTTACAGGCTTGGAAACCCACTGGAGGTCGCTATCAGTCAGCACTGACTAGACACCGGTGAGTGAGCGCCTGTGTACGTTACCCTCAAGCCAGATCTAACTTTTCCTGGAACCTATTCTGAGTCTTATTTTAATTTGAGAGTAAATTATAAAAGAAGACTATCCACATGGACTCCCCAGATAGAACACATAAAAATCACATGGACCACATCTGTGGGAAGACAAGATGGAGACGCTGCATATCGGCAGCTAAAACCAGGGTCTGACTGTGGAACAGACTGTCAAGTGTTCATATGTAAGTTCAGGTTCAAGTTGAAGAAAATGAAAACAAATCCACAGGGTCCTATTTAAAAAATCCTTTTATTGGGAACTCGTACAACTCTTATCACTATATGTGTCAAGCACATATGTACATTTGTTACATCATCATTCTTAAAACATTTGCTTTCTACTTGAGCCCTTGGTATCAGCTCCACATTTTCCCCTCCCTCCCCTCCCCTGCTCACAAACTCTTGATAATTTATAAATTATTATTTTGTCATGTCTTATACTGCCTGATGTCTCCCTTTACCCACTATTCTGTTGTCTGTCCCCCAGGGAGGGGGTTCTATATAGATCCTTGTGATTGGTTCCCCATATCTACCCCACATTCCCCATCCCCTCCTGGTATTGCTACTCTCATTATTAGTCCTGAGGGGTTTACCTGTCCTGAATTCCCTGTGTTTCCAGTTATTTGTGTGTGTGTGTGTATGTGTGTTTCCAGTTCTTATCTATACCAGTGTACATTCTCTGGTCTATCCAGATTTGTAAGGTAGAATTGGGATTATGATAGTGGGGTGGGGGGAAGCATTAAAGAACTAGAGGAAAGTTGTATGTTTCATTATTGCCACATTGTTGTCCTATTTTGATAGGACCTTGAGTCTCTCCCACCTGAATTTAAGGACATCTCAAAAACAGATTTGATGCATTGAACACTAATGACAGAAGACCTAAAGAGTTATGGGAAGACATCAAGACCATCATACAAAAAGAAAGCAAAAAGCATTAAAAATACAGGAAGAAAGAGAAGATCAAAGTGGATGCCAGAGGGACAGAAACTTGTTCGTAATTGTAAACTCTCTAAAGCAGGTGGAAGAAAGGAGGAAGTCAAGGAGCTAAACAGAAAATCTCAAAGGGCAGCTTGAGAAAACAAAGCCTGGTATTATAATAAAATGTGCAAAGACCGAGAATTAGGAAACCAGAAGGGAAGAAAATGCAGAGCCTATCTGAGATTCAAAGAACTAAAGAAAAATCTCAAGCCTCAAGTTGCAATCTTGAAAGATTGTATAGGCAAAACATTGAATGATGCAGAAAGCATCAAGAGAAGAGGGAAAGAACACAGAGCCACTGTTCCAAAAAGAACCAGTTGATAGCCCGCCACTTCAGGAGGTAGTATGGGCAAGACCCAATGGTGCTGAACAAGAAGTTCAAACTGCATTGAATGCATGGACCACAAACAAAGTTCCAGGGCTTGATGGGATACTAATAGAAATGTTTCAGCAAGCTGAAGAAGCACTGGAAGCACTCACTCATCCATGTCAGGAAATCTGGAAGACAGTTACTTTGCCAACTGACTGGAAGTGAGCCATATTTGTGCACATTCCAAAGAAAGGTGACCCAACAGAACACTTGATCTATACAGCAGTATCATTGATACAAGTAAAATTTTTCCTACGATCATTCAACCAGAGTTGTAGCAGTACATTGAGAGGAAACTGGCAGAATTTCAGACTGGATTGTGGGTACCAGAACCAGGAAGAGAGTATATGCAGGCAAACTCTCAACATTCATACATTAAGCAGTCTGTAAGACCAAGCCTCCTATGAAGGAAATCTTCACGTTCGTGGGTTGGAGTTGCATCCCACTTACATTCTCTTAAGTAATGGTTATTCCCCTGATGTCCCACATAATAATGCCAAATTTAAGGTCTGTTTGAAAATACACGGTCATTGACTATACACTTGCAGGTCAACTGTTTGAAGGTTATCTGCCTGAAGGTTGTGCACCATCTAAAGCCATCAGACCCTATTGTCTTTCCCACCCTAAGTGGAGCCCACTTCCTTCTGATAAGGATAATGGATTGTTCCCTTGAAGGAGAGTTTAAAGACTCCTTAGGTGAAGCCAACTCAGATGATGAAGTTTAGGATGCCATCTTAATTCTAAAGTATACCCATGTTGTTATGTATGTGCCTTCCTGTCACACATATGCTGCTAGTGCCGCTCATTCCTATTGCATGTATACCCCTAGCTTATCTCCCTCCTGTTATGCACATGCCTATTGCACAACCCCTTCCTGTTACGTATGTGCTTCCCATGACCTGCATGCCCCAGATTATATACATTTGTGAGATTACATTGCTCTCTTTCTCTCGCTCTCTGCTCAGACCTGACTCCTGAAGTCATAAATGAGGAGAGTGAGCCCGTGCATGCTTTATCTTGTCTGATGTCTCTTTAATTAACCCCTCAATTACACAACCACCCCTTAGACCCATTCTGTTGTAGAGGCTGGTCCCACACACTTGATTCAGAACAGGGGTTGGAACAAGGAATGTCATTGCTGATGTCAGATGGACCTTGGCTCAAAGCAGAGAACACTAGGAAAATGTTTGCTTGCGTTCCATTGACCGTGCAAAGGCATTTGACTGTGTGGACCAGAATAAACTGTGTATAACATTAAGAAGAATGGGAATTCCAGAACATTTCATTGCGTTCATCATTTGGAAATTGTACATGGATCAAGAGGCAGTTGTGCTTACTCAGCAATGTGCATAGTGCATGGTTTAAAATCAGGAAGGTGTTCAACCTGTATGCTGAGTAAATCATCAGAGAAATCTGATTACATGAAGACAAGTGTGGCATCCAGATTGGAGTAAGGTTTATTAGCAACCTGCTCTATGCAGATGACACAACCTTCCTTACTGAACGTGAGGAGGACTTGAAGCATTTGCTGATAAATATTAAGGGTTGTAGACTTCAGGATGGGTTACAACTCAACGTAAGGAAGACTAAAATACTCACAACCTCCCCAATAGGTAACATCATGATAAATGGAGAAAAGGTTGAAATTTTCAGGGATTTTGTCTTGCTTAGATCTACAATCAATGCTTTTGGAAGCCACAATCAAGAGACCGAAAGACATATAGCAATATGTCTGCTCCAAAAGACCTCTTTGAGTATTGAAGAGCACAGATGGTGCTTTGAGGACTAAGGTGCACCTGGCCCAAGGCATGGTATTCTCCATTGCTTCATTTGCATGTGAAAGTTGGACATTGAATAAGGAAGACTGAAGAATTGATGTATTTGAATTTGGTGCTGGAGAAGAATATTGAAAGTACCATGGACTTCTAAAGGAAAAACTGATTAGTATTGGAAGAAGTAAGACCAGCATGCTCCTTAGAGGCCAGAATGGCAAGACCTCGTGTTACATACTTTGGGCATATTGCCAGGAGAGACCAGTCCCTTGAGAAAAACATGTTTGGTAAAATGGAGGGGTGGCAAGAACATGGAAGCCCCTGGAGGAGAAGGATCGACATAGTGGCTGCATCAACGGGCTCAGGCACAGGAAGGTGAGGATGGTGCAGGACTGTGCAGTGTTTGGTTCTGTTGGGCATAGGGTCAGTATGGGTTGGTGCTGACTTGATGTCACCTAACAACAACAAAAATAGTACAATGAAAATGAGAATTGAAAGGCACAAACTCATTCAGACTGTTCAAGGTATTATTCTGATGGAAGTGATTTAGAAGGAAAACCAGACTCTGCTGCTGAGTAGTCTGACTCTTAGAGACCATGCTGGACAGAGTGCAACTTCCCCCTCAGCGTTTTAGGAAATCTTTACAGGAGCAGACGTCTTCGTCTTTCTCTTGTGAAGTGACTGGTGGGCTCAAACCAGGGACTCTTCAGTAAACAGCCTAAGGTATCATTCACTGTGCTACCAGCGTTCCATGTAAGTGACATAGATGGTCATTTATTCCAGGAGTTTCAATGTTTGCAACAGAAAACTTAAGCATAGAAAAAGCAGTTCCTCAAAGCCCAAATGGAAGAAGCACACCAGCTTATGTGCTCACGGGGTGTCGAAGGGATCAGGTATCAGGCATCAAAGAACAAAAAACCCACATCATTGTGAATGAGGGGGTGTGCAGAGTGGAGACCCAAAGCCCCTCTGTAGGCAACTGGACAACCCCCTACAGAAGGGTCACAGGGAAGTGAGCCAGTCAGGGTGCAGTGTAGCAACGATGAAACATACTACCTTCCTCTAGTTCTTTAATGCTTCCTCCCCCCCCCCCCCCACCACTATCATGATCCCAGTTCTACCTTACAAATCTGGGTAGACCAGAAGATGTACCTGGTACAGACAGGAACTGGAAACACAGGGAATCCAGGACAGATGATCCCTTCAGGACCAGTGCTGAGAGTGGTGATACCGGGAGGGTGGAGGAGAGGAGGAGTAGAAAGGGGGAACCGATTTTAAGGCTTCTATAACCGATTATAAGGATTCTACAGATAACCTCCTCCCTGGGGACAGACAACAGAAAAGTGGGTAAAGGGATCCATCAGACAGTGTAAGATATAACAAAATAATAATAATTTATAAATTATCAAGGACTCATGAGGGATGTAGGACTGGGGAGAAAGGGGAAAAAACGAGGAGCTGATACCAAGGGCTCAAATAGAAAGTAAATGTGTTGAGACTGATGAGGGCAACAAATGTACAAATGTGCTTGACATACAATGGATGCATGTAGGAATTGTGATGAGTTGTAAGCGTCCCCAATAAAATGATTTTTAAAAAAGATTTACATCCTCTGAAAGCAAATGCACAGGATCTTTGACTCAGAATTGGTCTGGTGGCAATGCCTAGCTAGCACTAACAAGGAGCGATGGATAGGGCGTAAGTCATTGGTAGATTAAATCAGGCGTTCGGCAACTCCACTCCTGTTCCCCTTTTGAGCTGGTGAACCCAAGTTAAGGCAAGGCAGTGCCCAAATTCAGGAACCCTACTACTGTCCTTAGTTTTCCATCTTGGATACGACAGATACCATTTCCACTTTGCTTGCAAACACATTTACAGTTAAAATGCATTTTTTCATGTGTCCTTTTCTTACAACTACATCTCAGATTAAGATATTTTAATATGTAGAATAAATTAAGTTGCTGCAGAAAACCACAGTATAGAATCTACATCAATGTTCCTTTGGAAAATATTTCTTCTTGCCATTGACTAAATGTAATAAATATGACATTTATTTTGAATCCTTGGATGAGCTTTGTCTTATATTTTACACGTTAGATTGTTTCTGTATTTAAAAAAAACATGCAAATCTACGAATAACAAACTTTCTTGAGTAGTTAGCTATAATAAACCTCTTTTAAGGCTGTGCTTAACTTGTTCAAAAAGAACAGAGGAATTTTCTACATGCCATTTAACACTATTAGAAGACACAGTTTATTATCAAGTTGATGGGACTCCCCGAGGGTACAGATAACGACCTTGGTTGTTCACTATGGGATTGGAAATCTGAGCTGATGCAGCGGTACCTTGAAAGAAAGGCCTGGTGCTAGCCTTCCAAAAAAATCGCCATTGAAAACCATGAAATTACAATTCTGATCCGACACAAACAGAGTGGCCATTAGTTGGAGTCGACTCAACAGTAACAGTTTTGGTTTTTCTTTAATCCCATTGCTACCTCTTTCTATTAGCATATTCTTGACTGTGTGTGTGTGTGTGTGTGTGTGTGTGTGTGTGAGAGAGTGAGAGTGAGAGAGAGAGAGAGAGAGAGAGAGAGAGAGAGAGAGAGAGAGAGAGAGAGAGAGAGAATTTACAAAAGCACCATTACAAAACAGGTCAAGGATTCCCTGTAACTGAGACTAGGTCTGGAGCCAGGAAGCGTGCCCACCCGTGTGATGTCCAGCAAGTCTCCTTCCGTGGATCTTGGTGTGCTTTTCTAACTCCAAGGTTTCGTAAGCCCAGGAATGAAATGAGTAGCCTTACTTCAATGACCCTCCCAAAATCAATAGATAATGTTTAGTGGCCGTACGTGTCAGAATGATTTGTTACATCATTTTCTCCTTGGAAAGACACGCGTGAGACAGAAGTCTAACAGGATTCAGCCTACATTTAGAAGTCTGTTTTATATCCCTTTATCTTCTTGGGACATTTTGACAACTTTTGGTTATTAGTGACCAGATTTCAACTAGAGTTCTCTTCTAAAATTAGCACATTATATAATAAAGCTCTTCTTTAATAAATTATTTTCTCAGAGAGATAGAAATATTGTCTTACCTCACCAGAAATGTGATGTTAGGATGCATAGATTTCTACTTTACTCAAAATCAATGACATTTTGGCCTTTGTTTTAATTATTTCCAGTACAGATGGTCATCTTTACAGTGTTTGTTAGTTGCCTGCCATGTAGCACACATAAAACTGCGCTTCTAAATTTGATTCCTGTATTTTCATTTTTAATTTAGAAAAGTAGTAGACTTATTTTTCAGAACTTTGTCATTTTTTAAAATAAACCAAACCAGTTACCATCAAGTCAGGTCAATCCCTATTTTTTAGATTAGAACTTTGGAGCTGCCAACTGTTGGGCAAAATCTTAGGTTCCCAAACTGGTTACAGAAAGATTGAGCAAGAAGTCTAGATTCCTATATATTCTCCACCCATTCATCCCAGTTTCACCTATGCTTAATATCTTGTATCTTTGTGCTAAGTTTGTTACACTCGTTGAAATTCTATTGCATGTTATGAACTATAAAGTCTGTAGTTTAGAGTAACTTTCTGTATCATACAATTCTAGGAGATTTGATACATGCAAAAAAGCCTTGTCTTCATTAGTCGTATATCATACTGAAAAGTCCTACCGTCCCTACAGTGTCCTGTATTTGACTTATTGATCCATTCCTCCTCCCTTTCCATGAAATCCTGTCAACTACTCATCTTTTTCATGTCCCTGTGCTGTTGCTGTTATTTCCACTGGTCATGTTTTTCAGATTAGACTGCCTGGTCTTCCTAGTCTGTTTTAGTCTGGAAGCTCCATGGCAACCTGTCTACTCCAGGTGACCAGCTGGTATTGAAATGCTGGTGGCATGACAGCAACCCTAAACCAACATCATACAACAAACTGACAGATAAATCTGTTGGACAGGGTTCTCTAGAGAGACAAAACCAGATTGCTAGTAATTATATATAAATATATTTATAAAGATAGATAATACAAGCAATTAACAGTTAAATTATAAAGTATTGAGACAGTAGCAGTCCTTTAAGGCTTGAGAGCCGCCAGTTGCCAGTCCCTTTCTGTAGAAAGAGCTGGGCTATATATCTCCAGGCAGCAAACAGAAAGGCAGATCACCAACTGTCGGTCCCCAGCTCCAGAGACAAACATTTCAATCGTGTAGGATTAAAGGGACCTCAACTTACAGTGACACAGTCCACAGGCTAGGCGTCACACAGGTAGTGTACCCCTTTAAATTGAGGCACAGAACAAGCAAGGCGAGGCTCACCGAGCCATTTATCCCTCCGCCCTTCAGTTAATCCTACTTGTGTTTATCGGCCAGGCTGGCACAACAAACCATCGCATGCATGGTGCCAATACAAGGAAGAAAAGGAGAGAAGAAGGAGAAAAAAGGAAATGAAGGAAATAGAGAAGGAAGGAAGCTAAGAAGGGGTATTGAGATGATGTCTTTTTCATCCTTGTTCTCTTTGGTTGCTATGAGCTGGTTCCAATTAAGATTGACCCTGTGCATTGTAGAATGACAAACTGTCTGGTCCTGAACAATCTTCACCATTGTTATGTTTGAGGCCATGGTTACAGTCACCGTCTCAATGTATCTCATTTTCTCTGTGCTCAACTACTTTTTCAGTTGTGACCTCCTTCTCCAGGGACTGCTCCCTTCTGATAATAGGTTCAAACCCCTAAATCCTCTGAGGCAAGTCTATTTTCACTCCTTCTCCCCCCACCCCCAAATTTTATTCACAAGTAATTTACATATCATATAATTCAATAGTTGAATCCTTCAGCTCCCCCTCTTCACTTCTAAGGGGCAGTCTGGTTGTACTTCCAAGCCGATTTGTTTGTTCTTCTGGAAGTCCATGCTACATGCAATATACATATTAACCCGCATCCGCGTTTAAAGGCATTGCTTCTCCTGTGGTCTTCCTTATTAATTGTCCAGCTTCCTCATGCATATCAAAATACCATGTCTTAAATCAGGTGCATTTCAATCCTCAAGATGACAGCTTTGTTTTTAAACACTTTAAATGGGTCTTTGCGATAGATATGTCCAATGCAATATTGCTGTTTGGTTTCTTGACTGCTCCCTTCATGGGTGTGGGCAGAGGAAACCAGGTCTCAAACAACGAAGGTGGGGTGGTGGCGAGAATCACATCACCGGGAATGAGGGGGAGTGCATGATGGGGACCCAATGCCCATCTGTAGACAGTTGGACATCCCTTCCAGAGGGGTAGTGTGGAGGAGATGAGTCACTCAGGGTTCAGTGTAGCAACAATGAAACTCAAAACCTTCCTCTAGTTCCTGAATGCTTCCTCCCCTCCCAATTACCATGACCCCAATTCTACCTTGCGGACCTGGTTATACCAGAGGATGTACAGCGGTGCAGTAGGGATCTGGAAACACAGGTACTCTAGGACAGACGAACCCCTCAACACCCACGGTAGGAGTGGCAACACCAGGATGGAAGGGGGTGTAGAAAGGGAGAACCGATCTTGGAGATCTGTGTGTAACCTCCTCTCTGGGAGATGGGCAATGGTGAGGTGGGTGAGGGGAGACGCCGGGGAGTGTAAGATAAGATATAATAATTATTTATAAACTATCAGGGGACCAGGGGGAAGAGGGGAGTGGGGGGGGGGGAGGGGGAGGAGGATAAAATGGAAACCGAGCTGATTCCAGGAACCCAAGTGGAAGGTGAATTTTGAGAATGACAAGTGCAACGAATGTATAAGGGTGCTTTGCTCAATTAATGTATGTACAGATTGTGATAAGAGTTGTATGAGCCCCAATAAAAAGATTTATTAATTAACAAAAAGAAAAAAAATCTTGACAACTTCTTTATTTTCATGTTTAACATGATGTTACCAGTTGTGAAGATTTTTGTTTTACTTCTGTTGAGGTGTAATCCATACTGAAGGCTACTGTCTTCGATCTTTATCAGGAAGTTCTCCAATCCTCTTCACTCTCAGCAAGCAAGTTTGTGTCAGCTGCATATTGCAAGTTGCTAATGATCTTTCTCCAGTGCTGATGCTGTGTGCTTCTTTGTATCATGAAACTTCCCAGACTATTTGTTCAATATATCAATTAAATAGGTATGGCAAAAGGATACAACCCTGACACACACTCTTCCTGATTTAAACCATGCAGCATCACCTTATTTGAATGACCAGCGCTTGGTCCATGTACAGGTTCTGCAGGAGCACCATTAAATTTCTGGAATTCCCATTCTTTACAGCATTATCCATAATTTGTTATGCTCTGCAGTCTGCTGCCTTGTTTAGTCAACAAAACACAGGTGAGCATCATCAGGGAATTCTTGGTGACACTCACAGTTACTCAGTGACGTGTACACAGCTTGAACATATCTGGTCGCTCCACAGAACAAAAATCCAAGAAGTCTACACCTGTAAAGTTTTCAGCCTAAGGAACTCCATGGTACAGTTCTCATCTACCATAGAAGGTTGCTATAAGTCAAAATTGACTTAAGGGCATGCATTAATAACAACAGTATTATTATATACTTAGGCCTCACTACCAAACTATGGATATTACTATTTCCCTGTTAACAAATTAAAAAATTGAGTCTCAGAAAGGCTAACTTGACCAGATAGAAAATGGCAATATGAAGATTCTAAACAATATCAACCTGACTCTAAAAGTGAAGACCTTTCACAATAATACTTTTTGAAATGAAAGGAATAAAGGAAAGAGAAAAGAAAAGGGGGGTGGGCAGAAGAGAAAAGAAATAAAGAGAAGAGAGGAAGAAAAATTGAAAATTATTTCAACCATTCAATCATTTCCATTAAGTCGACTCCAACCCATAAAGACCCTCCCGGACAGAGCAGACCTGTCCCTTTAGATTTCCTAGACTATGACACTTTGCAGGAGTGGAAATCTTCATCTTTATCCTGCGGTTGTTCCAAACTGCTGCCCTTGTGGTTAGCAGCCCAGTGCTTAAATCACCATGCTACCAGGCTTCCTTGCAAGTACTCGTTTTCAGTTGCAGTTAGTTCCTCGTTTATATCAACTCTGCAGTTAATTGATGGAGAGATTATGTATAATAGAACAAAATATTGCCTAGTACCACATTCATGATGGTTAATGTGTTCAGTTCATCGTTGTGGCTGTTTTGTCAACCGATGTCATGAAGAGTTCCCATCGTTTTCATGATATCCTTGTCTACTTGACTGAACTTACTGATCTTTCCTTTTGAAACATCCAAAGTAAGCTAATCAAACCTTGGTCACACCAAAAGAACATCAATCCTTGAAAATTTCTTCAAACCAGTATCACTGCATTGCCTTCCACATAGAAACCAAGCTTCACCTGCTGTAATTAAGAACTTTGAAGGAGCTTCACTGTTTTTTAAGCTAAAAGTTCGGCTGTAATGGGGTTGCCACATTGTGTGGACATAATAGGCCAGCAAGTAAAGACTGTCTATTCTGCCTCTTCCTGCTACAGCCGCCTCCAGCGGCATCTCTCTCATTGTTAGCTGTGTCCTCATCGTGACCTCCCTTCAGCTTGTTGTTGAGAGTCCCACCAGCCTGGTGAGAAGAAATGAGTCAGAAAGCTTGGCCAAGCATTTTAGCAAATTGAGGTCAAAGAGCTACATGGAGAGTCATAAATGTTGCAGGGCGAAGCATTTCTATTTAGCTGTTTAAACTTGGCTCATAAACAGACTTTCTCTACAGGTAACCAACGCTTGAAACAGACGACAGGTAAACCAAACACTCTCACACCTAGTAGTTGTGGAAGATTCACCATGACAGATTGACACCATCACTTCCCAAAGAAGAAAACTAATAGCTAATAAAAAGACTTTCTCAATATGATCTGAAGAAAGAATGACGATATGTAAGTCATGTGTTTTCTTCCTTTTGGATGCTTTTGAGTGGCTTCTGACTGATATCAGTCCTAGTCAGCGTACTCGGTTATGTTTCATTCTTCATTGAGCATGCATTGATTCCTGGCCCTATGCTCTGTCCTAGGGTTAGACTGAACTACAAAATTATCGCTGACTCCATGAAATCTAAGGTCTACTGTGAAACACAGTCAAATAATCACAGAAATATGTACATCAACATGAGACAGACTACTTGATTTCACTTCTTTATTCTGTTTTCTGAAAATACTGAAGCCAACAAAATGCCTTCCCTCCCCTCCAAAATGGCCATCGACTGGAAGGTAGTCCTATATATGCCTGCTACAGCGAAAGGCAACCCAAGAGACTGAAACCGATGGAACAATATCATTAATATAACATGGAAGTGCAATTATAATGAGGGTAACGAGAATGATTACCGCAGACCACTGACAGTGAGCTGCGAGACTGAAGCAGTGTTCAGAAGAGGACATGAAATGCCAGGTGGATGTCATGTCACTTAACTGGAGCCACCAGGGCTCCTTCATAATATTCCCACCACACTGCTGTCTAATCAAGTGTGACACAAGCTGTCACTGTGCAGGGTGTCCATACCATAAGTCTTTACAGGAACAAACAGCTTCATCTTTTCCCTCCGGAGTGACTAGTGGGTTTGAACCACCAACCTATAGTGCTTACATTCATTGATAAGTAAATGTGTGCATTATCTAATTTAGTTTTTACAATAACTTTTGCTTCTAACATGTCCATTTCATGGTGCTGTTGTGGCTGTTAGGTGACAAGACAAGTCCTCATCATCATTGCTTCTAAGGATCACTATGATTGTACTTCCAAGATTTGTTCATAGTTTTGGCAGTCCATGGCATTTTAAATAGTCTTTGTCAACATCATAATTCAAATGTATCAAGTCTTCTCAGATTTTCCTTATTCAGTGTCCAGCTTCCACTCATCTATGAGGAAATTGAAATAACATCGTTTGAGTCAGGTCCCCAAAGGGACATTCTTGTTCTTTGCCACTTGAAGGTCTTTTGCAGTAGATGTGCCTGATGCAATGCATCACATGACTTCTCGACTGCAGTTTCCTGGGGTGTTGATTGTGGCTCTGAGTAAATGAAATGCTCGACAACTTTATGTTTTTTGCTTACCATGATGTTGTTTAGTGGTCCTGTTGTGGGGATTTTTTTTTTCTTTACACTGATTTGCAATTCATACTCAAGACTAGTTTTTTATCTTCATCAGTGTTTCGGGTCCTCCTTACTTTGGGCAACCAAGGTTGTATTATCTTCATATCACAAGTTGTCGATATCCCTTCTTCCAATTCTAATGCTGTGCTCTTTGTACCGATTCTTTGCTCCGCATTCAGATGAAGTATGAGGAAAGGATACAACCCTGAGGTGCATCCTTCCTGATTTTAAAGCTTGCACTGTCCTCCCGTTCTGGCTTGTTTATCGGCTCTTCACGAGCACGGTGAAGTGCTCTGGAATTCCTGTTCTCTGCAACGCTATCCGTATGTTGCTTTGGTCCACACAGCATAGTCAATAAAGCAGAAGTAAACATCATTTTTCTATTATCTGACTCCAGTCAAGATCTGTCTAATGTCAGCAATGATATCCCTCATTCTGAATCCTTTTCTGAATCCACGTCAATTTCTGGCAGTTTCCTATAGATATGCAGCTGCAAAAGTTTTAAAAATTATCTTTCGCCCAATTTTACTTTCATGTGATATTATCATATTGCTTAATAATTTCTGCATCCTGTTAGGTCATCTTTCTTTGAAATGGGCACAAATCGGAATCTCTTTCCTCCAGTTGATTAAGGAGTTGTTTGACGCATTTCTTGGCATAGACTCGTGAGCCCTTGTAGTGCTGCATCCGTTTGTTGAAATAATTCAAATGACAGTCCACTAATTCCTGGAACCTGGTTTCTCACTAATACTTTCAGTGCAGTTGGGACTTCTTCCTGTAATGCCATTTGGTTTTGATTATATGCTAGCTCTTGAAAAAGATTAATGTTGGCAAATTCTTTTTGGTATAATTGTTCTGTATATTCCTTCCATCTTTTTTTATGCTTCTTACACACGTCAATATTTTGTCCAAAGAACCTTTTAGTATTTCAATTTGACACTTGAATTTTACTTCGTCTTTGTGAGAAGTGCTGAACTTGATCTTCCCTTTTGGCTTTCTAATGCCAAGTCTTTGTATATTTTATTATAATACATTCTCTTTTCAAGCTGCCTTTTGCAATTTTTTGCTCACTTCTTTTATGAAATCATTTTTTTCCCAATTCACTTTAGGTACTCTGTTCAACAGCAAGTTTCAGTTCTTCTTATACCCACTTTGGTGTTTTTAAATGTCTTTCCTAATTTTCTGTGATCTTTTGCTTTCTTCATGGATGATATTCTTGTTGTTATTCTATAACTTTTCTAGTCTTTTACCATTAATGTTTACCATTAATGCTTAATGTACCAAATCCGTTCTCTCCATTCCATGGAATAGATTCAAGGTTATATTTTGGCTATGGTGGACCCATTTTAATTTTGTTTCAGCTTCAACCTGACCTTGAATTTGAAGGGAAAAAATACATGTTTTCATCATCTATTCCACAGATGTTGTCAATTTAATTACTGTGCCTTCTATCTGATGTGGTCCACATGTATTTCTGCCTTTTATGTTGCTGAGAAAAGCTCTTTGCAATATACTGAAGAAGCCCTTGGTCTTTCAAAATTCGATCATGTCACTTCCACCTTCATTTCTATCATGAAACCCACATTTTCCAATTACCGATCTTTCCTCTTAGTTTCTAACTTTTGCATTTTAATCAAGAGTAATTTTCAATGTATCTTGGTTGCATGTCTGCTCAATTTTCTATTGTACAAGTTGACAGAATTTTCTGGGTTTTTTTCATCTCTGACTTTAATGGTTGTGCATACATTTTATAATTTTTTATTTTACTTTATTTTTGTTTTATTTATTTAAAAATCATTTTATTAGAGTTGTATTAAGTAGTCTTCCTTGTAGTCATGTAGATATTGTCCTAGATGGTGCTGTATTTCAAGATAGATCTTTAAATATTCTTTTTGATGGTGAAAATGAAACCATTTCTCTTGCATGTGCTGTTTCAGCTTAGTAAACTTGATGATTGTCCGATGTAAAATGGCCAACATCCATGTACATTAACTCACTAACGCCTGGGATACTGCTCTGTATGCATTCCATTTCAGTTTTTAGGACTTCAATTTTCCTAGATTCAAATTTTAAACAGTCCATGTTGCAAGTATTTAAGAATGTTTCCAGCCGTCTCTTCTCCGATTGAATCATGCTCCACCCTTTCAGCAAGTGAAGGTCTTGAAATCTTTGGTCCGTGCACATCAGTAAGTTGGATTCTCCAATGAGGAGGTCATTTTTCCCAGCGGTGTTTCCAGTGCCTTCCTGCATGAGGGGCTTATCTTCCAGCTCTGTATCACAAAATGCTCTACTGCTGTTCAGAAGATTTTTGTAACTAATTTTCTCAGAAGAGGATTGTCTTTTTCCTAGTCTGCCCTTAGGCTGGATGCTCACTGAAACCTGTTGATTCTGGCAACCTTCCTTGTCTGTAAAATGTCAGAGGCATGCCTTCCACCACATCATGACAAACTAACCCGTAAGTGGGGCCGATACATGATAGATGACATAGCTAACAAGATGATGAAAATATTGCATGCATCCTATAGAATGTCATCTGAATGCATATTTATTTATTTAATTCTAGTAGTCTCTGCAGTCCCAGTCACCAAAGTAAATTCGCCATTAATTCTAGTAATCATTCGACATGTGTCCTTTGAATACTTCTGAAGTATATATTACTGGAGGTGAGGAGGAGAAAGAGGAGAAGAGAGCAAGACACACTTTCCAACTTCACAGATTACAGTTGAGGGGGAGGTGATAGGTAAATAAGCAGATGATTATAACTGAGTGTGAGAACCTTCATGCTGGGGATGGGAGTAGATGCTGGAGGAGGACTCCCTAATGTCAATTTTGGCGTTCAGACAAAAATTCCTCAGAAGAAATTATATGTTGGCTGACCTGAGCATCAAATAAATGAGAATTAAAGAAGATGGAGGTGTGTTCTAAAGAAAATTATATGGAAAGATCCTTAGATGAGGGACTAAGACACTTTGGAGAAAACTTAAAGCAGTACATTCTGGAATTTCAAGACATTGATGGTAAGAAGACAGGCCAGGTAACAGAGGCTGCTGGGTCAAGAAAAGGCTAAATGCTTGTCGATCACTTGCTTGACCCAAGCCATGGTGTTTTCAGTCAACTCACATGTAAGTGCAAACTGAACATTGAGTAAGGAAAACTAAAGAAGGATCAAAGATTTGAATTATGGTGCTGAGGAACGAAGCACATTGGACTGCCGAAAGACAGTCATATCAGTCTTAGAAGAGATCCAGCTGGAGTATCCTTAGGATTGAGGATGGAGAGCTGTTGTCTCAAGAAGTGTTATAAGGAAAGACCAGTCCCTGGAAAGGGACATCATGCTTGATAAAACAGAAGGGCAGCAAAAACGTGGGAAACCCTCCTGAGGACAGTTGACCGAGTGGCTACAACAGTGGACTCAAGCAGAGCAACAATGGTGAGCATGGCACAGGACTGGGCAGGGTGTACTTCCATGGCACATAGGGCTGCTCTGCGTGGGAATGGATTTGATAGCATGGAACCATGGGAGCACCTGTCCAGCCTCAGGCTAGTGACTCTGCTAGAGTTCTTAGTTGTTCCTCTCACTGGCTTTGGAAGATGGGCCCGCCATTGCTAACTTCTGGTCTTTATGCATCTTTTAAACCGTGTTTTTGATCCTGAAAAAGAATGTTTTAGATCACTCTTTGTGAGATGGGACATATATAGTCAGTGGGCTATCCTTAAGTATACCCCCTCTGCTAATCTGAGGGTATTGGACTATGCAGCAATGAGGCTCATAACAAGGGCATGTTCTGACCAGTATTTTGCAGTCTGGGGGCCTGTCAGCAGTCAGTTTCCTCTCTCAGGCTCACCAGAGTCAATGCCCACACCCTTTGGCCTCTCTATATCTATGCGACTTCTGGAAAAACCGAGGCAACCAGACTCTATGACATAACCTAATTATCATTTCATGTCAGGGTGTGGGGAGATCAATGACATAGGGATCAATAAGCTAGGTAGAAAACTGATTCATGTACAGACTCAGTTAATCTTTGTGTTTGTGCTGCAGAAAGCACAGTCCCTGTATCTAGTTATGCTCCTGAGTCCTGGGAAAAGTCTGGAGCATCTCCTAGTGCCAAAACAGAAAAAGTGAAGAGGCTCCACTTATGTAGGCTGGGCTTTGAGGCGAGCATGCGAATGCTGATTCACTTTCTGTGGAGGGTCATGTGAGTCCCACTGACCTGATGGCAGGTGGTGAGAGAAGAGCGCCTGGGTGGTACAAATAATTAACACACTCGGTTCAGTTGCTAATCAAAGGCAGGACATCTGTGCCTAAAAAGAAAGGCCTGGAGATCCACTTTTGAAAAACCAACCATTGATCATTCTAATTCCTAATTAGAAGGTGGAGGCTGGCAATCTGGCAATTTCTCTAGCTTGGGCCCCATGATTTGATACCTTTGTCTTAGCCTAGCAGCATTGTCATGGAGACTTTGATGCTCAGCTTTTAGGACCATCAGAGTAGCGAATGTCTTTCTAATGAACTTGTCTGAGATGTCACTCTCTTGAAAGCATTGCTGGTGCATTGTCTCTTATCCATGGTGAGCTTTGAGGATGCGGGGCTACCTGGAGAAGGATCGTTATTTTTGTTACTAAGATTGACCTAGACAGGAGACAGAACAAAAGACTACACACAACTAGCAACTGAGGTGCTAAGGAGGCACTTTCTTGATTTATGAGCTGTTTTCCTCTAAACAAGTTTCTCTGTAAAACAATATGAAAACTGTCAGTTGTCTGAGAAGCCAGCCCATGGTAGCTGCAGCATTTTTTGCTGCCTCGAGTTAAGCACTTGTGGGAGACTTCCGTGGCCAAGGGCTGCTTTCATTTTTCATTCTCTCCTCTAGTGTAATAACACTTTTTTTTAGAAAGAAAAGGATCATTGTTAGCATTTACTCTGGAACAGTGATTTTCTTTCTTTTTCATTAAGGTTGCAGTGAAAATTCACAGAGCAAATTGGTTTCCACCCAACAATTCATATACATTTTGGTTCATGCTATTGATGGCAGCCTCTGCAATGTAAAATCCTTCTTCCTACTTCCTCACTGTATTTGTCATTTATCCTTTGTTCTTCTGCCCTCTCCTTTCCTGCCTTTTGCGTTTTGTGCCTTTTGAGTTTCTACTCTTTCGATCTCTTGCGGTTGATGGTTCTAAGGACTATGTATTCCCCCCCAGTCACCCCCAACCCCCACCCCCCCGCCCCATGTAATTATTCACTTTTGGGCCTTGTCTAATGCCTCTCTCAAGATTGAGCCTAGGGAGTAAGTTTAATTCCCGGACTGAAGTGTCTAAAAGCCACAGTCTTGCATGTCCCACAGACCAGTAAGCTTGATCTTCTTTCTGATTTGCAGTTTGTTACAGATTTCTCTCCTACTCTATCTGGGACTTCCTGGTATGATCTCTTTCAGAGTGATGAACTGAACCAAAAATCAAGCAAACAGACTCACGCAGAAACTCACAGGGGCAGTTCCAGCCTGTCCTGTAGGTTCGCTAGGAGTGATTGACAAGGGTAGCTAAGTACCACCTAGTTTTCTCATCTCAGGGTCATGGAAGTTGGTTGTGTGGTCTATAAGTCCTTTGGACTATTTGTGTCCACGTGTCTTCGATGGATCCAGAGTTCTTGGCTCTGCATGGTGAGACACCAAGTTGCATCTTAGATGACTTCGCACAAACTTTTAACCTCCCAGTCATGTCTCAGTACTTTTCAATCCAACATGATTTTTTGCCCCTCAGGGGACCCTTGACAATGTCCCACCACATTTCCACTTGTCACAAATGAAGGTGAGGCTCTATTGATATCTAGTGGTTAAAGCCAGAGACACTGCTACACACCCTACAGTGTGAAGGACAGCCATAGAAATACATCAATTATCTGACCAACTGATAGTTGTGCCCAAGTTGGGGAACTCTGCTTTGCAGCATTCAAACCATTAATCTATGTATTCACTTAACCCTGACTTATTAAGTACTCACTACACTCTGGTCACTACAGTTGAGGATGTAGTAGTTAAAATTGGGAAAATATTGTACTTTCTTTAGGTTTGCGTCCTAGTAGGAAATGAACATAATAAGTTGAATCAGTGAACTAAGTTGAGAAAGTTGTGCAGGCTGTGGAAGAAAACAAAGTAAGAAATAGGTTAGGAAATGCCTGCAGGGGGCCGTATGATGTAACCCCTCACACCACTCATTACGGTAGGTGTAATTTTCACCTTTTATGGGCTGGAGTGGAAACTGAGTCTTACAAAGGTGAAACACTGGCTCAAGGGGCCACTCTTACTGAGAGATAAGGCGAGAAGTTGATGTTGGTCATGCCTGACACCTTAGAGCCTAAATACTAATACTGCTTGTCCTTTATAGTATTAGAAGAAGCCAGGGCTGTCTTTGCTTGTTTATGATGAGACTCCCCATTCATTTTTATTCCATTTTATTAGGAACTATTCCTGCCATTATGCAACTTCATAATGTAATCACATCAAGCAGTGTTGTGCAGTTGCCACCCAAAGTCAGTTTCCAGACATTTTCTTCCTTCTGGAACTCCTTAATTTCAATTTCTCCTGAACCCCTCCCCCCCCCCCAAGAGCCCTTATTTTAATTGTTGCCTCTACAGAATCATCTATCCAGGGTTTCATCCACCATAAAACACCAAAAACATATAACCAACATTCAAGAAGGCTACCCAAAATGTCAAAATACAACACAGATCAACCCCAATATGAGAAAAACCCCACTGAAAATATTAAAATTCAGATCAAACTCTCATCCTGCTGTTCATCCCGACAGTAGTGGACTCATACAGGATTTGTCCTTCTGTGACTGACTGACATCACTCTGCCCAGTGGCTTCCAGATTGTTCCATGTCACGAGGTGAAAAATCCTCATTCTTCATACGTATTTTGCCATCATCCTCAGCATCAACCAAGTCACTGATTTCCACCAACTTTAGTTCTGTTGATAAGAGATTTCCCAGACTGCTTCACTTTTCCAGGTTCATCACCCCCATTACTCAACTATGTGCACGTCTGTCCTGGGCTAACAAAAGGAAGGTGAAAATATCCCTATTTTAATTTTACATATCCTTAAAGCCACACCCCTCTGTCTCACATAGCTAAGCCACTGGAAATGTGTTCCACATATGCTGTCTCTGCTGCTTTAACATGTGTTGCTGTCGAGCTGATTCTGGTTCCTGGTCGCCCTAGGTGTGCAGTGTAGAACTGCGCTTCATAGAGTTTCCAATGGCTGAATCCTCTCTGCTCCACCCTCCGCAGTGGGGCACACTAACCATGTGCACCAACCAGAGCCCCCTTGTTGCTTTACATTTCCCAAATGACCTCTGCACCCTTACTCCATATGAACTCTCCGTCAGGGTCTGCCATCAGCCTCGTGCTTTCCTTCTTAGAGACAGTGTGTGGTTTGTCCGAGCTCTTCCCACTGTGCTTCCTTCCAGCATTTGTTGCCAATGAACTTTCTTTCCTCATGCCTAACGATGGATTTACTGGGTCCGAATGTCTGCCCTGTGAGCCTGCCATCTCTCTTTTTCATTTCATTCCGAGTAACCTTGTTTACTCGAGTAGCTCTTCCACATCAATTTATAAATTAAGACCTTCCAGGATCCATCCTCCAGTTATTTTCTTTCTTTCTTCTTTTTCAACCACCGCCTTTACAGATTTGTGCTGTGGAGTAATGCCCACTACACACAGCATTGCTGCTGATTTTGTTAAGATGCGATTTCAAAGTGACGTCATGTGCAAGCGAGAGGGCCCTGTGCAAGGAGTCATCTTGGCCACCTAGTCGATATCCTGGTTGCTTGACTCAGGTTTATGACTCTCACCTTGATGGTCCTAAGTGCTTCTAACTAGTCTATGTCCAGCATCAGTACCATCCTTCACTTTTGTTATATTCGTCTTTCCAAAGGGCAAACCTGCTCATGAGAGTGCCTTTCATTTGTCTCAGGGCAACTCTAGAGCGCTCCCATCTCCATAGCTCCTCCTTTTGCCCAGAACACCCTTTTCTCTGCCCTCAGCCCACACAGTGTTGGCCTTTGGAAGTTGTATTTGTTTCACAGAGCTTACCTGACATCAGTTTTGGGACCCTTCCAGGTTTCTAGACAGAGATCCTGTAGACATCTATCTCAAACATGCCTTGACCTCCCCCAAGAAGGCTCTAGAGCAGTGGTTCTCAACCTTCCCAATGTCACGACCCTTTCATGCAGTTCCTCATGTTGTAGTGATCCCTCAGCATAAAATTACTTCTGTTGCTACTTCAGAACTGTCATTTTGTTACTGTCATGAATCAGGCGGCCCCTGTGACAGGGCCATTTGAGCTTCAAAGGGGTCACGATCCACAGGCTGAGAACCGCTGCTCTAAAGTGTGGAGAGAAAATTCAAGAGCAAAGTTTTTATTTTCAAGCAAACTGCTTCACCCAGCAAATGAGCTCTTCACGCCCTACTTTGAGGTTGTCCTGGATGGTGCAAATACCTGTGGTACTCGGCTGCTCACGGCAGGGGTGAGGCCTGAGTCTGTCCCAGGCACCTTGGAAAGGAGGCCTGGCAACCTCCTTCTACAAAACAAGTCCCTGGATGTCCCAGGGGCACAGTTCTCTCCGACACCAACAAGGCTGCTAACTTGAGGGGCACCGGTTGGTTGACAGCCCGTTTCCAAGCTTTCCCTAATCAAAATCATCTGCCCCCAAATGCTCTCATTTTACAGCATCTCCACTCTCCGTTCATGATCATTTCTGTCTCAGATTTGCTGCATGACTGTATATTTTACTTAACCTCTCTAAGCTGCCACTTTTCTCAACTAAATTCACCTAAGTCCTAATCTCCTATTCTCTTGAAGACATGATATGCATAAATTAGTTGCGTTCCCCAGGAGAAAGTTGTCATAAACTAAAGATGAAGTATTCATTCATTAATGAATGAATATCAACATTTCTGGTTATCAACATTTCTTTCAGATCCCGGAAAAAAGAAGCTCTTTCGAAAGTGCTATTTCCCGCTTATAGATCTTTGAAACGTAAAGCTGCTTGTCCTATCACAAAGCTTTGTAATGTAGTTTGTTTCCTCATGAAGAAATTCATTGCTTGTTTTGTTCTCTAGTTTCTCCTTGGATTTTCTACCATGTTCAAATGTACTCGGTACTGTTTTTGTTAGCTTTCCTTCCCCTCACACATAGACCAGTACCTTCAGGTCAAGTTGAACATGATGTGTCTTTGAGCGGCTTGGAAGCCTTCTATGTCCTCAGCAGCTCTCTGTCCCAATGGGAAAGCAGTGCAGCAATAAGGAAGCTGAAATTAGGAGAAAAGAGATGGATTCTGGGTGCTTTTATTCACTCCAGGACTCCAAATTTTAGACTTGAACACATGTTGAAAAACATCAGTTGATAAGATGAGTAAATAATTGCGTGACAATAAATAATTGTAAGAGAAAATACAAGGAAGAGCGCCAATCAACAAATATTTCTGTCTCAGCATTTTTATGTCCTACTATGTCTTCCAAGGAATATCCCCAGGCAGGAATAAATGGAGTGAATATGGAGAATGGAAACGAGATTTTATTGGTGGGTTAGGCGGTGGGCTGATAACCTCAAGGTTGGTGGTTCAACCCCACTGGCTACTCTGTGGCAAAAAGCTGAGGCTATCTGCCCACGTAAAGCTTGCCAGTCTTAGAAACCCTGTGCAGGGATGGCTGTGATTTGGAATTAACTCAAGGGCCATGGGTTTGGTTTGTTTGTTTCATGTCCCCCCTCCTTGCACTATGTATTTATATAATTTATCTTATTTAATCATTTCCACAATTCTGTATGGTAGGTCATCTACTTTCCCAGTTACGTATACTGAAGCTCACGAGATTTAAAGGCATACCTCTGAGATATAGCGGTTTGGTTCCAAACCATTGCCACAAGGGGAATATTACAAAAATATGAGTCTACGTTTTTTATTTTTTGTTTCCCTAGTGCATACAAAAGTTATGCTTATGCTATAGCATAAGTTATTAAGTTATGCTAAGTGTGTAACTTAACCTAAATGTGTAAACAGCCTTAAGAAAAAAGTTGGAAATGTGAGAATTACCAAAAGTATGACGCACAGACATGAACTGTGTACAAGTTGTTGAAAATATGTCACCAAAAGACTTACTGGACACAGGGTTGCAGCAAAACATTGATTTACGCGGGAAAACACCCGCACCCCACCCTCAAAGGAAAAATAGCTCTGCTGGGCCGAGCTTACGTAGGCTTTTTCCCGCTAGACCAGCATCAAGCAACTCGCTCTGAGTTAGGGCACCCACTAGTGTCACCTGGGAAAGTTCTCTCTGGTCACAGTGCATTTTTCATAAAATCAGTTTCCCTTGAACCTCATTTAAGAGAAAAGGTTGCAGCTGTGAAACTGTTTCCCGCTCAGGAAAAATGCCACAGAAACGGTTATGATGTTGAACACAGCTCACAAGGACAGGACCAAGGGCAAAACTCGAGTATATGAGTGGCTTTCTCATTTCAAAAAAGGTAAAAATGTCAATAGATGACAAACCTTGTTCTGGAAGACTATCAACTTCCAGAAGAGAGGAAAATGTTGACTCGTAGTACATTTGGAGTTCATTCCACCAGGTAGACTGTTAATCAAGCTTTCTATTTAGAAAATTCTGAAGAGATTATGTAACAGTGTGTAACAAAGGAGATTGTGTAATAGTGTCTTCCTTGATTTGTGGCAGACGGGGGACTGGTTTTGACTATGCACCTACTCACACAGCCATCTTAGTGCACCGGTTTTTCACAAAACCACAGGATGATGCTTTCTCTCTCTTTTAAAATCATTTTATTGGGGGGCTCTTACAGCTCTTATAGAAATCCATACATCCTTTGTATCAACCACATTTGTACATATGTTGCCATCACAATTTTTAAAGTATTTTCTTTCTACCTTAGCCCTTGGTATCAGCCACTCTTTGGTCCCTCCCTCCCCCAAACCTCCCCCCCCCCACTCACAGGAACCCTTGATAAATTATAAATAATTGTTATTTTCATATCTTACATCATCTGCTCTTTCCCTTCACCCACATTTCTGTTGTTCGTCCCCCTGCAGGGAGGGAGTGGTGGTTATACTTTGATTATTACAATCGGTTCCCCCTTTCTCCTCCTTCTTCCCCCACCTTACCCCTAACCTCATGGCATCGATACTTCCATTACTGTTCCTGAGGGGTTTATCTGTCCTGGATTCCATGCTTTGAGAGTTCCTATCTACACATGCTCTGGGGTAGCCAGATTTGTAAGGTAGAGCTGGGTTATGATTGTGGGGGATAGGAAGTCTTAAAGAACTAGAGGAATGTCGTCTGTCTTGGCTAACTCATTCCTTCCTTGTTACCATTTTGTGAGGGGATGTCCAATTGTCTACAGATGGGCTTTGGATCTCTACTCCAAGCCCCCCTTGTTCACATCAATATGATTATTTTGGGCCTTCAGATATCTGATACCTGATCCTGTGGATACCTCATGATCACACAGGCTGGTGTGCTTCTTCCATGTGGGCATTGTTGCTTCCCTGCTAGATGGCCACTTATTTAATGTCAAGCCTTTAAGACCCCCGACATTATATTTTCTAATAGCTGGGCATCATCAGTTTTCTTCACCACATTTGCTGATGCACTCATTATATCTCCAGCAATTGTGTCGGGTGAGCATCACAGAATACCAGGTTCTTAGACTACACAGAGAAGGCTTCATGTGTTGAGAGAAGGCTGATTAGAGACCCAGTGTCTGTCTGCTACCTTAATACTTAACATTTAAATATATGTACATAGACTTATATCCCTATTATTATATATTTACATATGTAAATGCCTATATTTATACCACTTAAAATGTCTTTTGTTTTTCTCTACTTCCTTTTACTTTCCTGTTGTTCACCTATCATGATCAACCTTCTTTCGGCTCTCAGTAATTCCTCTGGGCTACATTGCACTTGACCTAACCCCACCAGGCATCCTACGCCCTCCTTGCCATCAAATTTAGACTCTTGTTGTTCCCTTGTCCTTGAGTTTGTTGGCTCCCCACTTTCTTTCCCTGCCTCCTTCTCTCCCCTGTTCCCCTGTAGCTGTTGGTCCCATTGTTTTCTCCTTGGTATTGTTTATCCTGCCTATCTTATGTAGATAGACATAGAAAAAAGAAAAAGAAGAAAAAGCCTATAAATAGTTCCAGATTTGTCTGCTGACCTTATGAATGTTTTCCTATCAGGTCTGATGAGGTGCTAAGCCCTGCCCTCTGAGTATGAAATCTATTTTCAGGATTCCTCTGGAGCTATATTATTTTGTTCCCTTTGCTGCTCTGTTATGCACACTTTGTGTTTCACACTGGTGTGTGTGTGTGTGTGTGTGTGTGTGTGTTGGGGGTGGGGGAAAGGGTCAGACTGGGCAGTATTACAACACTGTGTCTCCAGTGTTGTCCCTTGTAGTGCTGTGGGTTAGTGAGAGACATTGTGGCTCCAGATTGGCCTGGACTTATAGTCCTCTCTGTGTCTTGGCAGTTCTGATCAGGAATTTCGTGCTGGAAACTTGCTGGGCTAGGGTGTGGTTCTCTCTCTCTCTCTCTCTCTCTCTCTCTCTCTCTCTCTCTCTCTCTCTCTCTCTCTCTCTCTCTCCCTCTCCCTCTCCCTCTCCCTCTCCCTCTCCCTCTCCCTCTCCCTCTCCCTCTTAGTTTGATGCCATGTGGTCTGGCCAGACCTGACCCTCTCCCCAGGCTGTGTGTTCAGTGCTGTCCTCTGTAGGGCATTCTTCTGGGGAGGGTGTCGATGTAGCTGGGATTGGGGCTGGCCCTGAAGACCTCTCTGTTAGTTCCCTGCTTCCAGCTGGTCTATTGCCCTCAAGCTTGAGTATGCGTCTCTTTCCGCACACACCTTACTCTCCTGACCTCACTCTGTGTGACTTCTTTTTGTTTTTGCGAATGAAGAGGGACATGAAAGGATAGTGATTTGATGACATAGAAGAGGCGAAGAAAGAAACCAAGGGTGGTGCTGTCAGTCATCCAAACAGATGGCTGAAGTCACTGGCTCAAGTCCAAGGAACTGGACGTCAGATTCAGGCTCTAGACCTATCACAAAGCAAACAAGTTTCTCTACAACGTCCTTTCAACAGATTGCCTGCTCAAAGAAGACACGACGATGAAGATGATTATATTATGTAAGATATCACCGTGGCATATTATTAGGCCCTACCTATTAAACCACTGAGAATCCTGGCCCAGCCATGTTGACAGAAAATCTTTTAAAAATGGTTGTATTGATATAAAATTAATGTATCATCTACTTCCATATTTAAATCACTTATAAAAAGGGTTATATATATATATGGTCACAATCAGTTCCTGTGTACCCTACACCTCCCATATTCATTATTTCCTCCCTAATTCCCCTCAATCTCCCCCATCCCCCATAAGCTATTACATCAGATATTTTCTGTATGCATCCACTCTTTCTGTGCTTCATAAACTGGGAAACATAACAGAAAAAATTAAAAAAACATAAAATAAAATAGGGGGAAAATGAATAAAGAAAAGACTACCTGGCAATATAAACCAATGAGAAAATTCCTATCTTGGAATAAGTGAGAAATATTTAAACTTTGTGCAAATTCAGGATGGATCAAGTTCAACTGACCAGGTATTGTATTACACTGTGGTACCATCCACCATAATCAAGTTTACAATAATCTCTAACTGATAGTGGCACTAAGTCTTAACTATTAGCCACTTCCCTCGCTGTGCAACTTTGGCAAGATATAACATCTCTCTGAACCCCATTTTTGAACTTATAACATTAGAAAGCTGATCTCTACCATGTAAGGTTGCTATAGTGATGTGCTTGATTTATGTTCCATTCTCAAAAACAGTGGTTTTAGCAGCTATTTTTTTTGGTTTTTTTTTAAAAACATTTTATTAGGGACTCATACAACTCTTATCACAATCCATACATACATCAATTGTATAAAGCACATCTGTGCATTCTTTGTCCTAATCATTTCCAAAGCATTTGCTCTCCACTTAAGCTCTTTGCATGAAGTCCTTTTTCCCCCTCCCTCCCCACTCCCCCCTACCTTATGAGCCCTTGATAATTTATAAGTTATTATTTTGTCATATCTTGCCCTATCTGGCATCTCCCTTCACCCCCTTTTCTGCTGTCCGTCCCCCAGGCAGGAGGTCACATGGAGAACCTTGTAATCGGTTCCCTCTTTCCAACCCACTCACCCTCTACCCTCCCAGTATCGCCACTCACACCCCTGCTCCTGAAGGTATCATCCACCCTGGATTCCCTGTGCCTCCAGCTCCTATCTGCACCAGTGTACAACCTCTGCTCTATCCAGACTTGCAAGGTAGTATTCGGATCATGGTGGGGGGGGGGGCGCAGGGAAAGAAACATTTAGGAACTGGAGGAAAGCTGTATTTTTCATCAGTGCTTTGTGGCACCCTGACTGACTCATCTCCTCTTCTAGACCCCTCTATGAGGGAATCTCCAGTGGCCGACAAATGGGCTTTGGGTCTCCACTCTGCACTTTCCCCTTCATTCACTATGGTAAGATTTTTTTTTTTTGATGATGCCTTATACCTGATCCCTTCAACACCTCATGATCGCACAGGCTGGTGTGCTTCTTCCATGTGGGCTTTGTTGATTCTGAGCTAGATGGCCGCTTGTTCACCTTGAAGCCTTTAAGACCCCAGACACTATCTCTTTTGATAGCCGGGCACCATCAGCTTTCTTCGCCACATTTGCTAGTGCACCCGTTTGTCCTCAGTGATCGTATCATGGAGGTGTGAACCCAATGATATGATTTTTGTTCTTTGATGCCTGATAAATGATCCCTTTGGAACCACGTGATCACACAGGCTGGTGTGTTCTTCCATGTGGGTTTTGTTGCTTCTGAGCTAGATGGTCGCTTGTTTATCTTCAAGCCTTTAAGACCCCAGATGCTATCTCTTTTGATAGCCGGGAACCATCAGCTTTCTTCACCACATTTGCTTGTTTACCCGCTTTGCCTTCAGCGGTTGTGTTGGGAGGGTGAGCATCATAGAATGCCAATTTAATAGAAGAAAGTATTCATGGATTGAGGGAGTGCTTGAGTAGATGCCCAAGGTCCTTCAGTCACCTTAATACTAAACCTATAAATATAGGCACATAGATCTATTTCCCATCCTCATATATATATAATTGCATGTACATGTCTTTGTCTAGACCTCTATAAATGTCCTTTGCCTCCTAGCTCTTTCCTCTATTTCCCTTGACTTTCCTCCTGCCCCACTATCAGTAGCAGCTATTTTTACTGGAGTGTATTTTGTTGTGTTGTGAAGACTTTTAGAGCACGGAGTGGCTTTGTTCTTAAGAAGCTTCTAGAACTCTGCGCACATTGTGTAACTATGCTGGTCAGTCTGATGTGTACAGCAAAATGCTGTCATGGGGTGGGGGTGGGGTGGCAGAGACTAAGTCTCGGGAGATACCAGAGAAGGAACTGATTGCCTCCTCCTCTCCCAGATGGGTCTAGGGCAAGCAAGGTTCACTGCTGCTACACTTCTCAAAGGTCTAGCACTAAGATGCTACTGCATTCTGTAACTTTTCTCCCACACAACCTAGAGCTGTCAGTAACATGTCTCATATTAGAAAAACCAGAAGAATAGAAGTGATCACCAGACCCTAAGGGGAATGCCTGTCAAAGTTATCAACAAGATGAGAGTAATGAACTGAAGAATTTCACTCGAGGTGATTTGTGGAATTAAGTCAGGGAAAGGGATGCAACTATGTGAAGAATTAGGGAACGGGTGAGAATGGGTTATGGATGATGGTTTCTGCTAAATTGACCATCTCCAACAAAAAAGTTGGAGTGCTGGGCATTGTAAACAGTTAACAAGCATGGTTGTTAGCCAGAAAGTTCGAGTCTACCCAGAAATGGCTTGAACGAAAAGTCTGGCTCTCTACTTCTGAAAAATGAATCATGGGAAATACTATGGAGGACATGTCCACTCTAGTACACATGAGTTTGCCATGATTTAGCATCACTTGACAGTAACTGGCTTAATAAGACCAATAATTATAATTCCTGATCCATTTCCTTCTTTATGATGAAATATTTCTTTTTAATAAAACATTTTATTGGGGTTCTTACAAATATTACAACAATCCACACATGCATTATATCACATGGATATATACAAATCTTGCCGTCAACAATTCCTAAATATTATTTTTGTTCTTGAGTCCTTTGATATCAGCTCCTCTTTTATTTCCCCTCCCTTCCCCACTCTTCCCCCTATGAACCCTTAATTTATTATATATTGTTATTATTTATACATATATTACACTACTATCCCTTCACCTACTATCCTGGTATTTGTCCCCCTCAAAGGGGATTATTCTGCTGTCATTGCTATCTGTTCCCCCTTCTGCTTTCCTCCCCCTTTCCTTCACCTGCCCTCCTGGAATCATTACTTCCATTACTGAATCTGAGGGGATTTGTCTCTCCTGAATTCCTTATATAGAAAGCACTCTTCTGTGCCATAGTATGTACACCAGTCTAGCAGGATTTTGAGGTAGGACTGCCATCATAATAGTGTGTGTGTGTGTGTGTGTGTGTGTGTGTGTGTGTGTGTGTGTGTGTGAAGGATTAATGAACCAGAGGAGTGTTGTGTGTTTCCAGCGCTAAACTGTCCACTGGATATTTTTCTCCTCTATGTAGCCCCTCTGCGTGGGAACATCCAATTATCCATGGATGGGCTCTGGGTCTCCACCTTGACCCCTCTCCATCACCAGAAGTTATTTTTGAACTTCTGATTTGTGTTCCCATCTATGCCTCATGGTCACATGGGTTGGTGTGCTTCTTCCATGTGGGCTTTGTCAAATGGCTGCTTGTTTGGCTTCAAGCATTGAAGACCCCAGATGCTATATCTTTTCATAGCCAGGCACCATCAGCTTTCTTCACCACATTGGTTTATATATCCATTTTGTCTTCAAGATTGTGTTGGGGCAATGACATCACCCAGTGCCACATTATTAGAACAAAGTGTTCTTGTGTTGAGGAGATTTTTAAGTAGAGGTCCAGAGTCCATCCACCACCTCAATGTATTGTCATATAAATATATGTTCTTAGGCCAATACCCCTATTTTTATGCATTAATGTATTTACATACATACACCTCTATGTTTATACCTCTGTAAATTGTTTTTCTTCCTAGTTCTTTCCTATATTTCCTTTAACCTTACTCCTGCCCTACTATTGTGTTCACTTTTCGTTTGCCTCTCAGGAATTCCTCATGGCTAGATTATGGCTTCTCCACCACTATCAGGAACTCTATGTACCCCCACTGGCTGCTGATTTTAGATCCCTAGTTGTTCCCCTGTCGATGACCTTGTTTTTTCATTTCCCTTCCCCCTCCCCCACAACCAACACCCCAGTCCCGCCCTGGCTACCTCCTCCTCCCCAAGCCACTTCCCACTCCAACCATTTGTCCTATTGCTTTCTCCTTGGGAAATCTCTTTTTAGGACAGGTGGGACCAACATGAAACCACAAAATAATGCTACATGTTTTCTCTTCATTTTCATTTTGTCATGTAATGCATTTGTTACAAAGAGGCTGTTTCAAGGCAACCTGGTTTACTCTGGAGAGCCTCACAATCCAATGCAAGCATTTCAAAGGAAGGTAAAAGAAATAATCAGACTCTCCTTATGCAAGAGGGTGCTCAGCTCATTTACTGGACCGTACTGAGTAGTAAGCTGTTAGGCTCCACATTACTCTGTTCACTTTAGCTTATTGCTGTTGGTGCTTGTTTCATATGGCATCAAATTTGGATTTATTACAATGGAGTAGATATTAGTCCATTATGAGAGACAGGCTTAAGTATATCATTTATAGGATCTTCCCATTTGGAAAATGGCAAGGGAGAAGGAGAAATACAAACAAAGTAATGGGCAGGGAGGGATTAATGTACATCGCCTGCTCGGCTGGCTCTACGAGCGGTGCTGGTCGTTGTGCTCAGGGCCCGATCCCCTGGAGAAAAGCAACGTTTCCAGTGGGAAGAAAATCTAGAGAGAGTTTACGTTCCTTTTCATGGAAGTGTTGACATTTTAATTACTTTCTGTTTTCTTTGGCACTACATTTGAGAATTGGAAGCAAGTTAGAAAAATAAGAATTGGCTTTATTAGAAATAAGATTAATTGACATGCAGGCAGGAGCTGGAGAACATCCAGACTCAGCTCTTTACACAGTGCAGTCTCCAGCAAGAGTCAGAGAGCCAAAATAACAAGCACAAGCACAAAATGCACCCCTCCCTCGGCCCCCCAGTCAGCCAGTGAAACACTGACCAGAAGGATTGCTACTGGGGGCTTATCACCTCTTACAACAGACCCTACCTCCTCACAATCTCGTTGTTTCCTGCCCCAGGGCCCCAGTGCTTCACTTCTGTCTTTTTCTTTTCACTTTGTAAACAGGGGTTTCCTGGGATAAGTAGCAGGGTGGGGATGCTAACGCAAGAGAGAAGTGAAGTGGGTTGGGGAAATGGAGGGATTTAGAGCTAATCCATTTTGAAGAGAATCTGTTGTTTTAGATTGCATAAAAGAAAAATGCGTGTGGACATGCAAGAGAAAGCAGGGTAAAGAGCTCTGGGAGACAGGACACCTTGGCACCCTCTCTGCCTGCACCTGGAGTTGCCTGGGATTGAATGAAGAGGGTGCAGGCTCGAATGCCTGCCGTATTCCAGGGGCAGCACGTGTAGAAGTAGTCATTCCATACAAGTGGAAGTTAAAAGAGGGAAAAACTTCCCTAGCATCTTAGTGGTAGCTGAGCAGTGGTGCAAAGGGAGCTGTGGAGGCAGAGTAAAGATTTGGTCTGGGAACTGCGAAGCCAGCAGTTCGAAAAACACCAGATGCTCTGAGGGAGAAAGACAAGGCTTGGAAACCCACAGGGGCAGGTCTGTCCTGCCCTATAGCTTTGCCATCAGTGAGTAGGACTTGAAGGCATGCGTTTTTGTTTATTTATATAGTATGGGCAGGGATGGTGGTACGGCTGGGTAAGAGCACTTCCAAGAACACTTGATAATTCAAGCCCTCGTGAGACACCTTGCAAGTTAGACCTAGAGACCTACTTCAGAAAGGTCATGGCCTTGAACCTCTGTGGAGCAATTCTGCTGGGCACAGGTAGGGCCACCCGGAATTGGAATTGACTCAACAACAATAACACAGCATCCGTGAGGTGCCATAAATGTGATTTGTGAAAGTGTGGGCCCTCCCTGCAGCTACCCTGAAGTCTAGTCCCTCTGTCCCCCAATGTATTATATTCTGGGGACAGCAATCAAATTCCCCTGAGCTCAGACCAATAATTCAGTCATAATTGGTCCTTAAAAATGATCTAATATGTGTGAGGTGCTTTAAATATACTACCGCTAACTTCATTTTTTTTCAAGAAAAACTTACACCATCTTCCTCAACTTCTCACCTACTGACATCCAGTTGATTCTAATAGTGACTTGATATAGTGTTTTCTAGGAGAAGGAAGACAGCCTCATCTTTTTCCTGAGAAGTGAATGGTGAATTTGAACCCTGACCTTGTGGTTAGCAGTTCCACTTAACAAAACCTGTTAAGTATTATTTTTACCACTCTAAATATTGTGATTTCTGTTTGCAAGTGGGGAAACTGAGACTCTGCTGTCTTTGTCAGGTGTCTTCAAGTCTGCTCCGACTCACAGAGACCCTTTTGTACAGCAGACGGAGCGCTGCCCGGTTCTCTAGGATCCTCACAACCGTTTGAGTTTATTGCAGTGTTCCAGTTACTGTGTCAATCCATCTCCTTTGGGAACTTCCTCCTTGTCTGCTGACCCTCTTCTTCCTCAAGCTTGCCCTCCTTCTCCAGAGACCGGTCCAAAGCATGGAAGATACAGTGTCACCCTACTTGTGTTTAAGGAGTATTCTGGCTGTTCTTCTTCCAAGACAGGTTTGTTCTTGTGGCAGCCTGTACTGATTTCAGTATGATTTGCCAACTCCATCCTTTCAACGCATCCTTTCCTCCTTGTTCATGGTCCAGGTCTCCCAGGCATTTGAGCTGATTGAAAATAGTAGGTCTTGCATCAGACACACACTAGTCCTCAAAGAGACATCTTTGCAACAGATTAATTCAATGTCTCTCTTGATTTGTTGACTTCTGCTTCCATGAGTAGTGATATTGTGGATACATTTAAATAGAAATTTTTGATAACTTGAGTATTTTCTCCATTTACTGTAATGCTTTTTTATTAGTCCAGTTGTGAGGATTTTTGTTTTCTGTACATTAAGTTATAATCCATATTGAATACTATAATCTTTGATCTTCATCAGTACTTACTTCAAGTCCTCTTTGCTTTCAGCAAGCAAAATTGTTTCATTAGCGTATGACTGACCTATCCTACTACCGTGATTCATGTAGCTTAGCCACTCAGACTATTTGCTCAAGATATGTAGGGAATAAGTACGGTGAAGGGATCCGACCCTAGCACACACTTTTCTTTCATTTTAAACTAACCACTGTCCCCGTGTTTTGTTTGAATTTCTGCATCTTCGTCTGTGTACCGTTTTTACCTGAATAAAATTAAGTGTTCTAAAATTCTCAATCTTGTAGCTTAAGTCCATTTCCCATTATAAAATGCCCTGAATATATGCAGAGGATGTGAAAATAATACAATGAGCTTCAATCCTTATTTTAAGTTCCACACTTTTCACAGTTGTCTACTCAGTACTGTTCATCTGTAATTAGCCTGCAAATTAGGTGGCATGGATTGATTACAACTTATGGAGTCCTGTTCCATAGAGTTTTATTTATTTATTTATTTTTAAATCACTTTATTGGGAGCTCTCACAGATATCATAACATTCCAGAGTTCAATCACATCAAACAGGATTGCACAATTGCTACCACAATCAGCTTCAAAACATTTTCTGTTTTCTTGAACTCCTTGATATCAGCTCCTCTTAATTTCCTCCCTTTCCCACCATGCCCTGCAGAACACCCCCCCCCCCCGTTTTTGTGTGTGCCATCTTACACATCCAATATATCCATTTACAAACAATTCTGTTGTTGGATCCGGATCCCTTCAGTGGGGTTATATGGTCATCAATGCTATCAGCTCCCTATTTCCCCCACCCTCTCTTCCCATACCCTCAGGGAACTGTTACTCCTTTACTTTTTCTGAAGAGTTCTCTATCTTGGCTTTCACGTTATCAAGCGATCTTAAAAACAGATGAACCTATGCAAATCTGGCGTGATTGATGAGGTCAGACAAATAAAAACCCTAACAGTAAGGGAGAAAATATTAAAGAGCAAGAGGATAGTTATGTGGTTCATCATTGCTATACTGCACCCTGCGTTTGTCACCATAGGGCTTTTAATGGCTGAGTTTTGAAAGTAGATCATAAGGGCTTTCTACTCAGATGCCTTTAGGTAGACTTCCAACCTCAACTTTTTGGTTAACAGTGGACGTATTAACCGTTTGTACTTCCCAGGGACTCCCTTACACCCACACTGCACATTGTTTTGTTATTTTACCTATGTATCTTTCAGTATTCATAGCTAAGACATAAGGATTCTTTAAAATAAAGTAATAACAATACTTAAAAGTCATACGAAGATAATTCCTAAGAGCAGATTTTTGGTGCTCAATCAATTCTGATTGTTTTGCAACCTCTTTTTATAATTTTAAAAATTTGGATCCAAATAAGGCCAGTGCACTCTGATGCATCTCTAAGGTCTCTTTTATCTTCTCCATCCATTTCTTTTTTTTCTTCTTAGAAATTTTGGTTGAAGAAAAAAGGATTGTCTTCCCTAAGAGTTTTTCTTTCTTTTTTAAAATCATTTTATTAGGGGCTCATACAACTCTTATCCCAACCCATACATACATCAATTGTGTAAAGCACATTTGTACATTCATTGCCCTTATCATTCTCAAAACATTTGCTGTCAACCTAAGCCCCTGGCATCAGCTCCTCATTTTCCCCCTACCTTCCTGCTCCCCTCTCCCTCATGAACTCTTGATAATTTACAAGTTATTATTTTGTCATATCTTATACTGTCTGGAGTCTCCCTTCACCCACTTTTCTGTTGTCTGTCCCCCAGGGAAGAGGTTTTATGTAGACCCATGCAATCGCTTCCCCCTTTCCAACCCATCCCTCTTCCACCCACCTAGTATCGCCACTCTCACCACTGGTCCTGAAGGGATCATCCGCCCTGGATTCCCTGTGTTTCCAGTTCCTATCTGCACCAGTGTATATCCCCTGGTCCAGCTGGATTTGTAAGGTAGGACTGGGATCATAATAAGGGAGACACGGGGAGGAAGCATTTAGGAACTAGAGGAAAGTTGTATGTTTCTTCATTGTTACACTGCACCCTGACTGGCTTTCTCCTCACTGAGACCCTTCTGTAAGGGGGTGTCTAGTGGTCTATAAATGGGCTTTGTGTCTCCACTTCACATCCCCCCCCTAATTCACAATTATATGATTTTTTATTCTGATGATGTCTGATACCTGATCCCTTCAACACCTTGTGATTGCACAGGCTGGAGTGACCCTAAACATTTTTCACCACTAATTTTGTTCTGATTCATCTCCCTGAGGTGTTGTCAAATATGTTCATTAATTTAGGCTTTGTTCTTTCTTTAAATTCCAACCTAAAGGTATATATTTTCTCAAATTCTAATTTCTTTTTTCTTTTTGCAAGACTAATTATAAGTCACTGCCATTGAATCAATTCTGACTTACAAAAATCCTACAGGACAGAGTAGAACTGCCCTCATGGGGTTCCAAAGCCATACATCTTTACTGGAGCAGGAAACCCCTTCTTTCTCCATCAAAGGAGCTGATGGAGTCACACAGTTCACCTGGTGGTTAATGATCTGCATGAGTCTCAAGGGGAATTCATGGGCTAATATTGGACTATGGGCTAGTATCAAATGTATGGACTTGACCTGGACTGGGCTGGGATGTTTTATTGCTCCATTATTACTTCTTGATATAAAGCACTCTCTTACATATGTATGAGTGTCTCTGGATTTGTTTGTCTAGTCTCCCCAGACTAACACACAACCCGTCATCTGATCCATTATGGTGTCAGGGCTCTTTGAGTAAGGCTATATATTTCCATCAGGGAAAGTGCTCATTATATCATGGTGTGTAATGTCTATTCCTGTGGATTGCTGCCTGGGTCCATTAAATAGTTACTTATTGCAAAGAGTTGATATCTTAACTTTTGATTTCTTTTTTCATTAATTAACTGAGATATTTGTAAGAAGATAAACTTTTCTTCATTACCTATTTGGTTCCTTAAAATAAAATTCACAGAAGAAATTCATGGTGAAGGATTTTTCTTCTTTACCTACTAACTTGTAGAAAAATGAGTTGGTTGTCTAGAATTCTTTAAATTTACATTTTCATTAAGAATTTATACATTAAAATGTATTTGTTTTCTTTAGTCTTCTAGTATTGGTATTATATACTTATAGAGCTGTATTACATATGTGTATTATGTACATACAAGCTATATATACAATCTAATAGCTTGCTGCTTGGAAATAAACTTCTGCATCACTAATGTCTAAAAATTCAAATTATTTTGATGTCTTGATTTTAAGAAAACGACCTTTATGGTGTCTTAAGGCTTTTTCTTGAAACATCCTTTTCCATTTACTGACTCCCACAAAGATTCTCCTGAATCGTTGAGGAAGTAGAAACCTTGCTTTTTGTTGCTAGGGAAAAAAGGCAGTTTAAAAATCTAGGTAAGAAATGAAGGACCAAAGAAGGGGAAGGGAAGAAAGGAGGAAGAAAAAAATTCAGTATTAAAAGATTAGCCAGTGAATGAATAGGCAATTGCGTAGTCTGGAGAAATGATTTTCATTTATTTATTTACATGATAAAGTAATTTGACTGGAGTTAAGAGTAAGGGCTTAGACTGTTTGAATCGGAACTCTGGTGCTGGAATTTTCTAGTTCCATCAGCTTCCTAGTTTACTTCTCTTTAATATAGCTTCCTCATCTGCACACTTAAAAGACAAAAAAAAAAAATCCCAACACAAAGCAAGGGAACAACAAAAAGCCATCCACCAAATGCACTGCCATCAAGTCGATTCTGACTCAGTGACTCTATGGGACAGGGTAGAACTGCTTTCTGTGGGTTTCTGTGATAGGAGCTCTTTACTGGAGTGGAACATCCCATCTTTTTTCCCACAGAGTGGTTACTGGTTTCAAACTATTGACCTTGTGGTTAGCTGCCCAGAGCGTAAGCACTGCTCCAGCAGGGTTCCTTTCATCTGTACCCTAGGGAGTCTAAAGCAGCATGGATTTGCAAAGAGGACACAAACGAATGCACCTAAAGTGCCTAGATTGCTCACAGGCGTGCCTCATGAATTCGAGTGGCTTTGTGATTATTGCTGTTCTGATGATAACTCATGTGCCGTATGTCAGTGGCAAAAGAATATCCCTTTTGGTCCCAGAAGAGAAGAGCAACAAAGCAGGTATGATGATTTGCTGTATAATTACTAGGTAGAAGATAATAAATTAGCATGTTAAACTATGTAATTTCTTATCAATCTTAGAATTATCTATTTTATTATATATCACTATATTTATCATTTATTCTAGCACAATAGCTGACACAGAACAGGGGTGCTTTTTGTGTGAATTGAGTAATATTACTAGCATCCTTGATTCATATTTAATTTTTTCTATATCTGCAAAGGTATTTTATAATCCAAAGGAAGACACAATGCTGGCAAAGAATAGAACTTAAAAAATCTATTTAAAAATCTTCATAAACAAAGACCAGGAAAGGTTTTTAATTTCTAAAAATGTCAACCAGACACAAATGAATCATACAGTTTTCTTCCTGCCCATGACAAACCAATGTCAATACTCACTGAAGGGTTTCTTCACCCCTCTACACAGGCACAGAGAGAGAGAAAAAAGGCATGCTTGCCAAATGGCTCTCTCCAATCACGGAAATGATTTTAATTACCAATTCATCTGTTGGCAGATTCTTCTGGCAGATGTACCTGCAACTTGGAAAGATAACAAATGAACCAATTCCTTGCTCCGGAGTTGACACTGATAGTGCTCTTGAATTTGCTCTCTGCAAAGAATCCTGGGCAACAATACATCTGGCACTCAGCTCGAGGAATTTGTCATGTCATTGACACGCTCAGCCTCCATTGGCCACACCACCCCGACAGCAGGTCCTTTATATTTCAAAGAAATTGCAGCCTGGATTAATATAATTAGAACATAACTGCTATTCACCGCACAAACTCCTCATTTTCAGGAGTACAGATCTGATAGCACGTCTGCGTTCAAAATCTTGGTGATGACTGCAGGGGGGCGAGCCCACAATCAAATGACGGTATGGGCACGATTTCATCTGTCTTTTCAAGCACGAACTACTGGGAATAGAGGAGCATATGAATACTGTTATTTCCCAGGCCTGTCTAAATAAAATATATTTTTAAGTTTACCAAGCTTCTATATAGCTTTCCCTAGCTGATGCTTGAAGAGAGTTAAAGAAATGAAACAGAAAAGATTTGCATAGGCGCTAAGGTTCCGGGACATGGAGTAGATTGGAGAACTCATGGATAAAATGACAGAGTTAGAGGTGGTTGGATCACTTTCCTCACCTATGACCTCCCTTTGATCAGTTGCAGTCACTCTCCAAGCCAGTTTTCACCGAGGAAGCAATAATTAGGTGACAGATCCTTCAGTTCCATTTCCCATTATATTTGGTTATTGATCTGCTGGAAACTGACCTCAGCATCTTAAACATTTTAAAAATATAGTATTGATTCACATTCTTTCAAATCAGCTGACGTTCCCATCTTGAATGACTCATTTGCGAGTGACAACCATCTGATTGACAGATCAGAGAGTAGGTGTGTAAAGAACACATCCCTCTGAGGAATATCAAGCGTAGTCTTGTGCTTGTGAGCACACTGAGTTAACAAGTACTGGGATGAAAGAACACTGTGTTTCCTTGTTTTTCAGAGAAGCACCTATTGGTCCTCACTTCAAACTCTGTGTCCGGGACAGAAGTAAGACCAGATAAGGTATTGCAAGAATAGGGGCAACATTTTGTGCGACACAGTGTTTCAAGAAATCCATATTGAATGGCTAAAAAAATGAATATCAGCGTTTTATTTAAATGTGTATGTTTTTTACTTAAAATTTTTGCCTCGTCTAATTTTATGTAAAATATATTTTATAAACCAAATATATTGTGTTAATGACTTACAGCCTTTCAGTTTCTTTGTATAGGGTTGAATATACCCTTATTATCAACATTCTGGGTGATTCTAGAATGGTTTCTCATCTCCACATTGACACGTGGCATGTCCTCTGCTTCTCCCACAGCTGTGTGTGGCTTGCTAAAATGCAAATTCTGAAATCCCATTCCAAACCCACTGCATTAGAATTTTCATTTGTTGCATCCAAGTTGAAAAGCACCCCAAATGATTTGATGCATATCAATTCTGATACCCATAGATCAATGCTCCCTCCCTTTCACTGCAAGAAATATTCCAGTTTGCACCCTAGACAGATCTTTCTTTGGATGATATGTGTGACTTTAAAAGGAGGCTTAAATTACATAACTGAAACCTTATTTAATTGATTTTGAGTAGTGGCTATTGGCTTTCTCTAAGGGTGCACGTCCCCTCCTCCTTTGCTCTAGTTACGCATGCTGAGAGACCATGTCTGCCCTGTCTGGATTACATGTAAGGTTGACATCTCAGTTTTAGGTGATTTCGTCTGCAAAAAATACAATAGTGATTTATAAAAAAATCTTCTTAGTTTCTAATATAGTTGTCTTATTACCCTGGTTATATAGAAATCAGATGGTGCTTTTCAAACATATGTTTAGATAATCAAATATATCCACATATGGAAAATAATAAGCTTTCAGGCAAGGTGTGCTCCCAAACCTGGACACTTGTGGGACTGCACCTCGGTTTTCTCCTAAGGAACAGAAGAGTGAGACTGAAGTGGAGGAGGTCTAGACATTCTTGCCTGTGGTCTCCTCGCTGACATTGTCTTTATGATTTTCAATGACCTAAATAGAATTAGAAGGAGTTGGGAATGGATGGGTAAGAAGTGAATGGATGAGAAGGGTTCTATCTCCTGTGTGAGGAATAAATTGTGGAATAGAATTATTGTGTCCAAGGGACAGCATAGTGGCTGTCAGGACCCAGCCTGCCCCATGGTCACCTCCAAGGACTTTCTTCTTAGGTTTATAGAGGAGCTTGCTCTGTTAATTGCTTTTTCAAAGTCCAAATGGTTAAGTTCTCTACTAGTAGTTGAAAAGAATAATTAAGCTCCCTCCTATTACTCTGTACATGAGGGTCACCATGAGTCAGAATGAACTTGATGGCAGGTAATAATTAAGTTATTAAATCATATAATTTCCCTGAAATAATTTTATTTTAGTGTAAAAGAAGGGTGTACACATGGAAGAGGATGTGGAGTAAAGGAATGAAGGAAAAATAAGAAAGGATGAAGTATGGGCTAGAGTATTGATTTTGGAATCAGAGAAACGTGGATTAAAATCTACCCTCTAGCTGTGTGCCCTTGGGCAAGTTACTTATCATCTCTGGGGCATTCTTCTCCTTTGGAAAATGGGAATCTAATCTTACTGATCAGGTTGTGGGACGTCATTGCTGAAGCGCACTCTGTGAAAGCACCTTGGATAATGTCAGGCCTAGAGTAACTCTTCACACAGCACATCAGAGCTAACGGCATCAACATTGCTAGTGGAAGAGTGTGGTGGTTAAAAGCACACATGCTGCCCAGCAAAACCTATAACACCAAGCCCGGTGCCCTTGAGTGGACTCAGACTCCCAGTGACCCTGTCAGATACAAGGGAGCTGCCTCATAGGGGTTCTCCCTCTCTCTCTCTCTTTAAGATAAATCATATTTTAAGGAATTTCTTGGGATCTCAGTACCACTATCATTAAGATATACATTTCATGTATGCTACCCGTTCATGATTTACTAGCTGAAATCCTCTACCAGCTGTCTTTTTGTTAGAACAATTACACTATAGAAGAAGAATGACCTCAGAATGGTTCATACTCACAAGAAACTAAGCATCTCTGCAGTGATGTCTCACGTTTTTTGCCTTCCTGAAGAACCAAAGACTAACGACAATTTCATTTTATTTATTTATTTATCTATTTATTTATTGTTTTGTTTTTCTTTGCGTTCTCCCCACCCTGTTGGTTCCTCCTTCACAGTCCTTGCACTTGCTCATGTTTCTGCCTTGAATGATCCTTTATATATATATAAAAGATAATTTTACTGGGGCTCTTACAGCTCTTAAAACAACCCATACAGCAATTGTATCAAGCATATTTGTACATATGTTGCCATCATCACTTTTTAAACATTTACTTTCTATTTGAGCCCTAGGTATCAGCTCCTCTTACAAATGACAGTTTTACATGGAGAGTAGTGGTTAGTGTAACGTTTTCGTGAAAGCTTAGAAATAATTCACATTCACAGGAAACATCCTATTCCCGAGTTGGATCTCATTAAAATTTGAATCTATATTAACATCTCATTACTTAAAAACAAAACAAAATGTGAACACCATGTTTATTGGTAACTATTCAGTGTCTGCCAGCTCTCCTCCTGCCGGCTCCATAGCAAGGCTACTCCGGGATCCAAGAGGGTTGGGCTACAGCTATATCCTTGTGAAAACAATCACCCGCTATCAAGGCTGGCCTTCAGTTTTTCCTTCCTTTCTCCTCTCCCATCCCTACATTGTCTCAGCTGCTAACCCCTTAGAAGACTCTCTGAAGCAAGGGAAAGGGAAGGGCAAAAATGACTTTGAAAGAATAACATTTCTTTCTAGGACTTAAATAGAACACTCAATACAAAACATCCTGCATTTTCTTTTCATTGATGACTGTAGTAATGAGTGAACTAACATCCAAGGCTTGACGCTCAAATAGATAATATTCTAGTGACATACTATTAGAACGTGATACAATTTTTGGACCATTTAAAATTCCAACCTGCCCCCATTTTCTGTATACTCCCATCTCCTAACTCTGCAATGCTGTTATTTTCTCCCATGTACTTATTCCTTTCTCCCAAGTGTTTATGATTACCATTCACTATCTGACTTCTCTGCTCACGATGGACCTCAAGGAGAGCGAGCATCTTTGCCCACTTGACTATTAAATCCTGACCTCACTGTTCAGAGACAGAGCCTTGCACAATGATCATTTTCAGATGCCTGTGAGGAAGCTCAACTCGTGGAGGCCTTATGAGTAACCGAAGAGAGCAGCTCTCAGTCCCGTGCCATCTTCACGATCATTGGGATGTTTGGGTTTGTTTTGGTGGGTATTGTGTTAATTCATCTTATTGAGACCTTCTCTTATTTTTGCTGCGATCTACTGCTCATGAGATCTTTTTCTAGCCTCTTCTTTCCTGATGATGTGTCAAAAGTAAGACAGAAGGTCTCACCATCCTGGTGCCAAAGGAGCGCTCTGGTGGTATTTCTTCTAAGAGTGATTCGGTCACTCTTCTGACAGTCCATGGAGCATGGTATAGTCAGCATTAACACCACAGTTTAAATACATTCTGATTTGATCTTCCCCTTACACTGTCTAGCTCTTGCGTGAGCATAAGGCTACCGAAAAGATCATAGTGCAGGTAAGATGCACTTTAGACGTCGAAGTAGCTAAAGTAGGCCCTCAATAAATATCTTCATCTTGAAAGAATGAACTAGTTTCTTCCACATTGTTCTTTCCTACATGAGCAGGGCTGGGTTGGGAACTAGTTGTAGGAATTTGGCAAAAACACTTCTATAAATACAGAATTAAAAAAAAACAATTTTATTGGGAGCTTTTGCAGCTCTTAGAGTAACCCATACATCAGTTGTATCAATCACATTTGTGCATATGTTGCCATCATCTTTTCCAAAGCATTGTCTTTTTACTTGAGCCCTTGGAAATACTGTGTTCTTTTACCTAGGATTTATATTGGAGAGGCAGACTCTGGAGTTTCTATATCTTCGTTGGTGAGAAACAGAGAAGGAGTTGGATGAATGCTACAATCTTCTTGCCACCCTCTATTCCCTTACCTGCTTTACTTTTCTCCAAAACTCTGACTGTCCTTTCATCCCAACATAATATTGAGTGTTTTTTAAAAAAAATTATCTCCTAGCTCTCCTTCATATAAGGAATCCTGGTGGTTTTATTGGGTAATCTTTAAGCACAAAGTTGAGAGTTCAAATCCATGAGCTGCTCTGTGGAAGAAAGAGGAGGCTATCTGCTTCTATAAAGATTTATAGCCTCAGAAATGCTACTTAGGTATAGTCTGATGGCAGTGGGTTTGGTTTTAGCACATTAGTAGAATTTAAGTTTTTTAAGGGGCAGGCTTTATGAGTTTTGTTCATTGACCCAGTCTCATAGTTCAGAACAGTATCTCACAAATAGTGAGTACTTAGTATGCATTTTATGATTAAATGAATGTTTGAATGAGTAGTGTGTGTGGGCTATGTCCATATCCAGGAACTCTGGTAGTCCACCAGATTAAGTGGTACTAAGCTGCTAACCAAAAGATTGGTGCTTCAAACCCACCAGCATTCCATGGGAGAAAATGAGGTAGTCTACTCCCATCAAGATCGATGGCCTCAGAAATCCTAAGGCACAGTTCTACCCTACAGAGGGCAGAATCCATGAGTGTGCATTGACAGATGGCAGTGGGCTTGGTGGGTCCTTTTTGGATCCTAATTTCATATGGACCCCACAATACAATTATATGCTAAAACCTTTAATACTGTTAATATGGATGATAAGTAAGGAGATGGGAAAGGGAGAAGGTGGCCAAGATCACATGGACAGTTTGAGCTTTCCATTCATCGTGATAAAGATACCACTCATGTAAAGAAGAAATGTTCAAAACACAAATGGTTAAGCTCTCTTCCACTAGTCGAAAGGAACAGGTAAGCTCTCTTCCACTAGTCGAAAGGAACAGGTAAGCTCTCCTCTACTAGTCGAAAGGAACAGTTAACCTGTCTTTTACTAGTCAAAAGTTACAGTTAGGCTCTCTTCTACTAGTCGAAAGGAACAGTTAAACTCTCTTCTACTAGTTGAAAGGAATAGTTAAGCTCTATTCTACTAGTTGAATGGAATAGTTAAGCTCTCTTCTACTAGTCGAAAGGAAGAGGTAGGCCACCCTCAGGATGGTGCTCAATTTTTTAAAAAGGTAGTGAAGTGTTAATAGGGATTTGGATTTTAATTAGATCCAACTCAGGAACAGGGTGTGTTGCTGTGAATGTGAAATATTTCTAAGGTTTTAGGAAATTGTCACACATATAAGGACTAACCACTATTTTACATATAAAATTGCAACTCATCTTAGATTTTGCAGGGCAGAGAAAAATATGAAGATACATTATGAAGATACTTAGAAGATCTCTTAGCTCCTTGTAAGCATGGATTATTTGACAAGTTCTAAATATAAATATAAAATATGAGGAGTCCTTGGGTCATCAATAAGTGCCGGACTACTTCTGAGGGAGTACTCAAAATAGACTTTGGAGTCAGGGTGTGGCACCCCATCAGACTCCACCAGAAACACTCCTAAAGGTGAACAAACAGACCTGGAACTATTTACAGGCTTTTCTTTTTGTCATTGGTTTTTGTTGTTATTGTTGTTTTCTTTTCTTTTGTTGCTTTGTTTTGCTCTGTCTTATTCTTGTGAATATTATTATCTCTGCAGGTCTGTCTAGATAAGATAGGTGGGATAAACAATCTGGAGGAGAAAAACAATGGCAGTGATGATACTGAGGGGGCATTGAAGAGGGGGAGTTGGGGGAAAGGAAGTGGGTATTAACAAACCCAAGGACAAGGGAACAATAAGTGATCCAAAATCAGTGGTGAGGAGGATGGAAGAGGCCTGGTAGGGCTTATCAAGGGCAAAGTAACCCAATAGGAATTACTGAAACGCAAACGAAGGCTGAGCATTTGAGATGGTGGGACAAGAGGAAAGTAAAAGGAAATAGAGGAAAGAACTAGGAGGCAAAAGACATTTATAGAGATCTAAATACAGCCATGTACATATGTAAATATATTTACATATGATGATGGGGAAATAGATCTATATGCATATATTTATAGGTTTAGTATTAAGGTAGCAGATGGACGTTGGGCCTCCACTCAAGTACTTCCTCAATGCAAGAACATTTTGTTCTATTAAACTGGCATTCCATGATGCTCACCTTCCCAACACAATCGCTGAAGACAAAGTGGGTACATAAGCAAATGTGAAGAAAGCTGATGGTGCCTGGCTATCAAAATATATAATGTCTGGGGCCTTAAAGTCTTGAAGATAAACAAGCAGTCATCTAGCTGAGAAGCAACAAAGCCCATAGGGAAGAAGCACACCAGCCTATGTGATCATGAGGTGTTGATAGGATCAAGTATCAGGCATCAAAGAACAAAAAATCATATACTTGTGAATGAAGGGGATTATGGAGTGGGGACCCAACCAAAGCCCATCTGTAGGCAACTGGACATCCCCTGCCAGAAGTGTCTTGGAGAAGAAGATGAGCCAGTCAAGGTGCAGTGTAGCAATGATGAAACATATAACTTTCTTCTAGTTCTTTATTGCTTCCCCCACCCCCACTATGATGATCCCAATTCTACCCTACAAATCTAGCTAGACCAAAGGATGAACATTGGTACAGATAGGAACTGAAAACACAGGGAATCCAGGACAGATGAATCCCTCAGGACCAGTGGTGAGAGTGGTGATACTGGAAGGGTGGAGTGAAGGTACGGTAGAAAGGGGGAACCAATCGCAAGGATCTACATATAACTCCCTCCCTGGATGATGAACAACAGAAAAGTGGGTGCAGGGAGACATCAGACAGTGTAAAACTTGACAAAATAATGATAATTTATAAATTATCAAGGGTTCGTGGGGAGGGAGGGGAAAATGAGGAACTGATACCATAGGCTCAAGTAGAAAGCAAATGTTTTGAGAATGATGATGGTAACAAATGTACAAATGTGCTTGACACAATGGACGTATGTATGGATTTTGATGAGTTGTATGAGCCCCCAATAGAATGATTTAAACAAACAAACAAGGTGTTGGACTACTAATCAAAAGGTTGTTGGTTCAAACTCAACCAGACACACCTCAGAGCACAGGCTTGGTTATCTGCTTCTGAAAGGTTACAGCCTTAAAAATCCTCTGGAGTGTGGCTCTCCACACACTTGTCACCAGTCAGGATTGACCAGGTAGTAACCAACAATAGCAACAATGACCTAATGATTGAGTTCCATGGACTGATAGAAAGGGCTTTTCAGCAAGTGTTAGTTAAGTTGTCTTTAGCCAGGGGCTAGCACAGTATAGCTTCTGCCCTGGTCTATGACCTGTTTTCGTGAATACAGTTGTATGGGAATAGAGCCACACTTGTTGATTCTGTTACTGTCTGTGAAGGAGCCCTGGTGGTATAGTGGGGGTACAGAATTGAGCTGCTAACCACAAGATCAGAAGTTCAAACCTGCCAGTCACCCCACTGGAGAGAGTTGAGGATTTTTGCTCTCATAAAGATTTAAATTCCCAGAAAGTCAAAGGGCAGTTCTTCTCTGGCCAATAGGGTCAGTAGGAATCAGAATTGACTTGATGACAGCGAGTTTTAGATCTTTCTGATGGCTTTTACAACAGCTGCATTGAGTTACTGTGAGGGACCATAGGGCTCTTTAACCGTAATATTTTTACTATCTGTCCTTTACAGAAAAAAGTTTGTATACACTGATGTAGAAAATGGTCAATCAGATGAATAAACAAACTCATTGTTTACCAATGCTACTCAAGGACCAGTCTGGTCGCCAAATCATTTGTTATTGGTCTAGGATAGTGGTTCTGAACCTTCCTAATGTCACGACCCTTAATACAGTTCCTCATGTTGTGGTGACCCTCCAAACATAAGCTATTTTTCATTGCTACTTATAACGGTAAATTTGTCACTGTTATGAATCAGGTGACCCCTGTGAAAGAATCATTCGACCCCCAAAGGGGTCGCGATCCACAGGCTGAGAACCCCTTGTCTTGGACAAAATAAATATGGGAACTCACTGTGTTTTGAAGCTTTTACAACACTTTGACTCACTGGGATATTCAAATGCATAATTTAGGGTTTTATATATATGTTGATGCATCACCTATTGGAAACAAACAAACAAACCCAATTTTTCCTACTTGGATTGATTGTGGTGGTTTGTCATTGAATTTGTTTATATTGGTAACTTAGTATGATATATTCATGTGGCTTCCAAAGGAAACATCTGGTTGCCCATCAGGTGGGAGCGATGAACAAGTGTTGAGATAACAAGTGACCTGGGAACGAGGATGAGTGAGCACATTAATAACGTCACACAAATTGATTTTATATGCAGATAGGTGGGCTGGCCACAGCTCATTTATCAGCTAATACACTTGTAACGTGTGTTTCATATCTTAAAGAAGGCAGCCACCTTAGGATATTGTGTATGTCTCACATAACACATATGAATGAATTCCCCTTCGAGATAAACGTATTTTCAGTCGATAAGTCATCTCCTGCGAATAGTGAGCCAACAATTTTCCTGGAAATGTAGCAAAACAGCAGTTCTACCACCAGTCTTATGTTTTGTTGTAGTAACACATAAGGGGAAGAGAGATTGAGAGAGAGAGAGAGAGAGAGAGAGAGAGAGAGAGAGAGAGAGAGAGAGAGAGAGAGAGAGAGAGAGAGAGAAACTACAGACAGATTTTTTCCTTTCCTGTTTTGGAATTGGTTCCACATAGTAAAGCCTGCCAGAAAAAACAGACAAAAATCTCAAGGACAACAATGGCCATTATGTGTGCGGCAGTTGCTGCCAGACTGTGGTTACTGACCAGACATTAACCCCTTGTGTCTTGTAGGGGGAACTTGATGTCTGAATCCCAATCCTCCCAGGATTTGACTCCTGGGGTAAGATCAGGACATTTGTAGTGAGGTTTGCAAAATGGATCACTATTGGGAGAAGGACGTGTGAGTTCAAGGGCACATTTTTGTGTTTCCCAAAGTCTATCATGATTCATTCTTGCAAGTGGACCTTACCGTGATCACCTGTGCTTTACTGAATATCCTTTTCTATACGGGAAACACCCGACTTATCTGTATTTTTGCCTCAGATTAAGAAGGAAAGTGGTAAATTTGATATTTATATGGCAGAAAAAATATGTGGGTTTTTGAGCCTACTACTTACATCTACTAAAGCTTCCAGAGAGGAGAGTCACTGCAAACTCTCTGTGATTGCCTTTTTCCTCTGATATATTTGAAGGTAGCTTACACCCCCTCTTGAGGCTTCAGGTAAGCACATATAAATGCCCTTTACAGTAGGAGGATGACAGCGGGCGTGTGCGTGTTTCATTTGCTCTTTAACATCACTATTCAATATATATTGATTGGCAGTCCTTGTGACTTAGTGATTACGCCTTGGGCTGCTCACCACAATGCCAGCAGTTCCAAACCACTGCTGGCTCCTCCAGAGAAAGACGAGGCTTTCTAGTCCTGTAGAGCTGCAGCCTTGGGACCCACTGGGGGCAGCCCCCCACCCTGTCCTAGAGAGTTGCCGTTGACTCCATGGTTGTGAGGTGAAGGCGGTGGGGTGTGTGGCCAAGATACCAAGTTAATTACAAGTATAATTGTATTGTAGTCGGACATTGATAAGTTTATTTTTGGCTCAAAGTCACCCAATATGCAAAGTAGAACTGCCCTAAGCTGTAATAGTTATGGAAGGAGTCCTAAGGACAATGATGTTAGGCACCAGACTGCTAATTGCAAGGTTGGTGATTTGAATCTACCAGCTTCTATAGAGGAGATGAAACCTGGTCACTGCTCCCGAAAAGCTCAGTTTTATTCTGTTCTCCGGGTCACTAGAGAAACGTAAGGGGTCAGAACCAGTTGAGCAGCACACCACTTCTATCTTTACAGAAGCAGATTGCTGCGTCTTTTTCCCAGGGAACTGCTGAGTGGGTTTGAACTGCCCACTTTTTGGTTAGCAGCTACACTTTGGGCCACCAAACTTCCTTAAGTTTAATAATAAAATCAAACTCACTGCCATCAAGTCAATGCCAACACATAGCGATCCTCTAGGACAGAGTAGGACTGCCCTGTGAGTTTCTGAGATGGTAACTGGGGGAGAGGAAAACCTGATGGAGTGGCTCCTGGTTTCAAACTCTGAACCTTGTATTTACAAGCCCAACTCATAACCACTATGCCGCCACCAGCGCTCCCTTGATTGCTCTACATACGGAGAGCTTATTGTATGCCATCATTGTGATAAGTGCCTTACATATACATACTTTAATTCACTCCTTACGAAGCGGCATTATTTTATCTATAAATAAATCGAGTAACAGAAAGCTCAAGGACACATAACTAGTTAATGCCAGAATTAGGCTTCTAATCCAGGTCTATCTGATGTAAAACCAATTTTATTTCTTTCCCAAAAGATAAAAATGTGTACTGAAACTCAAGACCACAGAAGAGACCTTCCTGGTCAGATAGAGACAGAGAGCACCCCCCGAGGGAACTCCACTTAGTTATCTTTCTGCTCTGCAACTGAGCTCAACACTGTGGTTCCTTTTCACCAAACACTGAACAGCTTCGCAGAAGAGGAAGAATTGTACTGAGGTAAAATGCACCTTTGAATAGTCAAGAATTGGAGATCAAAGTGGGCTGCATTGACCCAAGGACATTGTTCAGAGGGTTAGGAAAAGAGGGGGAAGGGAAACAGGAATCATGGGTGGAAGTGTGATGAATTAGGTTACATTGAAGAGATTACAATGAATGAGAAGAAACCAATGTGTATTCATTGTTGGACGGAAAAGTGATGGTCTATTCCATAGACCTTCTCCCAATTCACAATAAAAGTTAAAAACATCACTTTCCTAAAGATGAGTAATAAATAAATAGATAACCCAAACCAACTCACTGTCATCTAGTCAATTGTGACTCACAGGGACCCTTTAGGCCAGCTTTAGAACAACCTCTTTGGGTTTCCAAGACTGCCTCATCTTTTTTTCTCAGAGAAACAGGTGATTCAACTCCTGACCTTGAAGTTACCAGCCCACTGAATAACCACTGTATCATCACAGTCCTTGTGGCTCTGTGTCATAGGGCAGTCACTGAACACAGATGAAGAAGATGGGAAAGGGCAGAGGTAGGGAAAAGGGAGCAAAGAAGACAGAAGAAAGGGATCCATAGGGAATCTCTTTGTTCCTGAGAGACGTGGAGTGCGTACAATAAGGAGATATTCAAATCCCTGCAAATAACGTGTGTACTCAGTTAGTAACAAAAAAATTAGAGGTTCTGGTTTACCAGCAGGGATTTCATTAAAAAGGCCTGGTAGTCTCCTACCCCTTCTCCCCTCCACACAAAATATAAATAAATCAGGCACTGAAACCCCCCCTAAGTTGTCTCTGTGAATATTTTGATTTGTATATTTCCATCCCAATTTTTAAAAATAGAAAACTCTCTGCTGCCCAGTTCTCCTTTGACACGTGGAGTAGCCCTGAGTTGAACGTGATTACTCAGTCATCGAATCCAAGGGACTGTGCACGGGAACATTTTCGGTGCTGTTACCTCACGTATGACCTCCCTCACTTTATGCTCTTTGTTCTTCTTTGTCCATTACCTTGGTATTAAAAGGGAACACAGGGAAAAAGAGTGCTTAGCTTGGGTAAATTGGAGGTGAAAACAGCTGCCCTTCAAACGGCAGGGGAAACAACAAGAGAACCCTCTCCCTCTGCTTAAGGTGACGGGGCACCTTATGGCCTGGCTTTGGTGCTACAGGAGGGAATCTATCCACCACAGAAGTGGCGTCTAGGCTTGGACTGCACCCACTACTGCGTGGCAGAAGGAAGGAGCGTAGGCATTATTTTCTCTTCTGTCGTATAGTTTCACCCTCAAAGGCATGGCTACCTGCTGCTTCTTTTTCTTGAAGACGGATGAGCAGGTAGAATGATGAAGGTAGCAGTCATAGACCACTTTCATGAGAATGAACTATCTGGACACTGTTAGCTAAGTGACCATGGACGTGTTCAGTCAAGCTGCCTGAGAAATCTGATCCCCAGGCAAGGCGGAACAATGATGCCACCCACTCCCACACTGTCCTGAGCCCTTGGCTGATCTCTTAGGGCAGATCGCAAAGACTGAATAAAAATATGGCATGCCTAGTTGCCACCCAGAATATGACAATTAGTTGAGGTTCTAGTTTGAGAAATTGAGATCTGTCTTTGAAACTCCCGTTAAGTTTTCAGGCTAGAATGACCATTGGGTTGTTGCTCATTTGTAGATATTCTGATTGGTGTGTAAACAAGACCCTATCAAACCACAGTGATTGAGTCAATGCCAACGCATGTGACCCGGTGGGACAGAGGACACACTTCCATAAGCTTGTCAAGGCAGCTTTATCTTTCTCCTACAGGACAGTTGATGGATTTGAACTGTTGACCTTGTGACTAATACCTAACACACAGCCTCACTAGCACTCTTTGTGACTACTCCCTTATGTGTACACTTTACAAAGGTTGTGGGAAAGTGGATTAAAAGATAATGGAATTTTCCCTCAAGTTGTTTGAAGGCCTTTGAACAGGCAGCCCCTGCATTACGGACAAGATCCATTTACAAATATATCTGTAAGTGGAATTTGTTCAGGCACAGGTGAATATACCTTTTATTTAGCTTTACTTCAGTGCCAGAATTATGTATTATTGGATTGCTAATCCCATAGCCAGTGGTTCAAACTCACCAGTTGCTCCAAGGTGGAAAGGTGAGGCTATCTGTTCCCCTGAAGATTGATAGTCATGAAAACTCTTGAGGAAGGGTTCTACTCTGGCCTTCAGGGTTGCTATGAGTTGAAATTGACTCGACGGCAATGAGTTTCATGCAAGAAGAGTTTGTAACGCTTTTAATGACTTAGTGCTGTGATTGGGAAGCAGAGATGATTGTGGAAGGTGATTGTGACAGCAGAGATGATTGAACAGGGGTTGGTTCAATCATTCAACCCAAATGCACCAAACTCATGGCCATCGACTCAATGTTGAGTTTCCAAGGCTTTGTCAATCTTGACAGGAGGAGACAGCCTAGTCTCATCTTTCCTCCAAGGAATGACTGGTGGTTTTGAACTGCTGACCTGTGATTAGCAGTCTGACACATACCTGACAGCCCTGTGGGGTTACTTAATTGTCTCAAAGTGAAGGCAAATTTGCACAACATTAAAGGGCAAGTGTAAATTGTCTGTCAGTTGGATGATGGCATGAGATTCAAGGATTTATTGTATTTTATAAAAGGATACTAGAGTCTTCTTTATTCAGAACAAAGCCCTCCTGGCTTCAAATCTTCCTAGGAAATGTCTCTGACATATAACTTCTTACAGATTTCAAAAATGATGTCTGTTCCCTAGTCTTTAAAGTTCATCCTGTGACTGAATATGATTATGGGGTATTTACATGAATCCTTGTCTATTGTATCAAAAAAGCACGAAGGGACATGCCCTTCATTAAAGCCTCAAATTGATTGGATTGGCATGGGGGAAGGGGACCGGCTGGCATGAGAGGGACGATCTGATCCTGGGATTTCATGAATTCCAAGACAATAGGACAGCTGCTTTTCCATAAACAGATTATTACTATTATTTCTACCTAGACAGCTTGATAGCAGCCATTATCTTTTTGAGGGGTGTCTTATCAAGTTCTGGCTGTGTGCAGCATGGGTGATAAGGAATGAGAAATGTCACCCATGGGATTTCCTAGGATTATTTTTCTGCACTGCTGTTCAGCCACAGCCAGTCCCTTAGAACCGACAAGTAGTCCTATTGTTCACGGGAGGCAGTTACTATTCTGACTCTACCCAAGGAGCAGAAAGAGGATGCAGTTGCCATTGTGTGAAAGATTGAAATTTCATTACTCTCATTGAAAGTTCAAGCAGTCTTGATTTTGAAAAGCAGAATCAAGTTGGAATTTCTTTGAAAGCAGAGAAGGCAAGTGAAGGAAACAGGAATGAAATAAGTAAGCTCCGAGCTCTTCACTACTAGGAAGGAGTATAAAAATGAAAGACATCGCTCTTGTAAACACCCAAACTTTAAAAACGCAAGGTTTGTCAGCTGCAAGGTAATTGAGTAGCATCCCGCAAGTCATTATTTGAGGTGACCCAATTGTTTAATGTGCAGACTCCATTCCCCACAATACTCACAAGAATTAGGTACTTTACTGTATTTTTTAAAAGTAGGAATTGTCTCAGTTTCATATCGACAGATCCTTTTTATCCTCAATGAAAAGTGAATGTTTTATTTATTAGAAGTTGATGTGATGGATCTAAATTGCTTAAGGAAAAATTGCATTTTATTTTTGTTTCAATATTCTGTTTTTTCGTAGAGAAAAGAAGGAATTAGGAAAATCAAAACTAAGTAAAAGTTGTTGGATTATCCTATGCTGCATTCACATAGAATTCCCAGCAAAGAGTCAGAGTGCTTGAGTCTTCTTTATACACAGTTTTAAAGCCATGCTGATATTTTAAGTAGCTTGGACTTGAGTCAGATCAATTTTCTCCAACATTTCAAATCACGTGCTATTCTGAAACAGCATAAATAAGGTCCACTGCTTTTCAGCCAATAGCTTCAGAAATTATCTTCTAGCTAAGGAGATCATTAATGTGAGAAGTGGGAGGTGGTTGGCAAGGTAAAGGGAGACGAAAGGGCACAGGAAAGAAAGGGGATTCCGGGAAAGCGGAAGGGGACTTTATTCCCTTTGGACGGCGAATTACTGGTATTTATAAGGCACTTGGAACAGAATAAGTAATCAGGAGATCTTGTTTTAATGAATCAGTGGGAGGCTGAGAAGTGGAAGACGAAGGTGTATAGGGAAAAATGGTGTCAATGTTTAGATAATCAAAGGAACAGTCCCCTTAAACTAGTTATGTTAGAGTTTGTGGTTTGGAGATTTTTTATTTTTGTCCATTAAGGTTAACAGTTCCAACCCACCAATAGCTCCACTGGAAAGGAACAAGGCTATCTAGTGCTCCCCTCCCATAAAGATTTACAGCCTGGGAAATCCAATAGGTTCACTATGTATTAGAATTTACTTCATAGCAGTTGATTAAGTATTTATTAGGAAGCCTAGAGTGTTTCCAACTTTTATGTATGAGATGGCTTCAAAAAGCTTGTGGGAAAATTCCACTATCTATTTATTCCATTCTTCCATGAACTTTCTGAAGTCTCATCATGTATCCATATATGAATTATATAGGAACCCTACGAAAATTCTGACGCAGTGGGCATCTTAATCGAGGTTCCATGGGATTCTGATGCTGCTGGTCCATAGACTACACGGTGAGTAATTCTGGGGTTTGGGTTGGAAGATATGATCTCTGACATTAACAAGCTGTATTTTTTATCGTCTGGTGTTTAGCTTTGTTGACCTCAGTTTCCCTGTATGTATAGTGAGTGCATTAGATTGACACAAATTCGAGCGTTTTTCCAAACACTCTTGATTCGTAGTCGTTCTATAAGACCGAGTAGAAAGGCTTCTTAAGGACTGCTAAGGCTGTAAATCTTTATGGAAGGAGACAGTATCACCTTTCTCCCGTGGAGGAACTAGGGGGTTTGAACCACCGACATGGTGGTTCACAGCACAACGCACAACAGAGGGTGCTATCAGGATTCTTCTAGCCATGATATTTTAAAAGAATAATAAAAAACCAGAAAGACTTTATTTAGAGAATGTCTAGTCTAACATGGTCTCCAGAATGCTATTGAGGATCAGCAGTTGTCTTTCAAAGTTTCACAGGTATACGTGACTGTGAAGCAGAATTTTTGATTCCTAGTATAATAATTTTTCTTGTGATTTACTTTGCCCAGTAGGTTGCAGTGGAAGGAACAATGTCCCAGATCTGAGTCTAGACCATTACAGTTTTTGGTCTCCTGCTTCAGACTCAAATTACTGCCATAAGAATAAGTCTGGGATAAAGGAGGCTGAAAGGTTACAGGAAGGGACCAATCGTCTCAGCGGAAGTACACTAACCTACACCAGTCTACTAGGAGGGATGTAGTACAATAGGCATGTAGTTGCTTATCCAACTCACAGCTGACCACAGATACATGAGTGAACTCAGTTGCAACCAGACAATCACCCAGTGGATCCATAAACTTGTGAGCAATAATACACATTCATTATTTTAAGCCAATTATTTTGGATACAGTTTGTATGCAGCAGAGCTAACTGGTAGGATGACTCCTGGATATGAGATTTTAATTTAGATAAATGACTAGTTTGGATTTTTCTTGGGAGATAATCGGTGAAATACTGGAGGGTGGGTATTGACATGGTCTTTGCTTCCTCTTGCATATTTTTAAGCTGCTTGTCACTTACAAAAGGTCAGGAGGAGTTAACTTTTATTACTATTTTATGGATAACAGAAAGCTATGCACAAGGTTGAGGGTTGATGCAAAATTTAGAGATGCCCATCAAAGGATTCTCTTCTCTAAGGGAAGCATACAAGGCAGAGTCAAATCTAAAAGCATAAAATGGATATTCAAGTCATGGCTTTGCCATGCATATATGTCAGCTTGTAGTTTACTCAATTTCTTGGTGATCAGACCACATAACGGAGAACATGACCATCAATGCGCAGATGTAGTGAATATAAAAGCGATTCACAGGTTAGCACAAAAGATGCAATGTACACTGAACATTCCCCGGAGTTGGATAGATTTACTGGAGTTCAAGCCTGAAGTGCCCCCCGTTTAAATTATCCCCCTCTCTTTATGCTGTTGCCTCTTCTGGTCCATTTTATTCCTTTTAAGGCTGCTGTGACTAATTATGAAAGATCACATGGTTTGGCACAACAGAAATTTATTCTCTCATAGTTCAGAAGGCTACAAGTTTGAAGTTGAGACATTGGCAAGGCTAAGCTGCCTCCGAAGCTTCCAGGTGTGATTCTTTTGATTCCACTTCCAGCTTCAGGGGTCAGGTATTCTTTCTCTTGCTGAACCATTGCCTCCAGCATCATTTAGCATGCTTCCCTCAGTGTTTCTTCTCCTGTTCTTAAAAGACACCACTAGCATTGGATGAAGGGTCTGCCCAATCCAACATGACTTCATTCAACAAATCCTTTTCAAAAAATTAGATCACATTCAGAGGTTCTTGGAAGGATCTGAATTTAAGGAAGACATTATTTGATGCCCATCACTTGTCTATCATTTTGTCATACTGCGGTGGCTTGTGGTTTGCTGTGATGCTGGAAGATATGGTACTAATATTTCAAATACCATCATAGTTACCCAAAGTGAATAAGTTTCAGCAGAGCTTACCGACTAAGAACAGACCATGAAGAAAGTATAGGCTGTCCACTTCAGAGGAACTAACTACTGAGAATTCTATGAATTGTATTGAAACATGGTCAGTTATTGAAAACCTAAGGAACAGCAGGAGAGCAATGTCAGAGATAGTGATAGAAGATGAGCCTCGGGTCAGATGCCACGCAAAATATGACTGAGATTGAAGTCGAAGTTGACCACAACGCCTTGGATGGAGTAAGTCCTGCAGGAGTAAAGTCCGTGGGACCTTCATTTGGTGATGGAGCATGGCTCAAAGTGAGAATAACAGCAAACACCAAGTCATAATTGGAACTTGGAATGGACAAAGTATGAATGTAGGAACATTTGAAGTTGTTAAAAATGAAATGGAATGCATAAAGATTGACATCCTAGGTATAAGTGAGCTGAAATGGGCTGATATTGGTCAATTTGAGTCAGAAAATCACATAGGTTATTATGCCTGCCTGTAATGATATAATCAAGAGTATGGCATTGGATTCATGGTCAAAAAGGACATGTTAAGATTTATTTGGAAGTACAATTCTGTCTGTGATAGGATAATATCTATCTGCATCCAAGGAAATCTGATTAGTATTGTATTGATTAATATAAATATTACTTAAATTTATACATTGATAATTATTGGAGATTGGAATGTGAAAATTAGAAACAAAGAGGAAGGGACAATAGTTGTAAAAGGTGGTCTTGGTGATATAAATGAAGCTGGGGATTGCAGGATAGAATTTTACAAGATCAATGACTTGTTCATATAAAATACCTTTTTCCTAACAACACCAAGCAACTACAGCCCTCCAGCTAGAATACACAGAAACCAAATTAATTTACTGTATATACTCGAGTATAAGTCAAGTTTTCCAGCATGTTCTTATGCAGTTTTTGTTGTAAAATTAGGTGACTCGGTGGATATTCTGGTCAGCTTATACTCAAGTATTTATAATACATTTGTGTGAAGAGATGATAGAGAAGTTTAATAACAGCATCTAAAACCAGTCAGGGACTGACTGTGTAACAGACCATCAGATGTAAGCTCAGGGTGAAGTTGAAGATAATGGAAATAAGTCCATTAGAGGCAAAATACAACCTTGAATATATCCCCCCCCCCAAATTTCAAGAATGTCTCATGACAGATTTGATGCATTAAACACTAATGACAGACGACCTGAATAGCCATGGTAAGACATCGCTGATATCATAGAGGAAGAAAGCAAAAGGCCATTAAAAAGACAGGAGAAGAAAAGATCACAGTGGATGTATGAAGAGACTCTGAAACCTGCTCTGAATGGCAGGGTACCTATGGCAAATGTGAGAAACGATGACATCCAAGAGCTGAAAAGAGCAGCTCCAGAAGACTAAGTAAAATGTAATCATGAAATGTGCAGAGACCTCGAGTTAGAAGCCAACAATGAAGAGCACAGACAGATTTTAAACTGAAAGAACTGAAGGAAAAATGAGTACGTCTTTGGGTTGCAATACTGAAGGTCTAGGGGTAAAATACTGAATGATGCAGAAAGCATCAAAAGAAGACGGAAAGAAGACACCAGAGTCACCGTCCCCAAAACAGTGAGGCGATAGTCAGTCATTTCAGGAGGTAGCATATGCTCAAGTACCAGTGGGACTGAAGGAAGATGTCCAAGCGGCTCTGAAAGCATTAGCCGAAAACAAAGCCACCTAGAACAATATTATCAATGTCATATGCAAGTAACATTTTGCTGAAGAGCATCAAATAGCTTTTGCAGTAATACATTGACAGGGAGCCGTCGGATGTTTAGGGCAGATTCAGAAGAGGACATGGAATAAAGGATATCATTGTGGACTTCAGATGGATTGTGGCAGACAGCAGAGAATACCAGAAAATTGTTTACTGGCGTTTCATCAATCATGCAAAGGTATTTAACTGTGTGGGCCATAACAACTTAGGGGCAGCCTTGAGAAGAATGAGAATTGCAGACCACTCCATTGCACACATGTGGAACTTTACATGGATCAAGAGGCATTTGTATGAACAGAACAAGGGAATATTGAATGTTAGAAATAAATGTGTGGTGTCAAAACTGTATCTTCTCACCATATTTATTCACTCTCTATGCTGAATAACTCATCAGAGAAGCTAGACTATATTAAAAACAATGCAGCATCAGGAATGCATGAAGGCTTATTAACTACCTGTGGTCTGGAGAGGGCCCAGCCTCGCTTGCTGACAGTGAGCAGGACTGGCTTATGAGGATCGAGGATTGCTTCCTCTAGGACGGATTATAACTCACAGTCAAGAAAACAAAAGTCCTCACAAGTTATGATCAACAGAGAAAAGTTTCCACTGTCAAAGATGTCCTTTTCCTGGTATTCCCAATCAATCCTCAGAGAAGCAACAGTCAAGACATCGAAACATGCGTTGTAATAGGTAAAACTCCTGCACAAGTCTCTAGAATGCTGAGAAGCAAGGATATTATTTTGAAGACTAAGGTGTGCCTGATGCAAGCCATGGTATTTTCAATCGCCTCATCTGCATGTGATAGGTGGACACTGAATAAGGAAGACCAAAGAAATATTGATGTATTTGACCTATAGTGGTGGAGAATATTGAAAATAGCATGAACTGCCGAAAGAACAAACAGAAAAATGCTGCAGAAATTGTTGTGATGTAGAACGCAGCTTACAAGGACAGCACTATGGGAAAAACTCAAGTGTACGAGTGGCTTTCTCATTTAAGAAAAGGTAAAGTGTCGATTGATGATGTCTGTCAACTTCCAGAATGGGTGAAAATGTCGACTTTTAGTCCGTTTGGAGTTCATTCCACCACGTGAGACTGTTAATGAAGCTTTCTATTTAGAGGTTCTGAAAAGATTGTGTAACAGTGTGCAACAAATATGCCTAATTTGTGGCAGATGGGGGAATGGTTGTTCCATCATGACAATGCACCTGCTCACACAGCCATCTCATTGTGCTATTTTTTGGCAAAATAATCCAACATGCCTCCTTTGCGCCACACACCTTACTCACCTGACCTCTCTCCATGTGACTTTTTTGTTTCCGCAAATGAACAAGGGACATGAAAGGAAATTGGTTTGATGACACAGAAGAGGTGAAAATAATAAATGAGGGAGGTGCTGTCAGCCATCCAACAGGTGAGTTTGCAAACTTTTTCCAAGAATGGAATCACACATTTGACAAATATATTAAGTATAATTGAGAATACTTTGATGGTGATAAGATTGTTTTGTTACAAACATTTAAACACATAGCATCGAAACAAATTGCATTGTGGGGTTGGAGGTGGGTACCCTCTCATATACGGTTTATAAAGAAAGTTCTTGGACATTTTTATCTTTATAATGAGCCTGTAGGTGAATTAAGGAGGTTGTTAAGTTATAGTTCTTGACATAAGGAAATTGAGAGTTGAAAGGAAATAAAATTTATAAATATTTAGCACCCAGTTAGTGGGCATCAGTTCCTGACCTGTTACCACATTTCCCCCCTTTATCTGTCCCACAAGTAATTTATGAAGTCATACATGTCCATGTGTAGGTTTAGTTTCGCCCACCCTTGTCTTAAGAAGGACTGCTTTTGGGAGTTAAGATGCCCTCTTTAAGAGTAACTGGGTGATAGAAACAGTTAACACACTTGCTGATGTGTTAGGTGAGTTTTCTAGAGAAACAAAACCAGTGACACTTAATTATGCATAAGAAAGAACTTTGTATCAAAAAGAATTTTATACCAAAACAGTGGCCCAACCCAGTCCAACTCAAGTCCCTGGGTCCCGTGCTAGTTGGATCCCTCTTCAGACTCACTGTGGAGGAAGCAGGAAACTAGGAGATTACAGGTGACCTCAGATCTAATCGTCCCAGATGCTAACCGAAAGTTTAGAATCGACCAAGATTACCCAAAAAGAAAGAACTACTAATAAAAATGTCAGCCTTAGAAAACCCTATGAACATAGTTCTATTTTGGCTGATAGGAGATTGCTTTGAGTCACAGGCAACGTTATGGCAATTGCTTGTGGTTGGCTGAGCCCTACTCTACCCATACAGTAACGAGATGGGTGATGAGGCCAAGGCGATTCACCAATGAGAGACTGTGAAGTAACATTTACGTGAGTGGATTTTTTATATTGCTATACCTGTGTAGCCCTCCACCTTGAAGACCTAATCTTGTGTCATTTGAGGTTAGAATAAACTTTCAAGGGCACATCACACTAAGTAAATATAAAAGTGACTGGACGTTTAATCCAGAACGATATTCATTTATCCATTATTTTATTTTCCCTGTAGGCAACTACATAAGATATTTGCTTGGAAAATCTACTTCAGTTAGGATAACTGGGGGCCTTTTTCTCTATTAAGGGGCACCCTGACCAATATGCCCTAATATGTCAATCTCCTGACCAAGGATCTTTCTTCCTTGGTAAAGATTGGATACACCTATTGTTTCTGCTCTGGACTATTGTTGATGTTAGATGTTTTTGAGTCAGTTATGATTCATAACCACCTTATGTTCCACATAATGAAACACTGTCAAGTCCTCACCCTTCTGATTATTGTTCGGAGTGGGCCCAACATTGCTGCCCCTGTGCCAATCCATCTTGTCCAGCGTCTTCCTCTTTTTTGTTCTCCTTCTACTTTACCAAGCATGATGTCTTTTCTATGAACTAGTCTCTTCTGATAACATATCCAAAGTATGTGAGACAAAGTCTTACCATCCTTGCCTCTAAGGAGAATTCCGGCTGTACTTCTTCCAATACAGATTTTTAATTTTCAGTCCATGGTACTTTTAATATTCTCCACCAGTACTGTAATTCAAATGCATCAATTTTTCTTTGATCTTCCTTTTTCAACATCCAGCTTTCATATACATATGAGTCAATTGAAAATACCATGGCTTACGTTAGGTGAGCCTTAGTCCTTCAAGCAACATCCTTGCTTTTTATCACTTTAGAGAAGTCTTGTGCAGCAGATTAACCCAATGCACTGTGTTGCTTCCTCTCTGTACTGCTGCTTCCACGAGCAGTGATTGTGGATTCAAGCAAGATGAATTCCTTGCCAACTTCAACCTTTTCGCTATTGGTCCAGTTGTGAGGATTTTGGAGTTCTTTACATTGAAATGTATTCTTACTGAAGGCTGTAGTCCTTGATCTTCATCAGCAAGTGCTTTGGGTCCTCCTCACTTTCAGCAAGCAAGGTGGCGTCATCTGCATTTTGCCGGTTGTTACTGAAATTTCTTCCAATCTTGAAGCCATGTTCTTCTTCATATAGTCCCACTTCTCTCAGGATTTGCTCAGCATAAATATGGAATCACTGTGGTTGAAGAATACAGTTCTGACACCACATCTTTCTTTGTTTTAAGTTTGTTCTGTTTACACCATGGTCCCTTGATTTGTGTATAGATTCTGAAAATGTACCATTAAGTATTTGGAGTTTCCATTCTTCTCAAAGCTATCCATCGTTCCCTTTGGGACTCGCATTTTATTGTGCTCTGTGGTTGATTGACTCCCCTTTTGAGACTGTCGCATAAAGATTGTAATGAGTTCACAGGAAAGGCAGACTCTGGTCAGATGGCCCTGCAGCCCCCGTGGAGAGATTTTGTGCTGGTGTTCTGGGTTAACTCCCAGAAGGCAGTTCTCCATCTCCAGTGTGAGGCAGCAGCACAGTAAGCAGAGTGACTGGTGTTTACACTCTGAAATTAGGTCTTTGGCTTACGTTACAGCTTGATTTTTCTTGCTATATGACCCGGGGCAAGTTGCTTTAGCTCTCTGTGCTTTAGTTTTCTTATCTGAAAAATGGTAATGGTACTATTTCAGACCAAGTAGGGCTGTTTAAGGAGCTAATGAAGTAGTTCATACAAAGCCCTTGGCAAAATATAATAGCTAATTACATTTTAATAATTTTTGCCTATAAACAAATAATGAATAAATATTTATTGGACGTCGAGCATTGCTATGTCTTTTACCTGAACATCATTTAAATCTCACAGCATTCAGCAGGATGGAAAATATTTTGAGTGCAATTTACAGAGAGGCAATTAGGACCTAGATTAGCTACAATAGCCAAGAGAGATGCAGCAGGTAACCAACCAAAGGAGCAAATAATATCACATATATGTTCTAGCCCAGCAAGTGGGCCTCAGCTTTGTTTTCTGCTCCTGAATTCTTTCCCTGGTTACAGGGTTCCTTACATGGAAGCATTGTGATGCTGCTTTTAAGTCCAACAGGAAAGAACTAGATGTTTCTATGTCACCAGGAAACGAGAGCTCTGCTACATCCTGACCCACTTCTCTCTTTCCCCAACCCGTCTGCTTCATTATCTCAGTGGCACTCTCTCCCGGAAGCCCCTCTTGTTCCAGGTTAACCCAACTTGCCAGTGTTCCTTTGATTGTGTTCAAATCCCTTGAGGACCACTTCAGTGCGATCCTTCTCTCGTTCCCTGTGGCAGGTCTTCTGGGGACGGTCTTCTGCCGCCCTACTTGGGCTGCTCTCAAGAAGAGGCAGTGAGAGTGTCCGCTTCATGCCTCAGTGTGTGCTGCACTTTAGGGGCAAGGAGGGGAATTCTATGAATCGCCTGAATCTCTCTGAATCGCCTGTTTGGTAGTGCTTAACCAAGAAAGTCCATTGCAAAAAATCGGAGTCTAATTGTAATCAAAGCCCATGATTCCTAGGTCTACAGTCTTCATTCGGGAAGTTGAAGGACTTTGGTAGGAGCTTAAGTTTGGTTGTTGACTGCAAGGATGGGGGTAAATGCTGGGGGCTGATTTCTGAGACTCAGTGAGAAGTTTCTGTCCAACCCAGACCACAAGTAAAGGATGCTGCATGCTCAAGGACAAAGCGAGGGTCCCCTTACAAGAGAAGAAGTGGCCATTTCTGAGAGACTTTAGGGTCAGCAAAACAAGAGGAGTGGACTGAGATTGAATTCTAGAAGATGTCACAGCTGATAGAAAACAGATGAAGAGTGAGCCAGAGGGAGTTCTGGACCCTAATTGCCAAGGTTCTTTGTAACTTCGGTTTGTGATGTGTGATACATGGGACGGGGTGAGCGTTTAGAGAAACCTTAATGAGCCTTGTATACAGTGGGACAAGCCCAAATTATTTCCTTTTCACCATCCTGCATCATGCTGTCCTTTAAATCTTAAAAGCAGGTACGATGATGGTCAGCTCCAGGACAGACTGCTAGTGTGTCCTAATATGAAATATCGCTGGATCTCATTGCAGATGGATTTCTCTTTCTATGATTGATGAAAGTATGTTATGAGTGTCCTGATCCTCTCGTGATTTTTAGATGACTTGTGGGGAGCTTAGACGAGTTGGCACTCCTTATTGTCGCCCTATTCTGCGTTCAGACATCCTTGAAAAGCAGTCATTATTTTAAGTCTCTTTCTGTTTTTAATCTTTTCCGCCTCATCTGCAGGTTATAACTTTTTTCTCTTTAAGATGCAGCTGGAGCATTCTCTGCCTTTCGTGTTTTGTACACACCTCTATTGTAGTACTAACAATAGCTGAAGTTTATATAATGCTCATTATGCATGAGCACAACCAATTTATAAGTCAAATACTCTTATTATATCTATAAAGCAGATGAGAAAGCCAAAGTTTTAAGTAAATAGCTAATTCACCTAAACAACAATTTATACTTCCTCAGGGTAAAGAATCTATTCATCAGTACGTTTGGCAAACATTCAGAGCATGCAAGGGATCACTCTTGGTCCTAGAAGCTCAGGAGGGAACAAAACAGATAAAATCTCTGCCAGTTTTTATATACTGAAGGGAGAGACTGACAAGAATAATTGCATACATCTATAATACGATGTCAGGAAATTATGATGGCAAGAGAGAAAACAATGTGGGAGAATGGAACAGAGGATATGGAAGAATTTCTACTTCAGATGATGAAATAACAGGAGGCCACCCTGGGGAGGGGATACGTAGGCAGAGCCCTGACTAAATGGCATGATTTCCTGTGCTACAAGATGGTGACCTCTTTTGAAAGCAGGGTCTGGTTTGACTTATTTGCCTTTCTAACACACTTCCAGATTTTTGGCACCAAGAAGAAGCTCATATAAAGAAGTTAGGAATAGGATTATGAAAACCAAACAATGGATGAGAAAGCCACGTCTGAAGTAGCAAATGATTAATAAGAGTGTTTGCTTGGAGGGGTAATCGAAGGACACTGCTGAGAGGAAATTCTCCTCTTAGCTCCTTGCATTTCATGGTCCACTGACTTCCTGTCCAAGAAATACATGCTCCCAGTCCTCTGCAGTGTTTGCTGTGTCTTGCATATTCATTGGCCAAATCTGTTTCAATCCCCACTCTGCTGTGGGGAGTCCTGGTCTACTCTCCTTTACTCCAGGAACTGGACAACCAGAAACACTTATGTCTGCCTACACCACCAAAGATCAAGAAAGCAGAAATGATCAGAAGAGAAGTAAGTTCTAAAATTGTACTCTCCTTGCCAAGGTAGCAAATTTGAGACTTAATTCAGGTACAATGCAATGATTTAATCACCTCACATCAGTTATTTAGCCAAAAGGCTGAGAAGCGATACATCAACTCCTGAAAGCAAATCACATATTATTGATGAATGTCAAATGAAGGAGGAAACATTACTATTAACAGTTTCTTGGTGATTAAAGAGGAAGAGAGGGCTTGGACATTCATTCAGCATTTACTTTATATGGTTTTTCTTCCAGGTATTAGGATACTACAAATGCATTGTCAGCGTTCACGCGCAGTCGAAAGGCTAATTGTGCAAATAAATGTTAGCTGTTTCTGAAAGACCAGTCAACATCGATTGACCTAATGAGATTATTTTATGACATATCGGTGGTTCACTGGGAGAATTCTCACCTGCTACAGCGAGACCTGCATTTAATCACCAGCCAATGCACTTCAGTCCCCATAGTTGATTCCCACCTATGGAAGTCAGCGATGGCTTGTGTACTGCTCCAAAGCGGAGCAGGTTTCAGATGAAGGAAACTTAGGAAACGCAAACAGTGAAAACCCTTGTGCTCCTCACACACTTTAGTCTGTAACCAGCCCAAACTGGTTGAGCAAGGGATGTGTGTGAGTTGGGGCTGAATTGACTGAATTGGATGCTGACAACCACAGCATCAATGACATATTATTAAGAATAAAGGAGAGAGATATACTCATTTTTCATTTAATTAAATTGTTTTGCATTGAAATATTCCTGTATAAACTTCATGCTGGTTTCTCTGTAAAGTCAAACAGTGAATTGGAAATTTACAAGAGAATTGGAAAAAGATCTCATGGACGAATAGCAGGAGTGGAACAGGGAATAATGTTGAACTTGGACTTGCTGAACTTTGATGAGTTAGTGAGTAATCATGCCGGATGTCGGTAGGATTTTGCATGCTATTAAATATCTTATTGTATCCCGAAGCACTTTCCCCCCTTCTTTATTCCTTCCCACGCTCTTTGCATTACTGCTTCACATCCTGAAATAGCCCCAGCCAGATGCCAGACTGGGCTGTCTCACCCAGGCGTTCCAATTACCCAGGGTGCCAGGGGCTTCATATCATTCATAGCCCATCCAAAGTCCAATGCGGGGAGTTAGAAATAATCTGTGATTCTTCTTATGGAGAGAGACGTGAATTATGAATTTGATTTTTAATGGAAGACACTTTAATATTTCATTTCTCAGTCTGGCGAGATATAAAACCTTTATTACTTCCGGTGACGGAAGCCGGGACAGACCATGCTCATCACTCTTTGGTCCTGGTTCTGTTCACCTCCGTGTCTTGGCCTCTGCTGCATCAGTTACAATGTGCCATTCTGAGTGGCACCGACCAGTTGGTCAGTCAGGATATCATGCTTGTTGAAGTAGCAGGGCAGCGGAAAAGAGGACGACGTTTGACAAGGTGGGTGGACACCGGCAGCTGCACATGACCTTGACGGGTTTTGTTCTGTTGTACATGGGAATGCCGTGGGTCAGAACAGAATCTACAGTGCCTAACAACAAGCTTGATCTTGAAGCATCCTCAGCATCTTTGTATAATATGGCATTCTCCTTTGATTAGTTACTATATATATAGTAGTAGGATCCTCTGATACCTTGCCTCTGCATCAGATTTACTGTAAAATCATATACTCAAATGGAAAACTAATGAAAACCTCAAATCTTCAGAATTCTAAGACTGCGTAGTTATCCTTGCTTTGTGTAAAAGAGTCTTAACATGCACTAGCCAGCTTACCTGAGGAACCAGCATGAATCTTTTAAAAGGATTACCCTCAAAATAGTTTTCCTCAGAAAGTTGAGAAAGAGGGAGAAGGGCTGCATCCTGGAATTCCAAATCTGTCTCCAGTTTTTACTGCTCAGTCTTGAGTCTACTCAATGTTGCCACTGACTCTCACATCTCTTCCTTGTGACTTCTGTATCCTGCGTTCAGCTTTCCATCACAGTGAGTCTTAACTACATGGTGCTCCCTTAGGATGACTGCCGAGATGTCTTGAGGTTGGATTCTACCATGTCCGAGAGTCTAGACAGAGGTCCCACAGTGTTCAGGTGGGTTCTGCTGGAGCCAGAAGAAAAGGGAGCACTTCTAGTCTTTGTCCTTCTGGAGAGTTCGGATGGAAAAGAAACGTGTGTGAGTAGGAATGGCTTGTTTACCCTCACAGTTCTGGTTTAGGGTCATTAGTAAAGGTGGCCTTAAGCTTGACCTTTGCCTGGACCTGCGCCTTCTGCTTTATTAGTGCTAGTGCTGAGCTCCCATTTCACTACACATCTCTTTGGGCCTACATTGACATAAATACCTAAAATAATATTGGCCCTATTTTGCAGCATGCTATGGATTTTGGATTGTCATCATGACAGAAAAGAAAAATCGGAATGAGGAGAGGTGGTGGCCCTTTCCCTGTTTTCCAAGTACATGACGGAAATGGAAAATGAAATTTGCCATGGTAATAGAATTGGGAGCTTATAGTTCATATGCTCCTCCTATTGTATCTCTCTGAAGAAAAGAGACAATGAGTTTTTTTTAGGCAATGCTTACTTTTATTTTATTTTAATAAAAGTTTACTATTAGCGAAGTATACTTAGATGAATAGCTTCTTCCTCGATTACCAAAAGTAATAGGAACTTAAAATAAAATTTGGATCTCTGGAAAATCCAGCTACAGAAAACAGAGAGGTACATTAGTCCCTGAGGCCAAAGATATGCTTGATGTAACCCATACTCACTTCAATCACCTGATGTGCTTACAAAAGCTGAACAATAAATGAGGAAGACTCACGAATTTATGCATGTGAATTATGGTGTGGATGAAGAATATTGAATATACAATGGATTGGCAGAAGAACAACCAAATTTGTTTTGGAAGAAGCTCAAACGCTCTATTGCTTAGACGTGAGGATGGTGCGGCTTCATTTCACAAACTTCAGAAACGACAATCCATGGAGAAGGGCAGCATAGGAGGGTCAGTGAAAAAGGGGAGGCTGTCAAGATGGATTGACGCAGTGGCTGCAATGTGGCCTCAGACAGTAGCGACGGTGAGGATGGTGCTGGACCTAACAGTGTTCCACTGTCTTGTCTTCCGAATTTCTTGGCCTGGACAGTGAGTGCTTCCGGCTTTGCATTCAATTTTGGAACATCTCCCCTTACATTCTGTCATTCCTGGCGTCTTATTATCAGTTAATACCTTCAGTGCAGTTAGAATTTGTTCCTGTAATCCCATGTAATGGAATGCTGTCTTTATCATATACTACCTCCTGAAATGGTTGAACATTGACCAATTCTTTTGATGCTTCTTGTATTGTTCAATATGTTGCCCATGGCATATTTCATTAGTGCAACTCAAGGCTTGAATTTTTGCATTATTTCTTTCAGCTTAAGAAGTGCTGGGTGTTTTCTTCCCTTTTGACTTTCAAAGTTCAAGTCTTTACATTATAGTACTGTACCGCATTTCTCAAATTGCTCTATGAAATCGCATGTTCAGCTTTTTAATTCACCATTTCTTCAATTTGATTTAGCTATTTTACCTTCAGGAGCAGATTTCAGAGTCTCTTTTAACATCTATTTCCATACCCCCCTTTATATTCTATCTTTCATATAAAGTTTTGGTTTCCTCATGTGTGCCCTGGATGTTGTCCCACAACTCAGTCATTAGAGTTCAATGCATCACATCGGTTTTTGAGATGGTCTGAATTCAAGTGGGATATACTTGGTGTGATACTTTGCTTTTAATCGCCCTGTTTGAATTTTCTTCAGCTTCAAATGGAACTTGCATGCTTCCAACTGATGATCTCTTTCACATAATGATGATGATGATATTGATGACGGAAAGTTTTCTTTCTGTGAGCAATTTTGTGTGTCCAGCACATTGCTAAGTGTTTCACATATTTTTTCTTTTAATCCTCCTAATAATAATTTGCTACAGATAATGCTTTTATAATCTATCTTTTTTATAAAGAAACACAAGCCTAGAGACGTTAACTAACTTCCCAAGTTATCAAAGCTATCATGAAAGTGTTGGAAAGAGAAATCTGTATATGCTTTGTTTCTAAATGATGGATTTTCTAGTCCTTGCTGTGCTTTCCTGCTCTTACTACTTCATCTGTGACATGCCTTAAGATGTGCATCTCCCTAGGTAGTGAAGTCTTCACTTGCCTATGACCCTAAGGATTGGTGGTCTGAAACAATGGAAGTCCATGGAAAAACCAATGGAAGTCCATGGAAAAACCAATGGAAGTCCATGGCAGAAAGGGCCTGGCTATTTTTTTTTCCTCTCTATTCTTTTTACATTTTATTAGGGGCTCATACAGCTCTTATCACAATCCATACATATACATACATCAATTGTATAAAGCACATCTGTACATTCTTTGCCCTAATCATTTTCAAAGCATTTGCTCTCCACTTAAGGCCTTCGCATCAGGTCCTCTTTTTTTTCCCCTCCCTTCCCGCTCCCCCCTCCCTCATGAGCCCTTGATAATTTATAGATTGTTATTTTGTCATATCTTGACCTATCCGGAGTCTCCCTTACCCCCTTCTCTGCCGTCTGCCTCGCAGGGAGGAGGTCACATATGGATCCTTGTAATCGGTTTCCCCTTTCTAACCCACTCACCCTCTACTCTCCCAGTATCGCCCCTCACACCCTTGGTCCTGAAGATATCATCCACCCTGGATTCCCTGTGCCTCCAGCTTCCATATGCACCAGTGTACAACCTCTGCCCTATCCAGTCCTGCAAGGTAGAATTTGGATCATGGTAGTTGTGGGGAGGAAGCATCCAGGATCTGGGGGAAAGCTGTGTTCTTCATCGGTACTACATCGCACCCTGACTGACCCATCTCCTCTCCTAAACCACTCTGTGAGGGGATCTCCAGTGGCTGACAAATGGGCTTTGGGTCTCCACTCTGCACTTCCCCATTCATTCACTATGAGATATATATATATTTGCATGATGCCTTATATCTGGTCCCTTTGGCACCTCATGATTGCACAGGCTGGTGTGCTTCTTCCATGTGGGCTTTGTTGCTTCTGAGCTAGATTGCCACTTATTCACCTTCAAGCCTTTAAGACCCCAGACACTATGTCTTTTGATAGCCGGGCACCACTAGCTTTCTTCGCCACATTTGCTTATGCACCCGTTTGTCTTCAGCAATCGTATCATGGAGGTGGGCAGCCAATGATAAGAGTTTTTGTTCTTTGATGCCTGATAACTGATCCCTTCAGAACTACGTGATCACACAGGCTGGTGTGTTCTTTTATGTGGGCTTTGTTGCTTCTGAGCTAGATGGCTACTTGCTTATCTTCAAGCCCTTAAGACCCCAAACACTATCTCTTTTGATAGCCGGGCACCATCAGCTTTCTTCACCACATTTACTTGTTTACCCGCTTTGGCTTCAGCAGTTGTGTCGGGAGGGTGAGCATCATAGAGTGCCAATTTAATAAAAGAAAGTATTCACGCATTGATGGAGTGTTTGAGTAGAGACCCAAGGTCCTTCCGCCACCTTAATACTAAACCTATAAATATAGACACATAGATCTATTTACCCATCCTCATATATATATTTGCATGTACATGTCTTTATCTAGACATCTATACATGCCCTTTGACTCCTAGCTCTTTTCTCCATCTCCCTTGACTTTCCTCCTGCCCTACTACCATGCTCCGTCCCCACCTGGGTTACAGCTATACCTCTTCTCTATGCAAACTTACCCTTGATCATTCCCTACCAGGGCCTGGCTATTTCTGTAAAGTTATAGCCACCACTTCTCCACAGAGCAGTTCTACCTTGTAGCACATGAGCTCGTGAAGAGTTGTAAAATACTCAATAGTAATAGATTTTAAGATTCCTTCTGACGGATTCTGGGCCTCCTTCACCTTCTCGATATTGTTCACCAGCTTTCTTTCTTTTGCTCAGTAACCCGCACTCTGGCATGACATCAGTTCTCAATGACCCAGTGACTTCCCAGAAGGTAGCAACAAAGAAGTAATTTAGAGAATGAGGCATACTTAAGGTCATCTTACTTATGTCAGCTCCATTAAGTTTTCATTAACAGTGAGAATGGGGTTTCTTGAATCATCATAATGCCAGGAAGCATTGCCTCGATTAAAATAAAAAACATCAACTAATATGAAATCTTGTCTACAATTCATCGGAGTCCAGAAAAGCATTGTAGGTGTCATTGCCAATTTCCCACTGAAAAATTAACATCCCTCTTCTGACCAAATGGTGAACTACCAGGTTAGTGCTTCAAAGAAATCTGTATATGTTATTGATTCTTCTTATGTTTTTTATACATTTATCATTAGACACAATATGGACTCAGATTTTTAGTATTATCATTTAGACTGGAAAAGTGTGTAAATATTTTGAAAGTTTTCCACTCAATTTTTGTCAGTATACTTTTATAAGGCAAAAGTCAAGTCTGTATAAACCTTCTTGTTCATAGGGCAATGATATGGTGATCCTAATGATGTGTTTTATGAGTAAATAATTTCTCACCTCTACACTATTTATCATGGGATTCAACCTATACAATTTTGAGAACATTTATTGACTTTTAAAGTCCTGGTGAGCATTGCTGAAATTGCTTTTCTTGGAAAGTCTTCCTTTTCTCTGCTTCTAGAGCTAAAGAACTCAACATCATTCCACCATGAGTCTACTCTGACTATCCAATTTCTAGATTACTTGTAGTCATCCCTAGACTCTTCTCTCCCCATTTAATTATAGTTGTGTTTTATCAACATGTCTCACAAAGAGAGGCAGTGTGGCTTTAAAAAAGTATAAACAAGGAATTCAGCAAACACTGGCTTTCCCACTTAATAAATTATGTTATTCCTGCAAGGTTCATATCTTTCATACGTCTCAATTTTCCAAACTTAAAAAGCAGATAGTCTTTTACCCATTGTTGGTGTGATTATGCAATGATTAAACTTCTGTGGAAAACAGTGGCATTTCCCTGAAAAAGTGAACAGAATTATCAGCAACCATGCTCCTATTATACCACATGTTTATGTAAATAACACATCACCTTTATGTTAGTTTTTCTCTCTCCCATCTGGGAGGTGTTTTTATGAGGGCCATTCTGACCTTTTTTTTTTTTTTTTAACATGCTGTTGTAAGAAATTCATTTAGTACACTTTTTAAAAACCCCTGGGGGATAGGGAGTGGTTATGAAACAAACATAGAGGGTGCACGTTATTTGTATTACATATGGTATATGCAAAAAAAGGAGAGCCGGAACACAAACAGATACTTGGACTGCAATATCTCCACAGCATTGTTCATAGTAATTCCATGAGGGAAACTGTTTCCAGGTGCACCAACAGATGAATGGGTAAACAAAGATGGAGAAATCATACAAGAAAGCTTCAAGGTTTGTGGGAGAAAACTTCATTATCTTTTAATTCCTTTTTCCCATGAATTTTTGAAGCCCCTTTGTACAATGCATTGTTATTTGGCTATCAAGAGAAATGAAGTCCTGATACATGGTACAACCTAGATCAGCTTTGAAGATATTTTGCTGATATGTCAGTCATAGAAGGACAAATGTTGTAGGATAGTACTTACATAAATTATCTAGAATAGGCAGGCATACAATAACCAAAGGGCCTGCAGGGAGCGGGGGCCAGGGGGAGGCAGGTAAAAGGAAGAGAGTGTAAAGACTCAATATTTAAGCGATACTGAGCTTCTGTTAAGGGGGATATAGAAAACATGGGATGGAGAAGGCTTATGTGAAAATTGGACCTAAACTAAGGAAGATAGAAGAAAAATCGCTACATGTGATTTATGGTGTTGGCAAAGAATGTTGAAAGTAACTTGGACTGCCTAAAAGAACAAACAGGTCTGTCTTGAAAGAGGTATAGTCAGACTGCTCTTTACATGCTTGCATGGCAATACTTTGTCTCACACATTTTGGACATGTTATCAAGAGAGACTACTCCTTGGAGAAGGTCATCATGTTTGGTAAAGAGGAGGGAAATGGTAGAAGAGGAAGGCCCTTGTGATAGGTAGGTTTATTGTACCAACCTGGCCAATAAGAACATGTGGGATTAATAAGGTTGCAGTTTGATTGAAGGCCAAAGAGATAAATGGATTGGCAAGCCCCACTTCACCTTCTCTTGTTCTCTGGTTATCGTACCAGTGAGCCGTTGCCTTAGTTAGTTCTCTGCCTCAACTTGTGAGCCATACTACCCATGGGACACCCAACCCATGGATCGTGTCCCAAGAGCTGGAGGTTCCTTTGAGACCTGCTTCCCCACGCTGCTGGTATATATCACTTAGCTTGGGATAGTAGGATCCTGTGGTCTGGCTGACTTGTTGTTTGCTGCCTGTGGCTGAACTGCCTGAATTGCTCTATGGAAGACTCAGCTCAAGCAAGCTATGCATCTCTTTAGCGTCTCCAAATGAGGTCATCAAGCTGCCACCTGATTGACAGGGTAACCTCCACCCCTTCACCCTTAATTCTCTCATATGGATAACAGATTATGTAACTAAGACAAGTGTCAAGTTTATGAGGGGTCTGTAGTAGTTATATAATCTGGTGTCAACTTTTGAAGAGGTGGAGTCTAGCTTGTCAATCAGGTTGCAGCTTGATGACCTCATTTGGAGGTGCCATGAAGACAGATCGCCCACTGGATGCCAGATATGCACAGAAAATTTACTTACGTGATTACACACACCTTTGGCGTATCCTCCATTCTATTAATAAAATTAAGGAATGAGGTAATTTATTCGGGTACTCTTGTTGGAGACCAGAAAATCGGGATGGTATCTCTTCTCACTCCTCGACCTCCATGTTTGTTCATACTTAGTTCTTTCCCCCTAGGCTCAGTCTCTTTTGTGTTGATGGGTCTTAGCCCTTATTGCTGGTTAAGAGATAATCCATAAATATTTGTTGTCCATGCTAATATAAAAACAACATCAGACTCATTTTACTTATACAATAGTAGTTTTAGTAACTCTGGCATATTTGAGCTGGTATAAGCAAATGAATACGGATTTAAAGTTATTTAATTAGAATATAATATTTCTATGTTATGGATCTGATAAATTTCACTCAAAAACTTTATAAAATTTTTTCTAAAATGTGTTGGAATAATGGATGTATGTATGGATTGTGATGAGAGTTGTATGAGCTCCCAATAAAATGATTTAAAAAAGAAAAACTGTGTTTGAAACATTAGACCAAAAAGATGTAGCGAAGTAGATAAGAATAAACTATTGTTGTTGTTGTAGTATGTAAGCATGTGTGTTTGTATACATGTTTATATATTTTAAAGCACTTAAAAAAAAACTGTGTTCACATTGCCTTTCTTTTTTGTTCCTATAGGTCAAGAGTTTGGTTTTCAATTAGCTGTTAGAGGCCCATTTGCATTGCAGGGATTGGTAAATATATGTGACAGAAAATAATTTAAGATTTTGTTTATTGAAGCTGAAAAAAACCAAGACTTGTGAACCAATTGATTCAAACATCTGTCATATTTGGACAGAGTGTTTATACCACAGTTTGAATACAAATTGAATTTTGGCTTACAAGCAGGTTCTTATTTCAAAAATGGTTTACCTCAAAAACGTTGTGAAGAAAATGCTTTTTACCTTTTCCAAACATTTATGCTAATTTGAGCATGGGTAAGTTTAAAAGCAGGAAGGAAAAAAATCTCTTGAAAAAGGAGGGATTGAAGATACTAGTGAGAAAATTACAACCCTATTATCCCAGTGTAAAGCCTTAAATTTTTAATTTCTTTTTCTCTTCATCACCCTTATCAAATCAGTCATCCAGTCTTAGAAATTCTTTCTCTATAACACCTCCTGATTGTCCCAGTTCCCCTGCTCCCCCTTTTATATTGGCAGCATCCTCATTCAGGCCTGGGCTTCACTTACTCATAGGCCATTATGATCATTTAATACTTCATTTCTTGGTTTCTTGTTTCTTGTGACTCTGATCTGTTTCAAACATGTTACCAAGTTCAGCTTCTTAAAAGGCTGCTTTCTCCACATTACTCGACGCTGTGGGTTCAAGTCTCAATGTTCTTGCTAACACAGAGACTCACTGCATCTGATATTGGTGGCTCCACACATCAGGTCTAGTTTGCCTGCTTCCCAGCCTTGTCTCCAACATTTCTGAATGCTAAGCTCTTCCTCCTTACAGTCTGCTTATTATTTTCCAAGTGCTCTTGACCTTGTCCAGGCTGTGGTTTTATTCAGGAAACTACCAATCACCTAAAATTTGGTTTTCTGTTTTTATTTTAAGATTATAAAGAGAGTGTCATAAAGTTTTACTTCTGGGGCCTACATTTTTCAAATATGTACATCTATGTTCATTATTGTTGTTGTTAAATGCTTTTGAATCCGTTCCGAAGCATGGGGACTCTGTATATATTAGAACAAGGTACTGCCTGATCCTGCACAATCATCACAGTTGCTCTTATGTTCCAGCTAGTTATTTCAGGCACGGTGTCAATCCATCTCTTGGAGAGCCCTTCTCTTTTTCACTGACCCTCTGTTTTGCCAAGCATGCTAATCTTTTCCAGGGATTGTCCTCTCCTCCTAGTATATCTGAACTATATGAGATAAATTTTCACCATCTTTGCTTCTAAGGTGCATTCTGATTGAACTTCTTTCAAAACAGATTTGTTTGTTCTTCTAGCAGTCCATGATACTTTCAGTATTCTTTGGCAACACCATAATTCAAATGCATTGATTCCCTTTGGCCTTCCCTAGTCAAGGTCCCACTTTCACCTGCATATGAAGTGATTGAAAATAGCCTGGCCTGAGTCAGGCTCATTGTAGTCTTCACAGTGACATTCTAGACCTGCAACATCTTAAAGAGGTCTCCGTGCAGTAGATTTTCCCAGTGCAATGCCTCATTTTATTTACTGACTGTTGTATTCCTGATCATTGCTTGTGGAGGCAAGCAAATTGAAATTCTTGATAAATTTTATCTTTTCTCCATTTATCACGATAATGCCTGTTGGTCCAGTGTTGCGGATTTTCTTTTTAAACCCTCATTTGCCATCCATATGGAACGATTCAGTCTTAGCATTTTAATATAAGGAATATATTTAAGATTTTGTTCATTTAACTAACTAATATAGGCAAATCATCTAGCATGGTACTCAGCATTCTGAAATGATAGTGATCACTATTTCCATCAAGAGAATGGCGTGATGAAGACAATATGGATGAAGTCCGGACACTTCCTTTTTAGCACTGCTTTTCGTGTCACAGAAGTCCTGGTGGCATATGAGTGAGTGTTGGTCTGCTAGCTGCGAGATCTGTTCTTCAGACTTTGAGGTCACTGCGCGAGGTAGACAGGGCTGTCAACTCTCCTAAAGATTTACAGTCTCAGAAACCTCAGGAGGACTTCTATGGGGTTGCTCTGAGTTGAAATTTACTTAATGGCAATGGGTTGGCTTTGGATTTCTGTGTGATCTTGAGCAATGTGTAGTACCTTCTGGTGTCAAGTTCTACATCTCTTAAGTAAGGACGAAGATTGCAGCACTTTTACAGCACTCACACCCCTCTTTCAAATGCAATCTTAGGCCAAAAGTCCGTGGTTGAAAGTTGTAAAAAGACTGCTGCTGTAACTAATTAAGAGAGTGGAGCCTGAAGTTCAAGCCTTGGTGTCACTGCCGAGTGCATTGGGGGATTGCGGAGATGATGCAGAAGAGAGGGACAGGGGATTTCCAAGATGCTTTGGAATAATTTTTCTCTTCCATTGAAGGAGCTCTGATGGTATGATGCGTTACACACTGCACTGATCCCCCCAAGATTAGTGGTACAAACCCACCAATTGCTGTGCAGGAGAAAGATGAGGCTTTCTGCTCTCCCAAAGATTGAAAGTCTTCACAATGGAAGGGTCAACTCTACTGTGTCCTAGAGGATTATTATGCATCAGACCAATCCAAAGGAAGAGCATTTGATTAGGTTTGGGTTGATCGCCTACATGATTTTTTACTAAGCCATTATTAAATCTCTATCAGAGAAGTCCCAAATAGCATAACAAAAGCAACAGATATAATATAGTTTAACTGCTGAACAAATCAGTGACAGAACCCTTTATATTATAGATTTAATCCATATGTCTTATCACCTTAGTTTGGCATATATACATATATTTATTTAAAATATATTTCATTATATATAACAATGTAAAACAACATGCATACACATATCATATAACATAATACACAATATAACACATAATATATACTTTTATATAAAATATATATTTCTAGTCAGAGCCCATTCAACCATAGTTGTCAAAAATCAATAATTTAAGGACAGAATTATTACCTTTTTTTTAACCTCTCACTTAATTTCCATCACAAAGCTGTCAGCTTCCTCCTGGTCCAAATAGGATTCTCAATGTGAATAAGCTTAATTAATGTCTTTGTAGGATATTATCAATGCTAAATCAGTCTTAATTGACTGTGCACTAGGTTCTGTTTCCATTTTCTCTTCCAATAAACTTTAGCAGAGGTGTTATTATTGCCCTTATATTGATGAGGAGATTGGAACTCCCCTTCAAGGAACTGAAACAGTCACAGGGCTATTAAGTGGCAGGGCCAATATTTAGACCCAGATGTATTGGTTTCATTTCAAGCCTCTTTACTTTGCCATAAGATCCAGTAGAAATGCAAAGAAGAAAGCCACACAAGCTTTGCTTTATCCAAAATGTATTCTTATTGTTCAGCTTGAGAATGCCAAGGAGCTCAGAGACTCTCTCGTATCCATCCAATGACACACAGTTAATAGGTATGCTAGATTTTTCAAAGGCATAATGGATAGATTTTGTTCATGCTTCAAATTGTGGTGAAAACATTTGCCTTCTGATATTAATACTTATTGTTTTTTTTGAGGTTCAATGCATAGTTCTTCTGTTAATTCCCAAGGCTTCAGAGGAAGCTTGCATTAATAAATAACAAATTGTGTTATTATGCAATCTACTCTCATTTTCTAGAAGCTTAAAAACTCTCCACTTATTCTGGAAGCTAAGAGGAATGGTCACCTGCAGTGTCTATCAAATGCTGGCCCAGTTTTCACTTCACTGTTAATTTCTCACTGAAAATGCTTACCCCAAATGTATAAGGGACCCACTAAACTGCAGTAATCAACATACAGTGAAGCTCAGACTCCATGGACTTATGAAAATAGAGTGGAATGCAACATTTTAGCAATGCTATCGTGATGTCAGCTGCCTGATTAGGCGGCTATAACTGCAGGAATTACTACTTCAATATCACATTAGCACATCATTAACTTGAGCCTTGCCACAGCACTATGAAAATTAGCAATTTTCATTTGTAGAAAGGCACAAAATGAACTTTTCCTGCTGTTTAAATGTGCCTTATGTGTGTGTGTTGGTGTGGGGTGGTGGTAGAGGATGTGTAAAACAGAATCAGACTTTTATTTTCTATATTTGCATATAGAAATAAAATCCAAGACATATTAAAATAAAATAGTATCAATTATTTTATGCCCTTATTATTTTTATATACACTTGCTAGCTGCTCAAAAATCCTCTCAAAAACAAGGTGGTTAGAAATACAGAAGCAAAGAAACAAATAAATGAGACCCCCCATCGCATCATTTCCAAACTATATTTACTTATTAAAATCATATCAATACAAAAATTTTGAACACCTGAACACAAAATGTTTCCTATTAACTATGTGGAAGTGTTCTCATTTTAAAATGGGACCTGCTGTCACTGTCATTTGGTGCCATTGAGTCCCGTCCAACACTCACAACCCTGCTACACACAACAGAGCAACACACCGCTGAGCCCTGGGCCATCCTCACCATTATTGTGGTGGCCGAGCTTATCTGTCCAGCCACCTAATTGAAGATCTTTCTCAACCTACTTTATTACAGGTCTTCTTTCTCACTGGCTTTATACTTTATAAAACACGACGTCCTTCTCTAGGGACGGTACTCTCCTAAGGACATTTCCAAAATATGTAAGGGGAACTCTTGCCACCCTTCCTTCTAAGGAGTATTACTGCTCTTTTTCTTCTCATACAAATTTATTTGTTCTTCTTGCAGTCCATGATAAATTATTCTTCACCAGCACCATACATTTAAATACATCTCTTCTTCTCCAATCTTTTTGATTTATTGTCTAGATTATGTATGCATAGGAAAAGATAGAAAATAAAAAGGTGTTTTTAAAATTTCATGGAAAATGCATTTAAAAATAATAGAATATTTTTGTGAACTTTTTGAAGCTCCCTTGAACCATGGTTTGAGTGTGTTTTAACTTTACAGAGAGGTCTTTTGCAGAAGATTTGCCAATCAATTATATCATTTGAATTATTGATTGCTTCTTCCATGATCATTGGTTGTGGATCCGAGATATTCTTGATGACTTTACTCCTTTCTCTGTTTATCATGATGTTGCTTACTGATCCAGTAGTGAGAATTTTTGTTCTATACTAAGGCAAAACCCATATTCTTCATTTTCATCAGCAAGTGCTCCAAATCTTCTTAGCATACCACAGGTTAGTCAAGAGTCTTCTTCCAATATTGTTATGTCTGTCTTCATGATTTTTAATATTAATTTTTAATTATATTATCAGATTATTAACTCAACATACACTTTGAATAAATAGGCTGAATACATACAAGTGGATACACAGTTGTGTTTAATATCCATCCAGTCAAATGCAGTCAAATGCATCCATACAGAATGAATTTAGGAAAATTGGAAGTGGTTAAAATTAAAATGTAATGCATGAAGATCAATATCTTAGACATTCAACTTATACTTGGATTGTTATAAGAGCCCTCAATAAAAGGAATATATATATATGTATTCAGAAAACTATATGATTTACTATGCTGAGCGTAACACAGTTAGGAGGAATGGCTTGGCATTCATTGTCAGAAAGGATCTTAAATTTATCATGAAGTTCAATGCTATATGTGATCAGATTATATCTATACCCCTTCAAGGAAATCTACTCAATACAACTAAAATTCAAATTATGCACAAACCACAAACACCAGTGATGGAGAAATTGAATAATTTTACCAAAAATTTCAGTCAGAAATTGATCAAATGTTAAATCAAGTTTTATTGATGCATATTGGTGATTGGAATGCAAAAGTTGGAAGCAAAGAGGAAGGAACAGGAGTTGGATGATATGGACATGATATGAAGTGGGAGATCACATATTGAGTTTTGAAAAACCAATGATTTATTCATAGACAATACCTTTTATCAACAACACAAAAGGCAACCCACATATTGAATTCCTCAGATGGAATCCACAGAAACCAAATTGATTACAGCTGTGATAAGATTTGATGGAGGAGCTCAATATCAGCAGCTAAAATGAGACCATTGTCCAACTAGGGAACAGACTAATCAATTGCTCATATGTAAGCTCAGGATAAAGGTGAAAAAAATTAAAAGACACAAGACACAAAATAAGACCTTGAGTCTATCCCACCTGCATTTCAAGAAGACCTTAAGAACAGTTGTGACACATTGAACAGTAATGACCCAATAATCTGTGGGAGGACATCAAGAACATGATGCATGAAGAAAGCAAAAGGTCATGTCAAAGACAGGAAAGATCTCCCTTGACACTGCTGCAGTGGACAGGTATGAAGATACAGTTCATGGAGGGCAGCCGGTCTGACCTGCCTACCTGGGGTCAAGATGGCAGGACAACAGACCTGTGCTGTGTGCAAAACCACAAAAGCCCAGAAGAATCCAGAATGTAGTCTTCTGTCTTGTGGGGCAGCACTTGGCACCCCATCTGAACTGGTTGTGGATTATTCACAAGGGGCTACACTGAAAGATTATAGGTGTAGCAGAGAGAGGCGTGGAGGCTGGGGATTGGGAGGTGGGGTAAGCACTAGACTGCTCCTTCCTGATTGCTGGAGTAGTCACGTGGACTTATCAGATGCTTGCCTTTCAGAGATCATTGCTGTGGACTAAAAGGGTATATGAGCAAGGGTGGTGAGGGAGGCTGAGGATTCCCAGCTCTTGAGCAATATAGTGTCTGGGGCCTCGGAGTCTAGAACTCAAATTTGTGGCCATGAATTAAAGAATCTGAGCCCACTCGGAAGAAGCGCACCAGCTTGTGTGTTCCTGGGGCATCAATGAGAACGGGGTATCAAGAAGTCTGAAAACATGCAAATCCCTGGAGGTAGAGGGGTAGGGGTTGACCAAGGCCCATCTGTGGGCTGGATGGTCGATGAATCTCAAAGGGATCATCTGAAATGAAGGTGACAGTGTGTGGTATTGTACTGATAAACCAAGAAAGCTTACTCCAGTTTGAAGTATTTCTACTTATTTATTATTTTATTTATGTTTTTAGGTAAGTGGACCCAAGATAGGGAAACCCAGAAGGAAATGGGGACTGGCCTGATGATTTTTAATATATCCTATTCTTTCTTTAACATAGAACTATTTTCTTGCTCTGTGTCATTATTCTTGTTAGATTTGGCACTATTTGAATTTTTTTGGTGTTTATCTATACATTAAATTCAGGATAGGCAAACTTATGGAAATAGCAACTGGGCTATTGGTTCCTGGGGGTCAGTGAAGGGGTGGCAGTGGGGGCAGGGCAAGTGTGGAGCCAACAATGATAGGTATAAGAGAATAGTAAGTGCTCTAAATTTTAAAACAAAGAGTGTATAGCTCCTCTTGACATCTTTGAACAACTAAATTGTATCTGAGAGGAATTATTGAAAGGGGAATGATGGTAAACATAACTGTTGGATAGGAGGGAAAATATAAACATAATAAGATAACAGATGGACTTTGGGCTTCTACCTAAATCCTGCTTTTGTACAAGAAGGGTTTGTTCTAATGATGTGGTATTGTATGATACCCACCTTCCCAACACGGATCATTGAAGACAAAATGTGTGCATAAACAAATGTGGTGAAGAAAACTGATGGTACCTGGCTATAAAAAGATATAGAATCTGGGGTGTTAAAGGCTTGTAATTAAGCAAGCAGCCATCTATCAGGGAAGCAACAAAGTTCACATGGAAGAAGCATATCAACTTGTGCGCTCACTAAGTGTCAACAGGAAAAATATCAGATGCTGAAAAACACGCAACCAACTCGATGTAAAGGGGCATGGATGCAACTGGACAATCCCTCTCCGAAGGATCACAAGGACTGGATGATAAATCCAAAATTATATAAATATCCTCTAGTTCCTCAATATTCCCTCCCCTTATAATTAAGGTACAATTATTTGTTTTACTGTATTAATCATGTTAGATTTGTGCATGCTCCCTTATGTTTGTAAGATTGTTCAGTACATGAAAGTTAATATAGATTACCCTTCTGAAACAATAACAGGAGTAACATTTCCCAGAGGGTATAGGAAGAGAAGGGGGAGGGAGGGGATATGGGGAGCTGATAGCATCGATGATCATCTAACTCCTCTCAAGGACAATGAACAACAGAAATGTATGTGAATTGTATGAATTGTATGTGAATGGATTGTGGAAGATATGCCAATAAAATTTCAGTAGTTTAATAAAAAAGACAGTAAAGAAAGAAAGGATCAAGGAGACTCTGAAATTTGCTCTTAATCATAGAGTAACTAAAACAAATGGAAGAAAGAATGAAGTCATGGTGCTGAATAGACTATTTCAGAGGCAGCTCAAGAAGACAAAGTGAAACATTATAATGAAATGTGCAAGGACCTATAATTAGAAAGTCAGAAGGGAAGAACACACTCAAATATCTGGAACCGAATGAACTCAAGGAAAACTTCAAGCCCAGAGTTGCAATTTTCAAAGAGTCTAAGGATACAATATTGAATAGTTCAGGAAGCATCAAGAGGTGACGACAAGAATACACAGAGTCACTGGACCTCCAAAACCTAGTCGACAGTCCACCATTATAGGAGGTAGCAACTGAGCAAGGACCAATGGTGCTAAAGGAAGAAGTTCAAATTGCACTGAATGCTAAAATTAGCCAAAATCAAGGCTCCAAAAATCCACTGAATACTATTGAAATGCCTCAAAAAGCTGAAGTAGCCCAGGAACTTTCTACTCCCGAAAATAGTTAACAGTCTCAGAAACCCATGGGGGCAGCTCTACCCTGTACTCTAGGTTTGCTCGGAGGGGAATCACCTTGGTGATCGTGAGAGTTTGGTGGATCGTTCTTTGTTTCCAACCTTCCTATTTCAATCACCAGTACTTATCAATGCATCTTGATTGCGTGTTTGCTCAATCTTAGGCAGTGGAAGCTGGCAAAAAAAATCTTAAGTTATTTTTCTTTGGAATTAGTTGGTATGTAAATTTGAGTACTAGGCATATTTATTGGTCTTTCCATAGTATGCACGGGCACATGCCTACTTTCCTGTCCCTGACAGCATTATACTTCAGAATAAATCTTGAAATGTTCTCTTTGACAATGAATAGGCCATTCCTCTTGAATTTGTAACATAGTAGACCATATGATTTTCTGATTCAAAGTGTCCAGTGTCAGTCCATTTCCCCTCTCTGATGACAAGCATATCAATATTTATGTGTCCCATTTCATTTTTTGTGTCTTTCAGGTTTCCTAGATACAAACTCCTGTTTTGAGTGCCTTCTAACCTTATAACAAATCTTCCTGCACTATAAAACTATTCATAAAGATTTCACTGGCTCATTTTTGCTCAGAAATAGAGTGTTATATACTCTTTTCTAGTCTGTTTTAGTGTGGAAGTTCTGCCAACAACTGTCCAGCAGGAGTGATCGGACTGGCGTTTGGTACACCAATGGCCAAGCTCTCAGCGTCACAGAAACATGCAATGCACTATATGACAAACTTCTATACCATATTTATTTACTAAACCTTATGAAGAAGTAAATTTTGAATGGCTGAGTGCAAAATGTTATCTATTAACTTTGGGGGAAAATTCTCCTTTTCAAACTTGGCATATATGCTTTATTTTTATTATGACTTCAAATGGTTCAATACAATTTTTATAGTACTTAAATATATATTAATTCATTTTAACAATAAATTTGTAATATGGTCAGTAAAAAATCTGTCCTTTTGTGCTTTAGCTGAGAAAAATACATTTTGACACTTTATGTTAAATGACTTGCCCAAAGTGACACAAATCTGATTTCAGTGTTGGCTACATGACCTGAGAAAATTAATACTTTATTTCTCTGGTTCTATATCTGTAAAATGAGAACACTGAATAGATCTCTCTAGCAAGATTGTTGCAAGGACTGAATAAGATAATTTATACAAAAATCTCAATTCAATGGCTGGAACACTGCATGTGCTCTATAAATACGGAATTTCGAAAGCTATGTATTTAAATTATTAAAAAAAACCCAACCTTATCACCTTCAAAGTACTCTCCATTACAATTACTCCATGATGCAATTACATTGTTGCTAAAAGTAATAATAGGTAACATACCAGAGAGGGGTGTAGCCCCTTATAAATTACTTGTTACTTAAAAAAAATAGTAAAAATGTAATTACATTGTGAAGCAGTCCTGGTGGCTTATTGGCTTAAGCATTAGCCAAGTGCTCAGTCAGCAATTGGAAACCTCCAGCCACACCTGTGAGGAAAGATGAGGTTCTCTGCTCCCATCAAGAGCTACCGTCTCAGAAACCCACAGGGGCATTTCCATGAGTCAGAATCCACTAATCAGAATCTGTACTGTGAGTCAGAATCCACCAGATCCCCGTGAGTATGGAGGTGTTTTTAAATAAAACTAGATCACTGAACACTTCCATGATACCTGTATAATGGTAAATGAGAACATATTATCTGTAGACTCATATGTTTGTTCATAATTGCTCATTTTCATTTCTTTTTCTTTTTTATTTGATGACGTATTTTCTCTAGTCAATACTAAAGAAGAGCTCCATGAAGAGCTGCAGGTAACAAAGGTACTTAAATTTTCTGCATCTGAGAATTTCTCTATTGTCTTTATTTCTAGATATAGATTAACTGGATGAAATCTTTGCGGTTGTTGCTGGTGATTGCCTGTCTGTCCTTTTTCTAGTCGGTGTTAGACTCTTTTCTTTATCCTTACAACTCAAATCTTTCTTAAAGACCTTTGTAAGGACTCACCATGATATGTTGTGTTTGATAGTTGGTCTTCCCCTTTCACCCCCCACCCCCAACACACATACAAGCATACACATACATTGGCATAGACCATGATCAATGGTAATCCCGTTGATGTAAATGATGCAGATTTTATGTAGGGCCCAAGCCATGAGTGTCTACCTGGAACCACGAGAAACACAATAATCTCATACTAGTGTTTGCTCAACTTTGAGGCTTGTCATCTGCACCCTCATGGATGGTGCAATTTAGGATCGCATAATGTGATCAGTGTAGGATTTGGTAAGATGGGTAGGGGAATGTGTAGGTATGAATGATGCTCCTGGGAGAATAATGAAACACCACCATATATGTATACACGTGGAGTAATGGCCCAGATACAGTGCCATGATGTGAGGGTCAAGTGTGATTTTATATCCTGGTTTGCCTACTTGTGTGTTTGAATACATTGCTTGATGACTTTGCTTCTCTGGGCTTTTATGTGGGATGCAGAGTTGCCAATATTGACATCACAGATCATTGTGACGAGTCAGTGAGGACACTGAAAGTGCTTGATGCATAGGAACAGTGCAGGAAATATTTCCTTTCATCTGCTTTTGCTTTTCCACATACTTTCCATAGGCTAGCCCAGTAGAATGACTTCAGCAGCAGCCACGTGATCACAAACTAGAAGAGCTGCTTTGAACAAAATTCTGGAATAGCTTATGTTAAAATATAATAAGTTATATCAATTTCCAAAACAAGGGAACTTCAAAAATTTTGTGCAGTGGCCCTGAGAATAGAAGAAAAATATGATGTTTGAATATCACTACCAACTCTCTGAAAGGGATCATGTTATGAAGTTCTGGATAGAGTGGGACAAAACTCAAAAATCATAAAAATGACCGAGTTTTAGTCATCCTTCCTGTCTAGAAATGAACTTCCCTCCCTGGTTCCATTTTCAGTCAGACAATAGACAGGTCTGTAAGGAACCCCATAGCTCCAGTGAGGTATGCACACCTTAGCATAATCCACTATTTGAGATGCTTAAGGCAGAGTTTAACGAAGAAGACATTTCAGAAGGCTAAGAAAAGAAAGAGAAATGGGAACAGGAAGTGCAGGGAGGATGTGATACCATATTGTGAGGATTGCAGTCAATGACATGTGACAAAAATGTATATGAGTTGTTGAATGGAAAAATGATCTGCTTTGTAAACTTTTACCTAATTCACAATAAAAAGTTTTCAAAAATTAAATGAAAAAATATCCTAGACATGATATGTGGGTGTTTCAAAAAGATTACAGAAACATTCCATTATGAACAAATAATGGAATGTTTCTGTAATCCTTTTGAAACACCCTCATATCATGTCTACAATATAAGGTGACAAATTCTTAATGCTTGTTAAATGCAAGGTTTCCAAAATAGGCTTCCAAAGTATAAGATTTAAGGGCCAGAAATTCTACACAATTTATTGACTTTAGTTTCTGAGGTAGTTTATTGTGCCAACCGGGCCAATAAACACATGTGGGATTAATTGAAGGGCAGAGCGATAAATGGCTTGGTGAGCCTCTCCTTTCTTGTCTCTCGCTCTTTGATCATCAGACCAGTGTGCAGCTGCCTTGCTTGTTCTGTCTCAATTTTCAAGCTACACTACCTGTGGAACACCTAACCCATGGACGGTGTCACTGTTATTTGAGGTTCCTTCAAGATCTGCTTTGCCACACCATTGGAATTTATATATCTTGAGCTGGGGGCTGTAGCACCCTGTCATCTGGCTGACTGTTGGTGACCTGCCTTGCTGTTTGCTGCCTGTGCCCAGACAGCCTGAATTGCTCTACAGAGGACTACTGGGTAGCCCTCAAGACTTGAAGGACTGCCAGTTTCTCACAACTATCTCATGGGAGTGAATTGCACTGAGCCATTTGTACTGCTTTATAATTTAATGTCTTATGTCATATATTTACCTGTATAAATATATATAAAATTGTTAGCATTCAGATTTTGGTTCTCTAGACAACCCTGTCTAACACAATTTTGTTTGTTTGTTTTGTACCTTATCATTCCATGTGTCTTCATAAGGACTTATTTCTTTTTATGAAGGCTTCTGGATCACACAGCTTTGTTAAATTAGTTTTAAATAAATAAAAAGGTGCAATCTAAGCCCCTTCTGTTAGCCTTTCTTCCAATCCATATTCAGCCGTCTGAAAACAATATATAAGATCTCAGAACTAGACTGCTATTATTAAACTGCATGGTTAAATAATTCAATTATGCAGCATGATATTTTTTTACCAAAGTACTCACAATGAGACCTGCTATTATCTTGAAAAACCAAGTAAATAGTCTGGGAAAAATAGCCTGAATATCTTGAGCATTACTTAGTGATGGTTTGCTGAAACTTGTGAAGGCGAAGATTGAAGTTATTGGTTCTGCAAAGGGAATTTACATTAAAAAATGTCCCTTCCTTGAGGGCATGTATAACAACCCTGCAACAAAATTATGATTATTAGTGTAAGAGATAAGTGAAAAGTCAATGCAACAAAAAGAGAGAAAGAAAAAGTCAACTAACTATAGGAAAAGTAGTTAGTTTATTAATAAATCTGTGCCCAAACTCTTTATGCTTCTATCCATTTGCATTCATATGCCATATATACTCGTGTATAAGCTGAGTTTTTCAGCACTTTTTAAGTGAAGTTTTTATGGTAAAAGTAGGTGCCTTGGCTGATATTCGGGTCGGCTTATATGCGAGTATATACGGTACATACTAAAAAAGAAGCATATTGCTTTGAGTGCTATTTTTTTCTGAACAAAGGTATATTAGCTCTTGTCCTTAAGGAGTATGTTTTCATTGTGTTAGGTGCCATTGAGTCGGTTCTGACCATAGTAACACTATGCACCTGGTCCTGCATAATCCTCACAATTGTTCCTATGTTTCAACCCATAGTTGCAGCCACCTTGTCAATCCATCTTGTCCAGGGATTTCCTGTTTTTCACTGCCCCTCTACCAAGAATGATGTCCTTCTCCAGGGACTTGTCTCCTCTAACAATATACTCAATGTATCTAAGACTAAGTCTTACCATCGATTCCGCTAAGGAGCAATCTGGCCGTCCTTCCAAGATAGATTTGCTTGTCCTTTTGGCTGTCTATGGTACTTTCAATATTCATCACCAGTGTCACAATTAAAATGCATCAATTCTTCTTCTGTCTTCCTTATTCAATTCCAATTTTCACGTGCATATGAGGCAACTGAAAATACTGTGCTTGAGTCAGGTATTTCCCTTAATCCTCAAAGTCAGCTCTCTGCTTTTCAGTACTCTTAAGAGGTCTGTGCAGTAGATTTGCTCAATACAACACATCATTTGCTCTCTTGACAGCTGCTTCCATCAGCATTGGTTGTGGATCTAAGGAAGATGAAATCCTTGACAAGGTCGATATTTCCTCCATTTATCATTATTTGTCCAGTTGTGAGGATCTTGGTCTTTTTGATACATTGAAGGCTACAATCCTTGATCTTCCTGGTGATGCTGGAAGATGCATCCCAGTATTTCAAATGCCAAAGTGAACAGGTTTCAGTGGAGCTTCCAGACTGAGACAAAAAATGAAGAAAGAATCACCTGCCCACTTCAGAGGAAGCAGCTGCTGAAAACCATAGGCATAGCATCATTGCAGAGGATTGTCTGTCTTCTCTGTGCATTTCCCCTAAACCTTTTAGCATGATATCAACCCACTACTCATATAATGACATCAATCTACCACAATGACATAGGATATCCCTGGATAGCATGTCCTTCCAGGAATATCATCTTGTCATTGTAATGATTTGAATAATGCATTCTAAAAATGTACGTCTACTTGGAACCTCAGAGGGAGATTTTATTTGGAAAATAGGATTTTTGCACATATAATTTGCATGGGGTCATTCTTAAGTAGGATGGGATCGGAATCCAATGATTGATGCGATTACAGAAGGCCCAGAGAACCCACATGGAGGAAAGCATTCTCTGTAACCAGGGCTCTAGAGGTTGAAGGGTGCATCCACAACCCAAGGATTTCCAGCAAATGCTGAAAGTTGGAAAGAAACATGAAACAATTCCTTAAGGTCTTCTGAGGGAATGACCCTGTTGATACCATGACTTTGGACATCTTGACTACAACCTTTGGAGGAGATATTAAGCTACCTAGTTCGTAGTTATTTGTTATAGGAGCCCTAAGAAGTTAATATAGTCAATATTACACAAATGCGGTGGTGATGTGCTATAAACTATTTATTTTCACCAGGGTTCTGGTGGATAGAGGTAAGTGATACCACTACAAGACACTAAAGAACAGAGGCAGCAATGTAGAGTTTGCCAGTATCAACAGTGTCTCCGCTTCAGCTTTACTGCTAAGAAGTGATGAGTTTGGTTGCTCAAGCCCTTTATTTTATTTCTTTAATCTCTCACCTCAATAGTGAGAATAATATAAGACCTCTTTTACAGAGTCACTTTGTAGAAAGCCAGCCTAAAAAGAGGGGAGACCTTTTAGGAGATGGATTTACCTAGTGGCGGTAACATGGGCCCAAGCACAACAGCTAGTGTGAGGAGGGCCAGCACTGGGCACCGGTGTGTCGCTATGGTACATGGAGTCAGTAGTGTCGATGTCAGGAGGAAGCAACTCAGCACCTAGCTGCAGCAGGAACAGCAGAGTTATCCTAAGGATGAAATGAAACAACACTTGGGATAGTGCTTTACAGACGGTGTTGGTCCTTAGAGTGTGCTCCCTAGACCAGGAGCATGGCTGTCACCTTGGAATATGTTAAAAATTAAGATTCTGAGACTTCACCTCTGAGCTCCAGAATCAGAAACTATGGGGGAGGGGGGTCCAGACCTCTGTGTTTAGTAAACTCCAGGTGTGTTTGATGCGAGCCAAAGGCTGGGGACAACTACGTTAAACTCTTATGGAAACGTCAGGAGCTGCTATCTGGTAATGTTTCAGGACTCCAAACCCACCAGCCTTAAAATATTCCCCCCACCCCACCTGCCCACAGGTCCATATGCCACCTGAAATGTGCTCATCTAGTGACCAAGAATGTATTTTAAGCAAGAGTTTTATTGCCATATAATCCACATATCATAGTTCTGTCACATCAAGAAGAGTACTATCATCACCACAGTCAATATTAGAAGATTGTCTCCTTCTTGCTCTCATTGTTATTAGCTCTCCATTCCCCCCAACCTCCCCTGCCACACCCCCAGGGAACCATTAATCCAGTTACTCTCTCTATAGAATTCCCTATCCTGGATTTCATTTCATATACAGACCATTTTAAAAAACACTTTATATACAGAACATATCAATGCTTTTAAAAAGAGATATCAATGTAAAAATATAAACAAACAAACTAACAATAAAAGCAAAGTAAAACCGATAAAAACCTCAATCAAAAAGGGAAAAAGCCTACAGTTTCAGAAACTCACAGGAGCACTCTGTCCTGTCCTACAGTGTTGCTAGGAGGCGGTATAGAGTTGGTGGGAGTGAGTTTAGTTTTATCATATCATTCCATCATTCACTCACATTATGCAGCATGTACAGTTGCTGCCACACTCAGCTTTAAAACCCTGTCATCCTTGAGCTCCTGGATATCGGCTCCCTTACCCACCACCGTCCCCACTGCATCTGGGCTTCATTACAAGGAAAGATTCTCTCTCCTCTGTGGCAGCCTCCGCAGTGGATGCATCTGGCTGAGGCGGCGGCCTCTAAGAGGAAAGGACCCGCTGCAGTTGGCATGGACCTACAGTACCTCTCCTTTGTTAGGACCCTTCCTCGAGCCGCAAACAGGGTCTGTTGGAGGTGCGCTGAATGACAGTGTTGGCAAAGGGTAGGGATTCTACCATCCACTGCACCAAGAAACTTCAAATCTGCCTTGAAAGAAGTAGAGGCAAAATGCTCCTTCTAAGGGAAGCTAATGAGACTTTGTTTCATATAATTTGGACATAGTATCAGAAGGGACCAGACTCAGAAGAAAATATGATTAATTACCCAAAGAAAGACTCTGAATGAATTGGATTGACACGGCGGCTGTAAGAGTGAGTGGCCACAGAACAATTAGGTGAATGGTGGAGGACCAGGCAGTGTTTTGCTCTGTTGTGCATACGGATGCGAGGAGCTGAAATTGCCCTGGGGCCCTTGACAGCAACTACCATCTAACATGTGAGCATGGTCTCAGTTGCCTGGGGCATGTGTAGTAAAATGACAAAAGTTGAAAGAGAGACCAGGGTTTTTTTTTCTTCTTGCTTCCACCGAGTTGCCATCTAAAGCACGGCTGTCACTGCAACAGCAGGGGCCCATTTCAGGAACACCCCCTCTCTGTCGTATACCGTACGGTTACTTCATTGAACACGTTTAATAGCCTCAAGAATTGTGTGTTAATATTGGTCCTTTCTCTCCGATGAAGAAAAATGGGAAAAAAGGTTATTAAAACAAAACAAAAGTGAAACATGAACCAAACCATTGCTGTTGAGTCAATACTGACTCACAGACCGATTGGGTTTCTGGGGTTGTAGATTTTCATGAATACCGTCTTTCTCCTGTGAAGCAACTGATGAATTTGATCTGTCAGTTAACAGTCTCACGCTTAACCCATAGCACCACCAGGGTTCCTAGCTAGTCATTCACTAGCTCCAGAATCTCAGAACCAGTGAGTATCAGAGGGAGGCTGCAAATGCAAAGTTCACACCTACCTCTGCCACATCAACTCTCAAAGTGTGAGGATATCATTTATTAATTTCAAGAAAAATAAAACTTATGGCCGATCACTCTCAGGGCATGGAACCCTGCATAAGGTGCCATGAGTGGAATCAGCTAAATCACAGCCATCTTTGAGGCTCATGATTCCAGTTGCCTTCTGTGGTTCAGAAGCAAAGGATTCAAGACAATAATGCCAATTATATCAGAAAAGTTTTATTGCCCCTTGGTATATATGTGTTTGATTCCACCATCTCTAGAAAGAGTCTCCTTCTACCTCTACTAATAAAGTACCCACAATGGGATCCCCACAATCACTGAATGCAGTGGTCTCTGCCTTGCTGGCCAGAGGCAGTTGGATAGAGTGGATTCCTAACACAAGTTAAGCCAGTGAGGGCGGTGTCACTATGAGTTGTAAATGACGTGGTGGCAAAAAGTTTTTGGAAGGTTTTGCAGGGGGAATTGGGCCTGGACCTCAGAGAAGCGTCTGTTGAAAATGGCCACTTTCACAATTAGCTTAAAATTGCTGAAGGAGCCTCACAACTGGCCCGGGAAACTGCAGTGGTGAATCACGGTGATTTCCTCTGGATGACTTGTCTTCGTGCTGTTTAAGAGTTAGCAACGAGGTCCCTATAAATGTGTACTTGTACTGGGGGGTTGATTTCCCCCCTAGAACTAATTTTAGTGTTTTTTTTGGGGGGGGGGAATTTCTTTCTTCTATTTAATAGTAAGGGTTGGATGAAATAGTAGGATTTCAATTTTCTCAATTCCATTTCCTTAAATTATGCAGTAAGTGGCGCAGGTTTTGCTACTAATCTTTCTAGGGTGAGTTTTTTGTGTCTCTGTTAAGTTGATAAACCGAGTTTAAAAAGCAAAGAAACTCAGATGGTGAGTAAAAGTAGACACTTCTGGTTGGCATCTCCCCAGCCACTCCTCCACATGGTGCCCGACAGGAACCACACTGGGGCTCTGCCTCCCCTGGGACTAATGTGGGACATCTGGGTTTCCACGTGACATAGAAGTCACAGATAACTGAGATGGAAATAGAAGCAGCTACTCAGTAGAGGCCATTTCAATACTGTTTAAGCTCCAGGTTCCAGTTACTTCCTGAAACCCTATTTCTTAGACCACCTCCATATGTTTTTGCTAATTTCTACTTAAAGCTACTCCCAATGATTGTCTGCTGGTTCCAGTGAATCGTCTCATTTATCCATGTAAAACATCTACAGGCAATGAAGCAATTCATACGTATCAGTGCTCATGTATCTGCTATTATGCTGAACACGTTTCCGGTGGGTCGTCCAAACTAATATACTCGCGGACTGGGCAGAAAGGCCTGGAGATCTATTTCCCAAAATCAATCAGTGATAACTGTAAGTCACCACATTCTGGCTATTCTGACTTACATCTGATCTTGGGGATGGCAAGGAACCAGGCAGTGTCTTGTTCAATTTTGCACAGGGTGGCTAGGAGCTGTGGGCTGGCTCTAGCGCCCCTAACCACGACAATCAGTTTTCATCTGCTCTAACCCACTTCCTTAGGCCACATTCACCCTTCTTCCTCCCCATTTTTCATAGGCTGAAACAACCTGGGCTCGTACAGCTCTTATCACAATCCATCCATCCATCCATCCATCCATCCATCCATCCATCCATCCATCCATCCATCCATCCATCCATCGATCCATCCATCCATTGTGTCAAGCACATTTGTACATTTGTTGCCATCAGCATTCTCAAAACATTTGCTTTCTATTTGAACTCTTGGTATCAGCTCCTTAGTTGTTCTCCTCCCTCCCTGACCCCCCTCCCTGATGAACCCTTGATCATTTATAAATTATTTTTATTGTCATGGCTTACACTGTCCGATGTCTCTCTTTACCCACTTTTCTGGAAACAATCCTATTTTTATGGAAACTAACCTCTCCATCGGGGCCATTCATTGCTTTCTTTCTCTCCATTCCGTTTGATTCCTCTTTTCTACTAGCTCAGCTGCTTTTGCCTTTAAAATATATCAAATCTTTGCCACTGAAAATGAAACAGAATCATTCTTGTAGCTATGACCTTATCTCATCCATTTCTTTCATTACCAAGCTTCTTAAAAGAGAGTGCATGCTATATTTAATCATCTCCCATTTATTTAAAAAATACACCTTAATTCATCTTTCATCTCAATCACGCTACTGAAATTTCTCCTATTAAGTCTAACAATTGGTCTGACTGTGAAATGTGAAGGTCATTGTGAAGTCTTTTCACAACAGCCCTCTGGGTAAATTACTTCTTCCCTGAAACTCTATTTTGCCGGTTACCATGACCCAGGACATTTCTAGTTCTCTCTGCGTGTCTCTGACTATCCCTGACTGATCCTCAATGGATTCTTTTTGCTTTTTCAGCTTCTTAAATCATGGAATTCTCTTGATAACACTGGAGTAATTCAGGTCTTTGATTCTTCTTATTCAGATCTGTGTCTCTAGTCTCTTGTGCTGCCTTCTTCCTTCCCTCTTCCAGCGTGATACACCTTTGTATTATGTCTGAGAGGACCACATGAAATGCGAGTGTGGGCATGCCATATCTTGGTTAATCTCTACTTTACTTCCTTATACTAATGCCCTGCTCTTACACATGGGTTAGTGTCACCTGTAGTTTACTCCTCTTATTTCTCCAGAATTATTTCTCACCATTCCTTGTGCTGTACTTTAGCATTCAAGATTGTCTGTATATGGGATACTAGTTTTCGCTAAGCAGGACTGCCCCAAAACTCTCCCCAATGTGAGGGACTATTCCACTGGGACACCTTCCTTACCCTGTGCTCTTCAACGGAGGAGTTGGATGTTACTTTTCTTACTGGTATGAACACACCTATCACTGCACTAGTACTTTAACAAACTCGTTCCTCAATTAGACCAAATATTGTGAGAAATTTGAATCTCATATTTTTCATTTTTTAGTGCTACAGCTCCTAACTAAGGACCATGATGCATGCCTAACCACTGTATAGAATTTTTACTACTTCAAATTTTAAATATAAACATCATTTCACATCGCCCTCTTATTATAGCTGGTTTGTTTTAGGCCAACATTCCAAGCTGCCCTGCTTTTTAAAATATTCTCCAGCTAACCATCCAAGCTATTCATTATCTCTCCATTCTATGTGGCACCGGCAGATTAGACATGCCTGATACCTCAGACTTTATCCAAAATGTTAATAAAAAATGTTGAGTACTATGAGTTCTATGGTAGAATTTTAAAGCTAGTAATCCTAGTGCCTAATTTCTTGTTATTTTTCCTTCTACAAATCAACAAAGTTATATTTTCCAAATAACTCAGTTGCATATGGGACTTATGTATCTGATTCCAGTTATTATTTTATATCTTTTCCGTCTAAAATGCTTTAGCTAATATCTTCAATAAAAGACATTGTAAAGTAAATCTTTAATGAAATCTTGTGTTAAAATCAATCTCAGTGTTTTATTATTAGGATATTCAAGGAGAAATTATCATGGCAAAAATTTAACTGTTTTTTTATTTTTTAATGAGGAAATAGGATGATAGCTACTTTTTGCTGTTTACATCATGGCCACTGTATCAATCATTGTAAAGTACAATTTCTATTTGTCATTATTCTAAGGAAAAATATGTTATTATATCTGGTTAGTATACAACTACATCTTCTGGAATTCTATGAACCAACATTTTCATGTGGTTGTGGGAAACAAAATATTAGTAATATTTAGTTAAGTCATAACAAGAATGAGACAATGTCCAACTGTGTGAAGGAGGTGTTATCATTTACTTATTTTAGAGATCTGGTTTTCTTTACCTATTTTCCAGTTATAATTCACACCGATGACAGTAGGTTTGAATCTTTATCAGCATGTCTTAAGGCTCCCTCACGTTTAGCAAGCAAAGTTGTATCACAAGCATATTTGGCCATTTATTTCATCATGGAGTTTCTTAAAGAAAGTATGTGCTACACTTAAATCATCTGCCATTTATTTAAAAAGTACACTTTAATTGATTTCATCTGAATCACTCTATTGAAACTCCTGTTATTCATCATTAAACTAGATGCTTAATCACAATCTTCTTCCCATGCAGAGACCATGTTCTTCTTCATATCGCCCAACGACTCAGATTATTTGCACAGCATGCAGCTAAAGTAAGCATGGTAAAGGGGTGCAATGCTGACACATGTCTTTCCTGATTTTAAAGAGTGAGGGATCCCCTAATTATCAGAACAACTACCTCTTGTGCTATAGAAAGGTTTTTAAGAAACTAAACCCAAGGCCATAGTGTCAATACTGACTCACAGTGAACCTGTGGGATAGGGTAGAATGACCCCTGTTTCTGAGACACTGTAACGTTTTTCTCAGGTAAGAGGAAACAGCTGTGAAAATCTACTAAAAATTAGACTATGGAATGTATGAAATATGAATGTAAGAAAATTCAAAGTCATCAAAAATTGAAACGGTGTATATAAATATCTATATATATCCTAAGGATTAGTGAGCTGAAATGGGCTGCAGTTGGCCATTTTGAATCAGAAAATTATATGATTTACTATGAAAAGAATGTCAAAATGAAGAAGAATGGTATTTCATTCATTGTGTGAGATGATATTTCAAATCAATCTTGAACTACAATGTTGTCTGTGATAGAATTATAGCTATCCCCCTTTAAGGAAATTCAATCAATGCAATTACTATTCAAATTTATACAACAACAACTATAGCTAGTGGTGAAGAAATTGAAGAATTCTGCCAACAACTTCAGTCAGAAATTGATCAAACATGCAATCAAGAGGCATTGATATTGATTGTTGATTGGAATACAAATATTGAAAACAAAGAGGAAGGAACAGTCATTGGAAAATATGGTCTCAGTGATAGAAATGAAGCTGGGGATTGCATGATAGGATTTTGCCAGACACAAGACTTGTCCACAGCAAATATCTTCTTTTCAACAACACAAAAGGCATAGATTTTTCCAGATGGAACAAACAGAAATCAAATGGATGACATTGGCAGCTTAAACCAGGAAAGGGGCTGATGGTGGAAGAGCTAATTAGTTACTCAGGTGTAAGTTCAGCTTGAAGCTGAAGAGTATTAAAACAAGTCCATGAGAGCCCCAACACAATCTGGAGCACATTCCATCTGAATTTCAAGAACGTCTCAAGAATAGATTAGACTCATTCACACCAACGACACTGGACCTGATGAGCTGTGGGGAGACCTCAAGAACACCACTCATGAACAAAGCAAAGAAGGTCATTTTAAAAAAAGGAAAGAAAGAAAAGACCATCGTGAATGTACAAAAAGACTCGGGAAATTTCTCTTAATTATAGAGTAACTAAGGCAAGTGGAAACAAATGATGGAGTGAGAGGCCTGAATAGAACATTTCAAAGAACAACCCCAGAAGACAAAGTAAAATATAATGAAATGTGCAAAGACCTAGAATTAGAAACCCAAAGGGAAGAACAGGCTCAGCATATCTTACATTCAAAGAAGTCAAGAGCAAATTCGAGCCTCGAATTGCAATAATGAAAGAGTCTATGGACAGAAGATTGAATGATGCAAGAGGCAGCAAAAGAACATAGAAAGAACACAGAGTCATTGTACCAAAAATAACTTATCTGCATCCCATATTTTTAGGTGGTAGCATATGAGCAAGAGCCAAAGGGTCTGAAAAAAATATTCAAGTTGTACTGAAAGCATTAACCAAAAACAAGACTTTAGGAATTGATGGGATAACAATTGAAATGTCTCAACAAACTGATGAAGCACTGGGGGCACTTGTTCCTCTATGGCAAAAAATTTGGAAGACAGCTCCTTGGCCAACTGACTGGAAGAGCTCCATATATGTACCCATTCCAAAGAAAGGTGACCCAACAGAATGCTCAAATTATAGAACAATGTCATTGATATCAGGAGCCCCGGTGGCATAGTGATTACAAGTTGAGCTACTAACCACAAGACCAGCAGGTTGGAACCATCAACTACTCTCCTGGAGAAAGACAGGTTTTCTCTTCCCATAAAGAAACCCACAGGGGCAGTTCTACCAGGTCCCATAAGTTTGCTCTCAGTTGACATCACCTTGAAAGTAGTGAATTAGTTAGTTTAGTATCATTGTTAACACATGTACATAAAATTTTGCTGAAGATCATTCAACAACAAATGCAGCACTATATTGATAGGGAACTTCAGGAAATATTTAGAAGAGGAAATAAGGGATATCATTGCTGTGTCAGATATATCTTGGGTCAAAAAAAGAATACCATAAAAATAAATACCCCTTGTGTTTTATTGACTATTCCAGGGCATTCAACTATTTGGTCATAACAAACTATGAACAATCTTGAGAAGAATGGGAACTCCAGAACATTTTCTTGTGCTCATGCAGAACTTGTACATGGATCAAGAGGCAGTTGAGGGAACAGAACAAAGGAATACTGCAGGGTTTAAAACCAGGAAAGGTGTGTGACAGGGTTGCATCCTTTCACTATACCTATTTGATCTGCATGCTGAGCAAATCATCAGAGAAACTGGCATATGAAGAAGAAATTGGCATCAGGATGGGAGGAAGGCTTATTAACAACCTTTGAGAGGCAGATGACACAGCCCTCTTTGCTGAAAGTGAGGAGGAATTGAAGCACTTGTTGATGAAAATCAAGGATTGGAGCTTTTAGGATGGATAACAACTCAGTGTAAAGAAGACCAAAATCCTCACAAATCTGGCATTCCCTGCTTTCAGGCAAGATCCCTCTGATATCAGCAATAAATATCCCTGGTTCCACATCCTTTTCTGAATCCAAATTGAATTTCTGGCCACTCCTTATTGATGGGACCTGCAGCCATTTTTGAATTATTTTCAAAAATTTTTTACTTATATATGATATTAATGATATTAGTTGATAATGTCCTTATTCTATTAAGTCACCTTTCTTTGAATGGGCACAAATATGGATCACTTTCAGGGGATGGCTAAGGATCTGTTTTCCAAATTTCTTGGGATAGAGAAGTGAATGCTTCCATGGTTTCATCATTTTGTTATAAAAATTCAATCTGTTTTCCATCAATTCTGGGAGCCTTGTGCAGCTTGGACTTTCACTATCATAGATTCTTAATCATGTGCTACCTCTTGAAATTGTTGGGCATCTATTGTTTTTTGGAGGGTAAACAATCTTGATTGCTGAAAGCAAAGAGCACTTGAGGCTCTTAGTGAAAAAGATAAAAAACTGCAACCTTCAGTGTGGTTTGCATCTCAATATAAGGAAAATAAGACCCCTCACAACTGGACCAATAAACAACACCATAATAAATGGAGCAAAGATTGAAATGATTAAAGACTTCATTTTACTTGTATCCACAATCAACAATCATGGGAGCAGTAGCCAGGAAATCAAAGGACATATTGCATTGGGCGAGTCTGTTATAAAAGACCTCTGTAAAATGTTAAAGGGGAAAGACAGTTAGTTCACTTTGAAGATTAACCTCCCTGGCGGTAATCCCAAGTGTGGCCCGGGGTAGATGTTAACTCTCAGAGCGGTAACCCTGAGGCACACTCGGGATTGCACTGCAGAGAAGTCCCTTAGCAAAATTACTGACATAATTAGACCACCAAGGAGGCTAATCGTTGCCTCACCATGTCATGGTATTTTCAATTGCCTGATATGTATGTGAAAGCTGACAATGAATAAATAAGTCTGAATAGGACTCATTGTCTTCAAACAATGGTGTTGGTGAAGGATATCAGAAGTACCATGGGCTTTTAGAATTAACAAAAAATGGTCTTGGTAGAAGTACATTCAGAATGCTCCTTAGAAGTGAGGATTCACTTCCTTAGAATGTCCTCGCTTTGAAGTATTTCACTTAATTTGGACATGCTTCAGAAGAGATCGATGTTTGGAAAAGTACACCATCCTTGATGATCAGTAGAAAAAACAAGAGGAGGATCTTGGATGATATAGATTGACAAAGTTGCTGCAATAATAGATTCAAATAAAACAATTGTGAGAATGGGTCAGTCTTGTCCTGTGGAATAGAGGGTTGCCATGATTCAGATCCAACACAATGGTACTTAGCAATAGCAACAACATTGCATGATGGGACCCCGAAGGGAAGAATGGTTAAGTAATTTGTCCAAGGCACACAGTGGGTCAGCTAAGGCTTGCTGGGCCTGATTTAAAAGCATTTTACGTATATGTTTGGTTGCTAAGTTTAACCGTCATTGTTCTACCTAACACCTTATCATGTCCTTCTGTGGAAGGACTATTATTTCCTCAATACAACGCATTCACAATTCTTTTGTGTGAATTTCTGTAGGTGGAAGATGCAGAGAACCAAGCCAGAATACAAATGATAGAAATCCTGATTTTGAGTGAAGAGAAAAAGAAAGCCAACTCTATCTTTTTTCTGCCTATATTTCTGTAATCTAATTTGATTCTGATGGCTTTAGGAGGGAATTGGTGATGAAAAGAACATCATTATCTCCTCCTCCTCATCCTTCTCCTCATCATCCTCCTCCTCCTCGTCCTCCTCGTCCTGCTGCTGCTTCTTCTTCTTCTTCTTCTTCTTCTTCTTCTTCTTCTTCTTCTTCTTCTTCTTCTTCTTCTTCTTCTTCTTCTTCTTCTTCTTCTTCTTCATGTGGTAGGCAGTGTTCTAACCCTTTCCCAGCATTTATTCCTTGGACTATAAATAAAAGCCTTGCCTTTTTGAAATGTATTAAAAGAAAACATGGGGTTTTCCCTCCTCCACTACCAGCTGTCCTCTTTCTTGCCAAGGAAGGAATGTTTCACCCCCTCCACCCCCAAGGGTCCCACCCACTTGCTCTTTTCTAGTGTGTAATCTCATCTGTTCTGTATCTTCAGTGCAGTAATTATTTAATATAATTCTTCTGGCCATGTTGTTGTTGTTGATATTAGATGCTCTCGAGTTCGTTCTGAATCATAGAGACCTTATGGACAACAGAATGAAATGCAATTTGACTGTACTTCTTCCAGGATGGATTTGTTTGTTCTTTTGGCAGTTCATGACTTTCCTTTTTCTTGGAAAATGTTTTCATCATTTTATTGGGAGCTCTTACAGGTATCATAACATTCCAGAGTTCAGTCACATCCGGCAGTGTTGTACAATTCCTACCACAATCAGTTTCAAAACATTTTCTTTTTTCTTGAATTCCTTGATACTACCTTCTACAACCTACCCCCCAGGGCCCCTTTATTTCACACTCCCCCCATAGTAGTTGTTTTATTGCTATGTCTTACACAAACCAATATATCCACTCATATACAATTTTGTTGTTGATCCCATCAAGTGGCGTTATACAATCAATGCTATCATCTCCCTATTCTCCCCTTTCTCTCCCTCTCTTCCCGTATTCCCAGGAACCAGTACTTTTGTTACTGTTTCTAAGGGGTTATCTATCTTGACTTTCATGTACCAAATGATCTTAAGGAACTAGAGGATAGCTATGTAGTTCATCGGTACTATATTGTACCCTGGATTTATCATCCTTTCCATGTAGCCTCTTTGAGAGGAACTGTCTAATTATCTTACAGGTTGTTTTGGGGTCTCCACCACATCCATGCCCCTTCACATTGACAGGCCATCCCTGTCAGTGTACTGACTCGATTGCTTGGTTTTGAACTTCTGATACCTCTTCCTGTCAACACCTCATCATCATACAAGCTGGTGTGCTTCTTCCATGTGGGCTTTGTTGCTTCCCTGCTGGATGGCCACTTGTTTAACTACAATCCTTTAAGACCTTAGGCACTATATCTTTTAATAGCCGGGTACTATCAGCTTTCTTCTTCACATTTTCTTATGCACCCATTTTGTCTTGTCATTTCAGGAAGTTGAACATCATACATTGCCACATTATTAACACAAACCTTTTTTGTACTGAGGTAAGATTTAAGTAGAGGCCAAAACCTGCTTCCTTGTTGCATTTGAATATATATGCACATATATGGAAGAACACATATATTTATATATTTGCATATATACATATATACTTTATCTTTTTTCCTCTTTTTCTTTTTTTCCCTCCAGCCCACTCTCATATTTACCTATTGTTCACCTCTCAGTAATTCCTTTCAGATACAACTCAATTGATCAATCACAATGAGAAAAGCTACAGCTTCCTTGCCATCAAATTTAGAACACTTACTATTCCCCTGTTCGTAAAGTTCCCCTCCCCCACTCCCATGTCTCCCAGGAAACGTCAGAGCAGTTGCTATCTCTATAAGATTGCCGATTCCACCTATCTTGTATAGATAAACACCAAAAACAAAAATCAAAAAAAACAAACCCCAAACATACAGATAGTCACAACACTAACAGGGATCCTGACACAGAGCAGATGAATCTCTCTCTGAGAAACAGAGACAAGGACAAGCTCATGGTACTTTCAATATGCTTTTCCAGCACCCGAATTCACATTAATCAATTCTCCTTCAGTCTTCTTTGTTCAGTATCTAACTTTCACATGCATATGAAGCAATTGAAAATGCAGTAATTTCGGTCAGGTGCACCTTAGTCCTCAAAGTGACATTGTTTCCCAATGTTTTAAAAAGGACTTGTGTATACAATGTAATATGTCTTGACTTGACTGCTGCTTCCATGAGCATTGATTGTGGATCCGAGCCAGATCAATCCTTCAATCTTTTCTTATTTATCACGATGTTGCCTTTTAGTCCAGTTGTGAGGATTTAGGATATTTTCAACAATGAGTTTTATTCCATAGTGAAAGCTTCAGTCCATATTCTTGATCTTCATCAGCAAATGCTTCATGACCTCTTCAGTTTCACCAATTAAGGTTAGGTAATTTGCATATTTAAAGATGTTAATAAACCTTCCTCCAGTTCTGATGCCTTGTTCTTCTTAATATAGGTTAATTTCTCAGCATACAGATTGACTATGTATGATGAAGGGATAAAAGGCTGACATACACCTTTAATTTTTTAAGCTAGGCTGTACTCCCTTATTCTGCTTGGATGGCTCCCTCTTGATCCATGCTCAGGTTCTGCAGGAGCACAATGATTTGTTCTAGAATTCCCATTCTTAATGTCATAAAAGTTTGATTAGGATTCACATAGTTGAACATCTGTGCACAATCAATAAAATGTAAGTAATTATCTTTCTGATATTCCCTGCTCTGAGTCAAGACCTAGCTGACATCAACAGTGATAGCTCTTGTCCCATAGCCTTTTCTTGATCCTGCCTGAAGCGCTGGCTGCTCCCTGTCAATGTACTGCTGCAACCATTGTTTAAGGATCCTTAGCAAAAATGTATTTGCATGTGATATTAATTATATTCTTCTATAATTTGAACATTCTTTTGGGTTACTTTTCTTTGGAATGGGTACAAATATGGGTAGCTTCGAGTCAGTTTACCAGGTAGCTTTTTTGGAAATTTCTTGGCATAGACTAGTGAGCGTTTTGAGTGGTTCATCAACTGTGCAGTTGGGCCTCTTTCTTCATTAGCCTTGATTTTTGATCCTACGCTACATCTCAAAGTAGTTGGAGGTCAACCAGTTCATTTTATGTAATGTTTACCTAATGATTCTTTTTTGTTTTTTAATGAGTCTAGGTAAGAGAAGGTGGAGGAAGTCGCTAATAGAATTCTGATTCAAGCGTGCATGATCATTAACAGGGCTAATTGGGATCACAAAACCTTTGAACTCTAATAGGGCAACTGGTTAATTTTACCACCTTACGGTGTATTAGAGAATGCCTGGTGACTGATGGTCCCTGGATTGACAAACGATGCAAGAGGAGATTAAAGAACCAGGTACAGGATAAAGATCCAGCAGAAGGTGTAAGTGCAAGAGAGAGCTTGGATCTACTATGGGATCTGCTACGGGTTCTTCCTAATGCAGAAGGCTCTGCCCTCAGAAGGTATCATCAGGCTGTGACCTGATTGATAGGTTAGGCTCCACATCTACCTTCACCCAAGTATGTCCAGTTGACATAAAATCTAACCATCCCAGAGCCCCATTTGCTGACCAAAATGTCATCAGTTTGAACCCACCCCGTTGCTCTGTCAGCGAAAGATGTGACAGTGTGCTTCTGTGAAGCTTTATAACCTGGGACACTCAGTGGCTGCTCTGTTCTGTGTGGGCACTATGAGTCAAAAGCTTTTTGAAGGAAGTGCTTTTATTTATTTATTTTGATTTTAAAGTCAGAGGTAACAAAGTTTGCTGCATATTTTATTGTATGTGTGGCAGTTTGGTTTATTTTACTATTAATTTAAAAATTTTTAATTCTTTTTACTGAGTAGTTTTGTCCTCAATTTGTTTTTATTTTGAAATTTTAAGCTTGTACATAATTAGAGGGAATCATTATTGAACCTTCATATGCCACCCAACCAGATTGCACCCTTATCAATATTTTGGTACATTTTCCTCCATTTGAGTAATTTAAAACAATCTGTGTATCAAGTAATTTTATTCATTTATGATGTCAATATATTTCTCTAAAATTATGAAAAATTTTCACACAATGCTATAATCCTCTCCCAAATAATAAAAAGGGTACCTTAATATTCACTAAAACTAAGATGGTATTCAAGGGGCCCTACATGGCACAGTTTGTTAAGCTGATGCCTTAGATGGGTTCACTAGAAAAAATAACAGTGATGCTTGTATATGTTTATACAGATAGACATTTATATTAAGACAATGGTTCATACAGTTTAGCAGTGGGAAAGTCTGTCTGGGCAAATTTAAGTCTATGGGTCAGATGTTAGAGCCACTGACTCAAGTAGTTGTGAGGCTAATGAAACTAATATTGTCAGTAAGGCAACATGCTAGTGAGTCCAAGGTCAGCAGGTCAGGCTATGGCTACAGAGGTGAAGGGATTCAGTCAACAGGTCAGACGTGTAGCTGTAGAGGTGAATAAATCCATGATCTTTGGGTGCTGAAAACTGCTGGCAGGCAATATAGTCAGCCCTTGGCTCAAATCCAAAGACCTGGGTATTGATGAGCTAGATGCAGCCTCCATACCCAGCAAAAAGCAAACAAGCTTGCCTACAGTGTTCACTTATATTGGAAGACAGTTAATTGCATCAGGATGGTGCCCTAAGTAAGAATGTTGCATTCTACACTTAACAGTGTCATTTGAAGAGCATAATATATTCTTTCTGATGAAGTTTAATTAATCACTTGTTTTATAGTTAATGATTTTTATGTTCTCTTGAATAAATCTTTTCTTATAATTAAATCTAAAAAAGTATTTGCCAATGTTTTATCCTTAAAGCTTTATAATGTTTGCTCTTACATTTAGGGCTATACCCTACTTCAAATTATTTTTTAGGTAGGTGTTAGACTCCACTTATTATTTATATCCTATTATTTTAGGACAATTTGTTTAACAGAGATTGCTCATTTCCACTGAATTATCTTGATGCCTTTGCCAATTGTTAATGAAATACATATATGTATGCATTGGGCTTTCTTCTTTCCATTAAATTATGTATTTAACATTCTATTAATGCCACCCTATCTTGAGATTGATATAGTCTTGTCATATGTCTTGGTGTACGTTAAAGAAAACTTGCTATCTTTGCTTTCCCAACTTTCCCATTTTTGTTGAGGATTTTAAAAACCTCTCTCAACACTTGTTTGTAACTTTTAGGATAGCAGTTTTACATGTCTTTTCACCAGTTCACAAATTCACTTCTAAATATTGTACATCTTTTAATACTATTTTAGGTGATATTAAAATTTTATCTTCCAATTTGTGTTGCTATTACCAAAATGTGAAACTGATTTTAGCATAGTGATCTTGTATCTTGTTACTTTGTTAACTTCATTTCTAAGTTCTGATAGATTTCCAGAATTTTCTATTTGTGAATCAGTGACTATAGACAAATTTGTATTCTAAGCATTATTTATTTCCTAATTGAGTATTGAAACCATAAAACTTAGGAAAGAAGAGTATTATAGAAAATGATAAGGAACCAGATGTTTTGAAAAACTCAGCATAGAAACAAAGAAGGCCTAGTGGGCAGTCTCGATTGGTGTTATAAGTAGAATGATATTGAGGTTTTAATAAAGGAAGAGAACTTAGTTCATCTGAAGGCCCAGTAGGAGTACTGTAGCAGAAAATAAAAAGGAAACAGCAGCCTCTCGAGAGAGTTTCAGGTAGAATGATATCCTTACTGGTTACCTAGCTTTTAGAGTAAGAAGGTGAAGGGGATATTCAGAGAAGAAACAGAGAATGGATTCAGTTTTGCTGTTGATGGACTATGGGTTCCAGAGAGCACGGCAAAAGGATCTCGAGTTGTAGATTTGGAGATGGGGACAGAAAAGAAGAGATTCAGAACTGTATGGGGTGCAAATGTGGAACAAAAAAGGTTGGTCTGAAATTTTAGGGTCCTGATGTGTCAGAATTGACAGTGAATTTGGCTGACTTTAAGATTTGAGACCTCATGGAGAGTTTGTTGTAGATAGCAGTAAAGCTGTTCTCTAGGTAGAAGTGGGGGCAATGCTGTGCATTTGAGGGTGCAAGAAATTCTGGGTCTCATAAATGTCTGCAGATGGCCTGGGGAGGGACAGGTTTGCTCTGAGCATGCAAGATTCATGATTCGTTCCTGTTAGGAGATAAATTCAAGAGCTAGTCAGCTAATTTTCTTTCTTACACACAGTAAAATCGGCACACGGCCATTTTAGAAGTTTTCCAACTGTATTTCAAAGCATTTTTTCACATTTTCTCCGTAATTCATATGCCACATTTTGAGGAACTTTACTGCATCCTTTTGGACCACCTTAGTCATGCCCAATTTTAGAAATGCCCAAAATGAAATAACTCTGGAGTCATTTGTTGAGTATCATCACGATATATTTAGGAAAAATAAGACACTTCTTTGCCAGGGTAGTCACCACCTACTATAGGAAACAGAAGTAAAAATAGTATTTTGTGAAGATAGAGAAGTGATCAATCTCGTGTGCGAGTCAAGTAAAGGGCCTTGAATCTGGGTAGCTGTTATGCAGGAAGTTGACGGCTACTTGAGCTTTGAAGGAGAGCTGGAATATTGTCAGGGAGTAGACAGGGAGTGCCTATTTCTGGTGAAGAAACAGATTCTGAAAGTCAGGATAATATAAAAGTATCTGATTTTGTCAGCGCAATCATCAGGACAAACACCTTTTAGAATTATCTTCAGCTCCTCTTGTCCTTCAGTCCTGTGACATCCATCAACAAATTCTATTTGCAACATGTCTACAAAATCCCTGATTTGAGTCCTTCTCACCTCATTTTTTCTTCCCTGGGGGATTTGTAACAGGATTTTCACTGGTTTGGGATCTTCGGGTTAATATTTATTCAAAACAGACTCAGATACAGTCACTAGAATCGTCTGCCAACTCAGAATGATTGTGTCATTTCCTACCTAGAGTATTGATTATAGACTAGCGTTTACATACCTTCCTGTTACTCAAAGCCTTTCAATGTCTCCTCTCAATCTCCTGCCTACTTTGTTTTCTGCTCTAAGTGTTCTTTGATGTTGCCAAATATTTTACCCCAAATAAACACATTTGCTCCCTGAATATACCTTTTAATTTTCTTTTTTTCCTTTTCATTCTGACTCCTCCTCTTTGTGGAAATTGTCATACTTAGCTTTCAGGGACCTTCCCTTCGCTCTGCTTAATTCCTCCTTTGAGGACAAATTCAGTGTTACTTCTTCATGGGAAACGATTCTCAATTTCCACCCCTGTTGAAATTATTCATGCTCAAGATATTGCGTTTACCATATAGATGCTGCTAGGGATTATCCCCACTTATGATCACTCCCATTCCTTCACTGGGCTGTAAACTCCTTGGAAAACAAGGCCATTTTTTAATTGCCCTTATAGTCTCCTCCAGTCTTAGGAATGTGTTTTTTTCCATTGAATGTCCTCTTTAAATTATTGCATAAACCATTCTCTTTTCTAAGGGAAAACTTTTCCAGAAGCAAATCTAGTAAGTTTTAAGCTATCTCTGGGCATGAAATACGTGCCACATTAGTGCTTCAAGCAATCAAACATGACTAATTATCAAATGAGTTGCCAAAAAAAATAGATCATAGCATGTCCAAGCAGGCAGTTAGTTTATCACTGGGAAGATTCATAACCTTGACTATACTTACAAGCACGCAGAATTTTTTTTTCTTTTTATTTTGCTACACCCATTTTTGAAACTGTTTTCATTTGTAACTTGAGGGAAATAGGTCATACTCAAGAATAAATTATCTGACTCAGGCTGAAAACAAAAGATTATACTAGAGATATTTTCAGTGTTCAGAAATAGGACATTGAGATCTTGGGAACTCTTGACTTACAATGTAGTATAGATAGACTGTGGCAGCAATTGTACGATTCTGCTTGATGTGATAGAACTATCACATAATATGATATATATATATTAACTCCCAATTTTAAAAATAATAAATGAAAATATATCTTTATGATTAAGTACATTTCTCCCATATCCATTGACATTGCCTCAATTCTACTCCCAGCAACCCTTATGTAGGACTTCTGAGGTTTTATCAAATTAACACTCACCCAACAGGGCCAAAGGCATTTCTCAAATTTTCTTTTTATCTAATTTAGCCTGGAATAGGATCTGATTAAAGCCATACTGAAATAATGATGCGAAGGATGAATTAGGGATAAGACCCAAACTCATCGCCATCAAGTCAATTCTGGCTCATTGTGACCTGGCTAAGAATAGATCAGTAAATCATGTCCATGGTCTTGACCTGAATCATCTAGCATCCTCTCTCGGTCATTAAGTATACCACTACATCAGTTGCAGTTGACTTGATACCAATTCATGGCAACCCCACAGTAGAATTGTGTTCCACAGGGTTTTCTATAGCTGACTTTTCAGAAATGGATCCATTGCCAGGCCTTTCTTCCAATGTACCTGTGGATTTACTTAAATCTCTAACCTTTTTGTTAGCAGCAAAATGTAGTTGTTTCTACCATCTAGGAATTCATTTGTCCTCAAGAGAAACAGTAATTCAACATCATACATATGAATAATGGTATTAGTAATGAAATCCTTAGCAATTTTCATCCCGAATAACCTTTAAAAAGCATGCTGTGGCATGAAACATAACATACTTAAATGAACATTAAAGCTGACAGTGGGCATAGGTCTGTGTTTTAAAATCATTTAGAATTTAGCATATAGAAATGGTAAAACCTTTTCTATATTAACATTTTACTCTAATTTGTATCCTACAGGCCTAACCCAACTCTGAAGCTTCACTTAATGAGTACTAAAACAAACATTCTACAATATAGAAGATACTTTTATTTCTACTGAAAAAATGTTTATACACTGTCAGAGTACACATTTTCATCATTAAAAGCAGTTTTAAACAATTAAATTCTTTGAGGCAGAGATGGGTACCTGCACAGGTTTTCGACTCAGCATTAACACACGGCAATGTTTCCTTCTTTGTGATGTCAGGCTGAGCTGCATTACGTAACACAATCAGGGCGTGTTTTTATATACTTATAAAGGAGCTTCCTGATAGGTCGTCCCCCAGTTAACTGCTCTTTGTTTATAAAATGATCCTTCTGGAAATGTTTTTGAATCCTCGACTTCTGGTTTAAATTTTTTCTTCTTTATTTACTGGACATAAAACAAAACAACACCTCTCTCCTCCAAGCTCCATCATCAAATCAATTCTGGCTCCCAGTTACCCTGCAGGACAGGGTAGAACTGCCCCCGTGGGTTTCCAAAACTGTAACTCTTCATGGGAGTAGAAAACAGCATTTTCTCCCATCGAATATCTGGCAGCTTGAAACAGTTGACTTCATGGTTAGCAGCCCAATACATAACCTCTATGTCACCATAGATTAAACAAAAACTGTCAGAAATGTGAAGAATATATATGTGTTAACTTGAGGATGCTCCGCATTCTTTTCTTGAAATAATAACTATTGCATTTAGCTAAGTTTTGTATAAAGAATATAAGTTCATGTACAACATAGAACATCATAACAGACAAGATGAAATCTTTGCAAAATGTCATGTTGTGACAAAGGAGAAACAAGAAGGGATCGCTTCTAGAAATGTCGTAGAAGGACCAGTGGAAGGAAGCGGACATTTTTCCCAAGACGACTAAATACAGATACAGTTCGTTTGTGTGTGTATTTAAGTATTTTATTTTCAAAGATTATCAGACACACTGACCTTGAGAAATAAAAGGCTATTTAAATTTCCCACGAATCCCTCACCTCACTTTTTTCATCATAACATCTTACACAACCCTCGAACAATGATCAGATGCTGGAGATTGACATTGGTCCAATGGACCACCAGATCTTCATCAGAACTCCCTGGCTTTACATGTCTGCATGTTAGGGTTTTAGATGATAGCATTTGAAATGCAACAGCTTTCTGGGGGAAAGAGAATGAGGCCTGGCTGGGATTCTACCAAGTGACTCCTGAGTGCTTCAGGTTTGTCAGCCTAACCCACCCTGTTAGCACCAGGACATTATGCAGGCTAAGTAGAAATCTGAGCTTGGGAGAAGAAGAGGAAGGTCACAGGAAGGTAGCCACATCCTGTAAAATCACGGCAAGATTTTACTGATGCCCTTGTCGCCCTTATGCTCCCGGGTTTGTCCAGAACCATGCAGATCTGATGGTGGCAATACTAAGAACAGCATCGTAATAGCTTTATTCTCTTAAAAGCTTTATAGGCCAAATGTATTTTAAGATAAATTATCTGTGACAATAATGAAGAATCTGCTCTTAGATAAGTTTTATTTAGACACATGCATTTACCCTTCAACACAGATAGAGTTTTAGTTGAAAACAAAGAAAATCCAAGACGCTGCCATAACTAGAATCATTCACAGTCTTTGACACAAGGGTAGGATTTCAGAGAAAAAGAATATGGCTCTATTGAGACAGGTATAAATTAAGTCTCACAAACTGAAACTTTAATGGGCTTCATTATATTGTTCAACTAAAATTAAAAATCTGAGCAGCAGATTTTAAATCGCTTATAATTGTTTGACAGTTTCATCTTGCTCATCAGAGCTATGACTTTTGCTGTGCTCATACTGTTTTCTGGCTCAGGGTGAGATCTGAATTATGTTGAGACAATGTAAGAAGTGCCAAAGCTCTATAGACACACACATGTATGTACATCTACACATGTATACACACCCAAATACAGACACACTCACACAGGCACACAAAGACATGTGTCACTTAATGTCTATGACATGTTCTATGAAATAGGCTTAATGTGATTTGAACATGAGCGCACATGCCTAGATCGTGGGGAATAGCATTTGCTGATTATTCTCCTTCATGTTGCTTAATAACCATTTGCTCCACTTTCAACTGGACACTTTTCCTTTTCCATTTGCTACTGTGGTCACTAACTGATTTTGCTGCATTTGGGAGCCATGGTGCACTTCATGGTAATGCCTTGAAAGAAAACGAGCTAACACTGCAATATTCAAGAGATGACAATACACGATGGTGCCCACAAGTGGAAGCATACACAGTTATATGGAAAGCTTAATTTGCAATTAAGAAAAGTTAAAATAATGATAAAATAATGATAGAAAATATGTACAATATACACAAAAGCCAGTAACAGTATTTATTAAATGTATTATGACTTTCAACACACACATGTTATAAGTTGGATGTGTACTATCTCATGATGTATCTAGCAGTACATTTTGTATACAAGAAACAAAAGAGATATAGGCTATATAATCAAGCCCTTATGTTAGCTACATCTGATGAAGTCCACTGCATGATGTTTTCCAATGAGGATTTTAAAAATGAACCCAAACATCACATTTACATAAATGTTGACTTTCAGAGAAAATGTTTAATATTAAAACCCATTAGCATTATAGCAACACTAACGAGAGTATCTGGCAATATAAATCATTAAAAAAGCAGACAACTTCATTTTTCCCCATGAAGCAATGCTTCCTCCCCTCCACTATCATGATCCCAATTCTACCTGACAAATCTGGCTAGACCAGAGGATGTACACTGGTACAGATAGGAACTGGAAACACAGGGAATCCAGGACAGATAAATCCCTCAGGACCAGTAATGAGAGTGGTGATACCAGGAGAGTAAGAGGAAGGTGGGGTAGAAAGGGGGTACCGATCATGAAGATCTACAAAGAACCCTCTCCCTGGGGGATGGACAACAGAAAAGTGTGTGAGGGGAGATGTTGGACAGTGTAAGGCATGACAAAATAATAATACTTTAGAAATTATCAAGGGTTCATGAGGAAGGGAGGCTGGGAGGAAGGGAAAAAATGAGGAGCTGATACGAAGTCCTCGAGTAGAAAGCAAATGTTTTGAGAATGACGATGGCAACAAATGTACAAATGTGCTTGATACACTGGATGGATAAATTGATTGTGATGAGTGGTATAAGCCTCCAATAAAATGATTCTTTAAAAAAAGAGAGAAAGAAAATAGCATGGTTTGAAACAGGCATACAACAACCTAGAACAAATTTAAATGGATCAAATGGGTCCAAAGCCAGAACAAATGATACGATGGTAAAATTTAACCTGTCTGCATTAATCCATTTTCCAGTGAACTCTTTCTGATTGAAAGGCTATATTCAGATCCCTGGTCAATGGTTGCCGGGGATTCTCTCAGTCTGACCACCCTGGAAAGAATGTTCAGATGTTTTGGTGCCTAACCTCAAATTTTATTTCTTTTACCATGTTGACATTTAGATAAACCATTAGACTGAGGCTGGTAAGATGGTTCATAGTTGAGGCCCAACTATGCTAACAAGGAGAAGAACAGGGGATGCTTCAAGGCTTATTTGAGTCTCCTCATACTCGGAAAATGAATGAATATGTTTTCTTCTTGTTGTTAGATATCCTTTTTTAAAAACAAACAAACATATAATAGATCCTTGGAAGCATATTTTTGAATGTTGCAAAGGTTGTGTTTTGATATAGAGCTTTTAAGATAGTTAATGGATGGATAATAGCCAAAAAATGGTAATCGAGCTAGATGGCTGCTTGTTTACCTTGAAACCTTTAAGACCGCAGACACTATATCTTTTGATAGCCGGGCACCATCAACTTTTTCACCACATTTGCTTATGCACTCATTTGTCTTCAGTGATCGTATTGGGGAAGTGAGCACACAATGATGTCAGAATTGACTTGAGATTACCTAACAGCAGTAAAAAGGACAAATGCCTCACAAATATAGGAAGGCATCTTTTGCCTTACTATTAATTTTAAAAATGCAATGAGCTAGTATTTTTCTTTCTTTGATTTGCAACATATTTTAAAAACCTAATATAATTGACTTAGCTTGACTGGATATTAAAAACGTGTAAGAAAGAAGGAGCAAGAGGCTATTGGCTTTTAGAGTGGACACTTATTAAGGTTTCTGGGTTGTGCATGCTATTTCCCTCCACTATTACTGAAGGTTGATGGTTCAAATCTATTCAGTAGCACCACAAAATGAAGGCCTCATTACTGTCTTCTATAAATAGTAAAGAAGGACAAGAGTGAGGAGAAAGAAGAGAAGGTGGTGGTGGTGGTGGAGGAAGAGGAAGCGGAGGAGGAGGAGAAAAAAAATCCTATAAAGTGCAGCTCTGCTTTCTGTTGCCCGTGGCCATAATGAGTTGGAATCAATTAGATGGCAAAACATTATAAATAAATAGCAAGGACCAGTAATTGAAAAATATGGACTTGATATAAATGAAGTTGGAGATAACATGATAGAATTTTATAAAACCAACAACTTGTTTATAGCAAATACCCTTTTCAACAACACAAAAGGTGACTATACACACAGACTTCCCTAAATGGAATACACAGAAATAAAATTGACTATATATGTGGGAAGATAGGAAGGAGATACTCAATATCAGCAGCGAAAACCAGGCCATAGGCTGACTGTGGAACAGATAGTCAATTGCTCATATGTAAGTTCAGGATAAAGCTGAACAAAATTAGAAAAAGTCCACAAGAGACAGAGTATGATGTTGAGTCTGCCTCACCTGAATTTCCAGCACATCTCAAGAACAGATCTGATACATTGAACATTGATGACTGATGGGGTGATGAGCTGTGGGAGGACCTCAAGACCATCATTCATGAAGAAAGCAAAAAGGTCATTAAAAAGACAGGAAGGAAAGGAAAAAAATCAAAGTTGACGTCAGAAGGGACTCAGAAACTTAATCTAAATTGCAGAGTAGCTAAATTAAATGGAAGAAAGCATGGAGTCAAAGAATTGAATGGAAATTTAATAGGAATACTTACCTGGCAGGGGAGAGACCATGATCACGAAGATGGTTTTCCCAGGGAGAGGTTTGTCCATTGCACTCCAGATGTGCTGACCCCTGCGATTTCCCCAAATGTGGGAAACTCGACTGCATAATTTGTGGTAGTGGGGGACTGCGTTCGTGCTCTCCCCTGGGAAAAAAGAAATTTAATAGGTGAGCTTGAAAAGACAAAGACAAATATTATAACTGACTATCCTAGGAATGAGATTTAGAAAACCCAAAGAGAAGAACCCACTCAGCATATTTGAAACTGAAAGACTTCAAGAAAAATTCAAGCCTTGAGTTGCAATCTTGAAAGATTCTTTAGGCAAATTATGCAATGATGCAGGAAGCATCAAGACAAGATGGAAAAAATGAACAGAGTCACCGCACCAAAGAGAACTAACCTATGTTCTGCCATTGTAGGCTGTAGCATATTAAGTAAGTACGTAAAGAAAGAAAGACATTTAAACTGCATTGAATGCATTAGCCAAAACCAAGGCTCCAGGAATTGATAGAATATGGTTGAAATGTTTCAGAAAGCTGAAGAAGCACTGGAAGCACTCATTCATCTATGCCATGGAATTTCGAAGGCAGCTATTTGGCCAACTGACTGGAAGAGATACATTTTTGTACCCATTCCAAAGAAAAGTGATCCAAAAGAATGCTTAAACTACAAAAGGGCAGCATTGATATTGACACAATAAAATTTTGCTTAAGATCATTCAATAAGAGTTGCAGCAGTACATTGACGGGGAGCTATCACATATGCAGGTTGGATTCAGAAAGGATATAGAAGGGATAACATTACTGATGTCAGATGGCTCTTGGCTCAAAGCAGAGAAGACCAGACAGCTATTTACATGTGCTTCATTGAAGATGCAAAGGGATTAGACTGTGTGGACCACAAGAAAGTGTGGCGTACCTTGAAACGAATAGGAATTCTAGAACACTTCATTATGCTCCTGAGCAACTTGTACATGGATTAAGAGGCAATTGCGTGAACAGAACAGGAGGTATACTGCATGATTTAAAATCAGGAATGCTCAGGGTTGTATCCTCTGACCATATGTGTTAGTCCGGGTGGACTAGAGAAACAAATTCATAGGTACACTATATGTATATAAAAAGAGGTTTATAAACAAAAGCAATTGAATATTGAGAAAACATCCCAGCACAGACCAGATCAAGTCCATAAGTCTGAATTAGCCCAAATGTCTGATACCAATCTATAAAGTTCTCTTCAGACTCACCAAAGGCATGCAATGATGCTGAATGCAGGGAGATCACAGGCCAGTGGGTGGGGAGTCTTGTGGATCCAGTGTGGGTAGAGGCATCTCAGCACTTGCAGGGGTCTCCACTTGGTTCCTGCAGCTCAGGACACGAGTGTAGTTCCATGTGTCTTGTCAGCTGCAAGGTCTCCCTGGGAGTGAGCCTAGAGAGAAAGTATCTCCCACCTCCAAAGAGGAAATTCAGAATTTTCTAGAATCCTCATGGGAAGACCATGCCCACACAGAGGCCTCATTTGCTTTACAATGATTGACAGACTAAACTCCACCCCTTCACTTGTAATCTTCTAAAATTAACAACAGATTATACACCATATATACTCAAGTATAAGTCAAGTTTTTCAGTACTTTTTTTTTTAACATTTTATTAGGGGCTCATACAACTCTTATCACAATCCATACATATACATAAATCAATTGTATAAAGCACATCTGTACGTTTTTAATGCAGTTTTGTGGTAAAATTAGGTGCCTCGGCTGATATTCAGGTGAGCTTATATTCAAGTAAATAGAGGAACTACCACAGGGTTGTATCCTCTCACCATTCTTGTTCAAAGTGTATGCTGAGAAAATTATCAGAGAAACTGGATTATATGAATAAGAATGTGGCATCAGGATTGGAGGAAGATATTAACAACCTGAAATATGTAGATGACACAGCCTTGCTTGCTGAAAGCGACGAGGAATTGATTGATGCATTTGCTGATGAAGATCAAGGGTTGCAACCTTCAATATGGATAACAACTGATTGGAAGGAAGACCAAAATCCTCACAACTGGACCAGTAGGTAACATCGTGATTAATGGAGTAAAGACTGAAGAATAGATGCACTTGTACTCTGGTGCAAGAGAAGAATGTTTGAAGTATCATGGATGACTAAAAGGATAACCCTATCTTTATTAGAAGTGAGAACAGAGTGCTCCTTAGAAGTAAGGATGGCAAGGCTTCATCTTACATCCTGTGGACATGTCAAGAGAACCTAGTCCCTGGAGAGAGCCATCATGTTAAACAGTAGAGGGGCAGCGAAAAAGAGAAGGCTTTCTATGAGATGGCATGTTAGATAGGGTTCTCTAGAGAAATGAAACCAGGACACTTAAGACTTTATATATATTTATATACATAGATATATACAACATAAGAAATAAACAGCTAATTAGTCAATAGTACAGTACAAATGGCTCCGTGAAACTCACTTCTGTGAGACAGCTAAAACACTGGCAGTTGTTCAAATCTTGAGGGCCGCCAGGTGCAAGTCAAGGAAGCAGACAGCTGAGTCCTATGTAGAGCAATTCAGGCAATCTAGCCACAGGCAGCAAACAGCAAGGCAGGTCACCAACAGTAATCCAGACGACAGGGTCTGACAGTTCCCAGCTCAAGCAATGTATACGCCACTAGCATGGTGAAGTAGGTCTTGAAGGAACCTCAAAGTATAGCAACACAGTCCACAGGTTGGGTATCCCACAGGTAGTGTAGGTTGCAAGTTGAGGCAGAGAACCAGCTAAGGCACACTGATCTGATCATCAAAGAGCAAGAGACAAGAAAGATAAGGCTGGCCAAGCCATTTATCTCTCCTCCCTTCAATTAATCCCACATGTGTTCATTGGCCATTTTGGCACAATAAACCTACCTGTCACGGATGGATTGATACAGTGGCTGCATCCGTGGGCATAGGAACAATTGTGAGCAGCCGTTTCATTCAATTGTGCATAGAGTGCTATATGTGTAGGATAACAACAGACAGATGGCAATAGGATTTCTTTTTCCTTTTTTCTTTTCAATATTGGCTTTTCCCATACAACAAAAAATTAAAGTCATTCTCAAATTTCCCGCTATTCTTCTTCTTCCACATGTTCTATTCCAAAAGCATGTCCTGTGGACTGTGATCCTGAATCTGAATGCATCCACTTCATGCAACTTATGTTACCCTTTTTGCTTTCATGTCAACTATTTTCCCAGAGACTATTCCATTTGCTTCTGTTTTCAGGTTCCTGTAATTGGTGGTGGGATTCAAATAATTTAACAACTGTTTCACTGCCCTAATGATGATTTGAAGTATAAAAAAAGATATTCCAAAATTTAGGTTCTTATTTTATGCAGTTAATACTTAAATAAGAACAATAAAAGTGGTACACAAAACAGGATTATGTTATAAGAAAGAATTTAATATCTTAATGAAAAATATTAACTAATGCCTGACAAAAACCCCAATAAAACTGTTATTCAAGAGATTTCCATATGGCTTCTTAATTGGTGTCTACAATTGCCAAACTCTTTGCTTGCATGTGTGAATCATTGACTGTGTGGTTTATCCTTGACTATCATTTCACTGTAGGAATAGGTTCCCATTCATTTAGAAGTAGGCCAATTAGATAGTAAAGTCATTGTGTTTGATATATTAGAAATAGTTAGGTGATTTACTTTATTTCTTTATAAAACCTTTTTATTGGGGGCTTTTACAGCTCTTATAACAATCCATACATCCATGTGTTGAGCACATTTGTACATATGTTACCATCATCATTTTCAAAACATTTCCTTTCTACTTAAGCCCTTGGTATCAGGTCCTCCTTGTCCCCTTCCCTTCTCCACCCTCTCTCCTTCATGAACTCTTGATAATTTATAAATTATTATTATGTTCATATCTTACACTGACTGCTGTCTCCCTTCACCCATGTTTCTGTTGTTCGTCTCCCTGGAGGGAGGCAGTTATTCTTTAATCATTATGATTGATTCCTCTTTTCTCCCCACACCTTCCCGCTAACCTAATGATATTGCTATCCCCATTATTGTTCCTGAGGGGTTTATCTGTCCTGGGTTCCTGCTGTTGAGAGCTCTTATCTTTACCCATGTACATGCTGTGGTTTAGCCAGATTTGTAAGATAGAATTTGGGTCATGATAGTGGGGGCGAGGAAGCATTAAAGAACTAGAGGAATATTGTATGTTTCATCGGTGATATACTGCACCCTGGCTGACTCATCCCTTCCTGTGACCATGCTGTGAGGGGATGTCCAATTGTCCACAGATGGACTTTGGGTCTCCACTCAACACACACCCTCATTTACAACAATGTAAATGTTTGTTCAGGGCCTTCTGAAGCCTGATCTCTGATCCCATAGACATCTGATCACACAGACTGCTTCTTCCATGTGGGTTTTGTTGCTTCTCAGCTAGATGGTCGGTTATTTATCTTTAAGCCTTTAAGATCCTAGATGCTATATCTTTTGATAGCGGAGTACCGTCAGCTTTCTACTTGACTTCTTTTTTTATAACATTTTATTAGAGGCTCATACAACTCTTATCACAATCCATACATATACATACATCAATTTATAAAGCACATCTGTACATTCTTTGCCCTAATCATTTTCCACTTAAGCCCTTTGCATCAGGTCCTCTTTTTTCCCCCCTCCCTCCCTGCTCCTCCCTCCCTCATGAGCCCTTGATAATTTATAGATTATTATTTTGTCATATTTTGCCCTATTTGGGGTCTCCCTTCACCCCCTTCTCTGTTGTCCATCCCCCAGGGAGGAGGTCCCATGTAGATCCTTGTAATCGGTTCCCCCTTTCCAACACACTCACCTTCTACTCTCCCAGTATCGCCACTCACACCTCTGGTTCTGAAGGTATCATCCACCCTGGATTCCCTGTGCCTCCAGCTCCTGTATGCATCAGTGTACGACTTCTTTTCTCTACACATTTTATATTCGTCTTTGAAAAACGCCTTTCTGCTTATGCTGAATGGACAGCACTTGTTCTGACACTATTTTTAGCTCTTTGAACACTGCCAAGAATTGCATAATTCACTAATAATACATCTTGGGGATTTGGGGTGTAACACCAAGCTGACCCTTTATCTCTTTACATTTTGTGTTTGTTTACTGAGGTAACAAATTAAGGCAAATAAAAATGTTGTATACCATTTTAAAAAGTATACAAATTTTATGGAATGAATAAATAAATACTACAAGCATAGTTCTATCTAGCTTTTTATACTTATAGACAGAATGAACACTACTACGGGCACTTAGAATACGCTATTGTGCAGATGAACATTAAGAAAGGGGAAGGGATATAACTCTATGATCTCCACTTTAGAAGCTGCCTACTCACCCACTTTAAGGAAAATCCCGATTACAAGAGACCTTTTAACAACCGGTTCACTGAATTCAACAGCAAATCAAGCATTGGTTCTGCTGAGCCAGGTAAAACCCACCATTGCCTGCAATCCATTCATTTTCCACAGTGCAATTAGAGAGCGTGCCTAGAATAATGTAAATGATACCCATATGGTGTCAATTTTCCTGCATAAACTCTTCAACATCTTTGAAAGATGCTTAACAGACTCCCAAACTTCAAGGTTTTACATGAGCTGGCTGCTGCCTCTCTCTAAGTATATTTTTTTCTACTGACGGTTGGCTTGGTTATAACTTGAGATGTACTATTATGAACCGTCAGAGTTTGGGGATGGTAAAAGCTGAAGTTTTCATTTCATGATATTTAAGAGTCAGTCTTCTCAACTTTATGTTATGGCAAACTTTTCTGATGAACTCTCACAAAATATGGTTTCTGATCCCTTCCCGTGCACGTCGGCACACGGAGTCTCACCCTGACTCGAGAGTTTTCCTCTGCTCCCAAGACTCTGCTTTCAGAGAAACCACTGTCTTATCAAATTTGAAATTCAGAACAAGCTTTAATTCCAGGTCTCCGCCTTGTGCTCAGAGAACACCTCAAACTAAATTTATATTTTCATAAGTTTACTTCCTTTTCTGGACTCTGTCTCGTCTCCAAATCACCCGTGGTTTTCCCCGTCCTCATTTGCGTAGTCAAAGGATCATGGGAACTTACAGAGTAGGAGGAGAAGTAGTTGTTAAGACGGGGCATGTTGAGTTTGGAACAACTCATTAGCTGCTGGGTGTGGCTCCCATTAACCTGGGCGCAAGGCACTCCTCCCTGCAGTTACTCAGGGCAAGAGGCTTAGCCAGCAGTTCTTGCAAGGGTGCAGGCCTCACTGCCAAGTGTCTTCCTCGTCCGACAACTGACCACCTTACTCAGTGCAGTCAGAGCCGTGGGCCAGCTCCCACAAGGAAAAGAATGGTGACCCATTGAAGTTAGCACTGCAGGAAAATTCCCATTACCTAAACAAATGGTTCTGGAAAATGGGGAGTACCTGCAAGAGTGGCGTAAAAAGCTCGTGGAAAACTTTCATTAATCTTTCACTTCTTTGTGTCCACAAACCTTGTGAAACCCACGCATTTAACTTGGCAAACTTTTAAAAGATTGTGGTAAAATGCACATGTAACTATTTTGAAGTATACAATCCTATAACATCAAGAACATTCACCACCAATTTAAGAATGTTTTCATCTTCCTACATAGAGACCCCAAGCATGTTAGCAGTCACGTGTATTGCCCCTTGCAATGATAAACCTAGTTTTTGTCACGATGGTTTGGCCTTTTCCAGACCTCTCATAGGAATGGAATCAGAGTATGTGGTACATGTGTTTCCCTTTCCCCAGCTCTCAATGTTTTCTGAGTTCATCCAATCAATAGTTCCTTTTTATGACTGAATAATATTCTGCCATATGACTATCCCCTCTTCTATTTATTTACACAGCTGTTGGTAGATATTAGGTTATTTGTATCTTTTAACTGTTGTGAATAGTCCTGCTATAAACACTCAGGCCCTGGTTTCTGTGTGAAAACTCCTGTTTTCAATTTTTCTGGATATATCCCTGTAGTCAAACTCTGGGTCACGTGATATGGTTCAAGTTGGACTTGTTCAGGAACCACTCAACTGTTTTCTGTGGTGGCCGCACCGTTCTAAATTCCTGTCAGCTTCAGATGGTGCTGAATTTTGGAAAACTAGAAGTGTCCTAGAAAAATCTCTGATTCTCAGGGAACCATTACGTGGCATTTGGGTGGTAGCAAAAGGAAGCGTATTTATGTTTTTAAAACCAGGTGAATTGATCTCCTCCCATTGAATTGAATCACCTCTCCCCCAGGGATTAAACGAACCACAGTGACTAATTCTGGGTCCAGACCCAGGAAGTTCTGAAACAACTGGAAAGGACACGGATTGCAAGATGACTGCACATGCAGTGTGTTTCACAAGGAATCCAAAGCACGCAGTGGTTCAGCGCTTGGCTGGGAACTGAAGGGTCTGAGGTGTGAACAGGCTGTGGGAGGAGAAGCCTGGCAGTCGGCTGCCAGAAAGATGAAAGGCTGGGAAACTTTGTGGGAGCCATTGGACTCTGTCTTACAGGGTCACTACGAGCCAGACCAACTCAGTGGCATGCAACAAGACTGTTTGAAATTTACAGTCAAGGCTCAACTGTACAGAAAGTTAATCTTCTATTTTCTATTAGAGAGCAAAGCTTAGCTCGCATGCTCCCATTGTGTTGATTGAGAACATACTCACACACATATACTCACTCTCACAAGCAATGCCTAAAATTATAATTTGATCTCTTCTGGTTTACTGTATCAGGTAGTTAAATTTGTTAATGCCACCCATGACTTACATGCATTAATTCCAAGGTCCAACTTCCAACCCTCTTCTTCTGGGTCAAGGGTTCTTCCCACTGCCTTCAGCCACTTGAGGAAGTTACAAACAGCATGGCATTGGGGATGTGTTGTTGGTCCACATAGCTTATTCAGATCCTCATCTTCTTTTGGCCTTTTGTCATGAACCCTGTTCTTGCTGCTACTGCCTGAATTCGTCTAGGTCGGCCTTTGGGGATTTTCTACTGAGATTCGTAGTGTGGATCGTACCCTGTAGTAACCAAATGAACACCTTCTGCATCTTCCTCTCTCAGACCCTATACTCTCCAGTCTCCTGGATCACTTTGTGTATCTCAGATAACAGTCTGCGGGGATGTAGTATCAACCCAGTGGACCCCACAATCAGTTGCTCTCACTTTTTGACTTAAAAGTGAGTCCGCTGGTCTATTACCAAGGTTAGATGGAGGTCTCAGTTCAGCAGCTCCGGCGCTTTAAACTCTTGGATAATTGTCCTTGTTGCGGCCCCCTGACAAGGAAAGGGGATTCACACCCAATAAATCTTTCTAGAATAGTCAAGTGAGTTAGGTTATACCATTCAATGCATCACTGGGCCCCTTCAGGGATATTACTATAGATGAAATTCAGTGTTAGTGACAGATGTTAATAGGGTGAACATTCAGTGGTCCTTGGGGAGAAGAAACCCATGCTGGTGAAACTTTGAGTGTCTGACAGAGATTGGCTGATGTCAACTGGCCAAGTCATTCATTCTGTTTGGTAGTTAGAATTTTGTCTTCATTGATGCTCTCTGGTGAATGGTAATTCCCTATTCAAGCATTCGCTCCTTTTAAGCTAAAAGATTAATCCATATGCGTGTCTTCCTTGTCCCCGATATCCTAATATTTCTTCTTAAAGGTTTCTGACTAACAGGGTAAGTTATTTCTCCAGTCTATGTTCTTTTCTATTCTATAACAGAATACTTCTCTTTTGATGTAAAGAGCTCAGGTACACTGCTTGATGTTTGTCCATGGGGAGAATGTCACCTCACTCTCAAGACCTCACCTTAAGGACACTCCTGAATGGCAGTATGGCGTGAATCAAGCCTGTTTGGGGTATGTTTCCACATACCTACATTCAAAGTCATAGAAGAACCCATTCAGGAACCATGTTCATCTGCTTGCTATTTTCACGAGCTCATGCTCTGGAGATGTAGTGGTTACATTTTGAGCTTCTAAAGGCAAGACCAGGAGTTCAAAACCAACTTCTACTCTCATACAGGGTTCTACCCTGTCTGTTAGGCATTCTTTCTTTTTAAAATTATTTTCCCCCTAGAATTAACTCATTGTGAGTGAGTTTGGTTTTTTGGTTTTGAGATTCATAGAAAGAGGCAATATTGTAATCACAATGGGTGATATCAGTCCAGTTCCTTGTACTTTATCCTGTCCCTCCTACAGTTTTATGTTTGATCCCTGATATTCTACTTCTAACTTTCTATAGATTGCTTCTTTGTCTGACAGATCTTATGATGTGGTGTGTCTGGCAGAGCCTATCTCAGACTGGGAATGTCTAGCTTCCAGTCATTTTGTGATTCTTAATCAGATGTTTAACCTTTACCAGGACCACTTAACATACTTACGATTTTGCAAGGTGTGCAGTTCTCTTGCTTTAGAACACTAAGGCTGATTTGCCTATCAGATCTTTCGATGAAATCTGCACAGCACCTTTTCTTCCCGTGGATAAATGCACTAACTTAGAGTCTGTTGAGTCAGATGGCTTGATTGGTACAAGCACTCGCATCACAGCTTAAACCTGTACAGCAAAAAATACATAGATGAACAGAGAAACAAGTGGAGCAAAACAAAGGGAGTCTGCTTCAAGCAATGCTCAAGAGAGCAATTCGTTCTAAAGGATGTATTTCTGCGGGAAAATGATGTTTCCTGGATACAAGAAGAAAAGAAGATGAAAAGTTATGATCAATATGTGTGTGCATTTAAGGAAATGTTGACTGCATAAAAGGTATTAATAATGGTTTGGGTATTTTCTTTTTAAAAAGTCATAGAAATAGTATTAATACCTACACCAAAATAAAGATGATTATGGGTGTAAATTTGAATAAAAATCACACTGTGGTGGGAAAAGAGAGAATGTGCAAACAAAATCTACTAAATGTCATGGAAGTAAACAGCTTTAAATATAGACCACGACACAGAATCCCACATCCTTGCTGTGCTTTTTATGGTAATTGCTTAATAATAGATACTTTAAGAAATTAAACACAGAGGTTAAATTTTATTTTTTCCTAGTTTTAAAAATTTATTTTCTCTCTCAAGAAATCACTCTCAATCACTTGTCGCATATAAATTGACTGAAGAGCTTTTAGAAACTGCTCCATCTGTCAATGAAAGATGCAAGCACCTCTGGAGTGAAACCAACCAGATGTTTAAATGCTCAGCAATTCACTAGACAATGAAGTCTTCTTCCTTAATACCACCCTGTTTACACTGTACCCAAACAAGGACTCATTTAGGGAGTAATCTCATATTTCCAGGTTGTGTAAACATGACCAATGTTTATAAGAAGACCCGAGATTACCCACTTCCCACTTGCGGAATTATGAGGCACTCTTTAGAATCTTAGGGAAAAGGTAAGTTTTGTGCACTCCTTGAAAGGTACAGTCTCGGTAACTCACAGGGGCGGTGGGGTGGTGGTGGGGGGTCAGTTCTACTCTGTCCCATAAGGTTGCTAAAAGTCATAATTGACTCCATGGCAGTGAGTTTGTCTTAGACGCTTGGGTGTGGGTGTGTATATTGAACAATTGCAGAATTGATTGCATTTGTGACCCAAAGCTGGAAAAGCGCAGCCCTAGCTACAGATAGAAGCCTTGCAAGCAAGAAGTGGCATCATTAATAATTCTAAACAAATTCTTTACACTACATAGGAACTAGCAGTTTGCTTTTAAACAAATGTATGTCTTTGTCATTATTTGTTAGTTATTTTTGCTCCTCATAGAAAATTGAGGGCTTTGAATTCAGCTCTACCAGGGACAGCCTGTGTGCTCTTGGGCTAGGTAGTTCTTTATTCTAAGCCTCAATTTTTATATTTATCAGGATGTCAAAAAATCATCAGACCTCACAAAATCATCACGAAGATTAAACAAATTTCACAATATAAATCCCTCGATGCAATGCTTGTCAGGCAGTTATGCTCACTGCAAGTTATCTATTATTCTAAATTGTGAAGTTTGATGTTGGATTGAATAGTAATGATCTCCAATAAATATTTAGCTCTTTATTGTAACTTTTGGTAACGGATCATTATTTAAGCAGACTTTTAAGAATTGAAAACTACTTCAGTTTCGTTGAAGTAACCACTCAGCAATTCAATTATTTTAGTTATTTGTGACGATGTCTGAGAATTAAGGAACTCTGGTGGCACAATGGTTAAGCACTCAGTTACTACCTGAAAAGTCAGTGGTTCAAACGTCCTAAGTTCTGAGCAGGAAAGAGACGTAACAGTCTGCTTATGGAAATTAACATTTGGGCAGCTCTTTTCTGTCTGATAGGGTCACTGTGAGTCACAATCAACTCTGCTACCATGGATTTGGTTTCGGGTTAATTACCTGACAGTTAACATATAACCGTGGGACTCCTGGATGATTATGTTGTTTAAAAATGCCTACTTCATGAGGTATGTAGCTATCAGTTTGGGTTCTGGTAGGAACAGAGGATGCATTCAAATTGGGTAATGGAGGATAATTTAATAAAGCATTATTCAAAATGTTGTGGACTGGCATTAGGGAAAAGAGTAATGGTAAAGGCCCCTGGAGTTGAGCAAATGTGGGCGAGCTGTTACCACTTCTGATGGATAAGAGGAGCTTGTAGTTACAGAAGTCTGAGCTTCATAGCTGCACAAAGCGCATCTGCTGGCAGACGCTGTGACCTTGGTAGAGAGAGCTTCCCAAGGATGAGAGCTGGCAGGGAAGGAGCAGGGGTGTCAATACCTTGAGCTCATTTTTTCCCTGTTCGTTCCGTCTCTTTTCAAACCTTCCAACTGTCAGACTGTTCCAGACGGAGAGATTCGGGGAGTCGGATGATTGCCGCCCATGCGAGTCAGCCTTCTAGGGCACATGGGAAGGTAAAGTAGATCTGGACGAGCAACCAGAAGGCAGACAGTATCACAGTCACTGTGGCTCTCTCATAGCCGAAGGGAGAGATCTTAAAATGTCGCTCGGATAGGCTGCAAGCTATTCTGCTCAACGAGACAGAACAGATTTCTGGACCCACTAAGCCCCTCTTCGGCTGCTGGAGCGCTCTCATGGTCTCTCCAGAAGGAGATGATGCACTTTTACCAGACTAACGCCAGACTTTAGAATTTGTATCCTTCAAGTCACTAGGTCCCCAAATTAGGAGCACATTCTCAATGTTACCTACAGATTAACTGTTGAGGTGGAAATAATCAAATTGTATTACTACCACGAGTAAACCAATAGGTACTAATGGTATCAAACATTTCAACTTCAAATTGATACTTAAAATCCTTGGCTGGTGACATCGGTTTTATGGCAGATACTATCTTGCGTATCGTGCAGCCCCTGCAGAGCCTCAGTATGACGACAGCGCCATTGAACTCCTTGTGGGAGACCTTGAGCCAGAACTACCAGCTAGGACACTGACAGATTAGATAATCAGTAAGTTAGACCATAACTGTTGTTACTCAGCAATAGATAACTAATGCCATCAAATACAAGACATTTTTGTGAAATGGCATTTGTTGAAAACTGATCAAGGAGAAGTTCTTCAATCTAGGGAGCATGGGACCCAGGAGAAAAGAAACAGGTGTCTGGGAAAGTAAGATCTGGCTGTCAGAGAGAACTAAAATAAGCATCACTGACTGTCTAGGAGAGGGAAATAATGCTGTGAATAGAGAGAGGATGTGGACAGAGGTCATTCAGTGGGAACGTTTCCTCGTTTTTTCAAGCAGCAGACCTGGGTCCAAAGGCCCGACTGCATCTCCTGTGCAGCGCCCACCCATCGTCAGTGGAGGCTGCTTACTCTGATGGTGAACATGTTTCAGTGACGCTTCCAGACTCAGATGGACTAGAAAGAAAGGCCTGATGATCGACTTTAAGAAAATAAGCTAATGAATGCCCTGTAGAGCACAGCAGTCCAATCAGAAACCAACCTTGGATCATGGGGATGACTCGGCCACGGAATTACTTTGTGTCAAAGGCCAAATTAACTGGCAGAATTAAAAACAAAAAAAGAGAGCGATGAAGGGTTGCTGAGTATCTATTTTTTTGGGGGGGGGGAATTCTGTTGTTTTGTGAAATATATTGATATCTCTATTTTTATGGGTCAAAAAGCTCAGAGAGGCTGAGGCAGAGGCAGAAGCAGTGTCTCAAGGTCACTCAGCGAGAAGATAGAGCAGAATTCAGAATTTATGTCTGGCTGATTCCAAACCTCACTTCCTTTATGCGCTTCTGTGTGCTAGAGGAAAGAAAAGAAATATTGAAGAAACAAAATTAACAGGGTGTGTGTGTGGGGTGGGGCTGGAGGGTGCTCTTCATGTTTTGGAAGGAGTGGTGAAAGTGCTTGCAGTGAAAACAAAATAAAACCCAGCCCACGTATGGGGAATTAAAAAAAGGAGAAAACCCAGCTGGCCTCGCTGGAGAACAGAAAATATTTTGGATTACAATGAAGCTTAGATTGAAAGACGGTTAACCGGTATTCATCTATTCAAGGACAGAGCTGAATACACAGAACATGGGTGGTGCTACATTTTTTGCATATTTATTCTTCTCACCCCTAAGGGATACCCAGGGAAAATTTAATACCTATAGTAACACATAAACACATAATACAACAATGACACCACTCCCTGGCTCATGGCAGAGAAGCAGACGAGCATGCCTTGGAAAGTCTCCAGCAATCCTTCTATAGGAAACTGCTAGATAGTCAAGCTCCATTCTGAAGAGGACACGGAATGAAAGATATCATTGCTAGTAATGGATTAGATGGATCTTGGTCGAAAGCAGAGAATACCAGAAGAATGTTTACTTGTATTTTATTGACTATGAAAAGTCTTTTGACTATTTGACCATTTGACTATATGACTATGCTTCATTATAATGGATTAAATGGATCTTGGCTGAAAGCAGGGAACACCATATTGATGTTTACTTGTATTTTCTTGACCATGAAAAGTTATTTGACGATATGTATCATAACAAATCATAGATAACATTGCAAATAAAAGGACTTTCAGAAAACTTAATTGTGTTCACATGAAACCTATACATAGACCAAGAGGCAATCATTCAAATAAAATAAGGGGGTTTTAAACCATGAAAGGTTGCATCAGGACTGCATCCTTTCACCATAATTAATCTATATAATGATCCATCCATCACAGAAGCTGAACAGTATGAAGAAGAATGTGGCATCAGGATTGGAGAAAGACTCATTACAACTTGTGACATACAGATAACACACTTGCTTACTGAAAGTGAAGAGGACTCAGGGTACTTGCTGAATAAAATTTTAAAATTGTAGTCTTCAGTAGAGATTACATCTTAACCTAAGGAAAACAAAACTTTTTACAATAGGGTTACCTTTATTTTGAATGGGCCCAGATATTGACCTCTTCTAGTTCTTTGGCCAGGACTTCTAACGCTCTGGTGTTCTAGTTCTGCATCGGCATGTTGAAATATTTCAATGGTATTCCACATTTCCTGGAGTCTTGTTTTTCACTAATGACTGCAGTGCAGCTTGGTTTTTTCCTTCAGAACCACTGGTTCTTGATAATGTGCTAACTCTTGAAATGGTTTGATGTTGATGAATTCTTTTTGGTATAAAACCTTTGTATTGCTTCCATTTCTTTTGATGCTTCCGTTACCTTTCATTATTTTGCTCATAGAATCCTTCATTATTGCATATTGGGGTTTGAATTTCTTTAGTCCTTTCTGTTGGAGATATGTTGAGTGTGTTCTGCCTTTTTGGCTTTCTAACATCAGATCTTTGCACAATTCATTAGAATGCTGTGGCAGTTACATAATCTACTGTCAACTTCAGGAAGGGGTGGTGTCTAGTCTGTCAATCAGGTCGCAGCATGATGACCTGATTTGGAGGCACGAGGGAGATAAATAGCTCACTGGAGGCCAGACATATTCCTGATGACAAGTCACATGGAGCTAGGCTGTTGGAGCCAGAGCCTTTGAGCTGAAGGAGCCACGTGGAGAGCTGGAGGAGCACTGGGATGCTTCCACCACCATTGGATCCACCAGACTTTCCACCCACTGCCTATAATCTTCCTGCATTGGACATCACTGCATGTGAATCTGAAGAGGAATTTATAGACTGGTATCAGAAATGTGGGATAATATCAGACTTATGGACTTGAACTGGACTAGGCTGGCATGCTTTTATAATATAATTACTCTTTGATATAAAGCTCTCTCTTACATACAGATGAGTGTCTGTGAATTTGTTTCTTAACCCAGAGTAATGCAAATGCTCAATTTTCTAAAGCGATTCCTTGACATTTTCTGTTGCGCTCTTTGAATTTAATCATTTTTGCCATTTCCTGTAGCTACTCTATGTTCATGAGGAAGTTAAATAGTCTCTTCTGACATTCAATTTGTTCTTTTTTTGTCTTTTTAATAGTATTTTGCTTACCTCATTTTGCAACTATGTCTGTCTTTCTTGATGTCATACCACGGTTTGTCAGATGTTCTGTCATTAGTGTTAAATGCATCAAACCTGTTTCTGAAATGGCCTTTAAATTCAGGTGGAATGTGCTCTAGGTCTTTTTGACTCTCATTGATTTGTTTAAAAATTATTTTACCTTCAATCTGAATTCACCTATGTGTAATTCATGGTCTGTTCTACTATAAGCCCTTGTCCTTCTTCCCTCATTTCTTTTTACAGACATTGTTGATTTGATTCCTGTGTATTACATTTGGTAAGGTCAACATGTGTAGTTGTCATTCATGTTTTTGATAAAGGGTATCTTTAATGAATAAATCATTGGTCTTATAAAGTTCTATCACAAAATCCCCAGCCATGTTTCTATCACTAAGGGGATATTTCCCAACAATTGGTCTTTCCTCTGCGTTTCAAATGTTCACATTGCAATTACTTGTAATTATCAGTGCACCTTGGGGGCATGGTTGATTAATTTCAGACTATAGAAGTTGGTAGAATTCTTTAATTTCTTTATCCATGGTTTTAGTGGTTGGTGTGCAAATTTGAATAATAGCCATATGAACTAGTCTTCCTTATATGCATATGGCTATTATCCTACACAGCACTGTAGTTCAAGATGGATCTGGAAATACACTTTTTGTTGATGAATTTAAAATAGAAGGTTTAATAGTATCATTTAGGAAGGTTCTTGGCCTCTGAATTTTGCCCAAAAGAAAGTATTTTTACCCTGGATGCTAGTAGAAGTGGAACATCAACCCTGCCCACCAAAATTGAGAGGCATATTGGTTCCTTGGTCCTTGTGGAGAAATAGAGAGCTTAGGGAGAAAATATAGAGCACTCATAATAGAAAAGTAGAGTAAACAACTATTATAACTGCCAAAACATCTTGTGGTAGTCTGTAAACTTGTTTAGTTTCTTTTACAGCCTGCATGATACTTTCTTACTCTAGGTCCCTGTAAGAATCTGAGACATACCTTTAAAAAAGTTAGTTTATTTTGGTATGTGATCTCATGGACCACAAGTGGAAGACTTGAAGGGTGAAATAGGGAAGTGGTGGCCAAGCTAAGGATGCATTTTTCGGCTAGTCATAACTGTGAACAACTGGCAGTTTATCATACTATAGGTCTATGAGGGATTGTGTAGTTGGAGACTGAATTTCTATATGTCAGGATATTTGTTTTCCTGCTTGTTTTTGTTTTTTTGTTTGTTGTTGTCTGCTAGTTGGTTTGTTGCTATTGTTGGGGTAGTTGCTGTAATGGGGTTTTGATTTTGTTATAATACAACTGCCAATATAAACCTGAGTGCTACATATCCCAGGGACAAGCAGAAGGATTATGGGCCCCTGCTGTAGCCCCAATATAAAGAGTTAGTTCTGATAAGACGGCCCTGCTTGATACTCACTTTCATGAAATGATCACTGAGGATAAGGGTGCTACAGCAGTCTGGTAAAGAAAGCAGATGGTGCCTGGGTATCAATCAGAATAGTGTCTGAGGTCTTAAAGGGTTATATTCAAACAAGCAGCCATGTAAGCAAGGAGTCAACTAAGTCCATAAGAGGATCATATGTCAACTTGACTTGGTCATGGTTTTCACTGGTTTGGTGTTTTTTTAAATTAGGTAACTTGGCAGTTACATAATGCTATAGTCATTGTCATTTGTAATTTGATGCAAGTATCCTTCATTTCATGATATGTCTCTCTACAATTGTAGTAAAATCCCCTTTAAGAGTAGTTGTTTATTATGTTAATGAGGCAGAATTAGGGTGCGATATATCTTGAGTCACTCCCTCATTGGAGGATGTGACACAAGTTACTTCTTTTACCCTACTCACCATTCTTTACACCCTGTGCAACTTTGCTCAAATTAGGGGAGATTCTTTGAATATATGAATGCCCTTTAAAGTTTTCTCAATTGGCTGGATCTTATATACTGCTTGTCATCCACTGACTACTGTTTCTTAGGACTTGAGTACGAAACCGATCATCTGAATGTATTTTCTAGCTCTGTAACCCTGCAAGCCAGAAGCTTATAGTGTGACCTGCTCATTTGAGCTCATTAGCCCCAAAACTATGTGAAGGAGAAGAAGTTTCCAAACTGACACCTAACCTGCAAGACTCCACAACTGTGTTTTCTGTGTTCTTGATGATTTATGAGTTTTGTGAGATTTTGCTGAAAATTACAGACCTCAAAGATAGCTGGGGGAGACTGAGAGGAAGAGGAGGTGATATCAGAGATGACTGAGTGAAAAGTTGGACATATGGGACATCTTTGACCTCCACTTCTTAGGAACCAATTTGTGTTGATCCTTTAAAAGAAAAGAAAATCTTTTTATTAGGGGCTCTTACAACTCTTATAACATTCCACACATCAATTGCATCAAGCAATATTTGCACATATGTTATCATTATTCTTTCTAAAACATTTTCTAATTGAGCCCTTGGTATAAGGTCCTCTTTTCCTCTCCCTTCCCTGCCCTCCCACCTGCCTGAATTCTTGATCAAGTATGTATTGTTTTTTCATACCTTATAATGTCCATTCTTTCCATATGATGCACTTTATATGCATTTTAGTCATATTTCCCATAAACACACCCACATAAACACATAGGTTATTATCTCCGTTTTTACAGAGGAGAAAATGGTGGCTGCCTAAGCTGAGTTGCTGAAATTCTTATGATCAGAAAGAGGCAGAGTCAGGATTTAAAGGTAGGCATGTCTGACCCTGAAGCTCTGTTCTTTCCCCGGTGCCTGGGACCTTGTTACACCCCTTGTGCTCATCTTCCTGGAAACCAAACAGACCCAGTCGACTGCACCTCATCTTCTTATGTAATAGCCGGCGTGGAGGAATAGCCATCTGTTTACAGATCAACATAAGGCAATGGGTTGGCAGAGAACAGAAGGATTGTGACACAGCCATTTGGCATTCATGATTTACTCTGCATTTATAAAATAAAATTAAAAAAATATGTAGTCCAATTTGTTGAGTTCACAAGCCTACTATGATACTTCCTTTGGAAACAAGTGTGGTCAGGGCACTGTGTGCAGCATATGGGATCCTTGTTTTAGGGGATGATGTCATACAGGAGGAGGTGTTCATCCCTCCCCTCTAGCACTAGACCACCAAGGATTTCATGAGTGCACTTGAATCCTGAGGTCCACCAGAGAGAGACGCAATGGCAACTGAGATATTTGGGATTATTAATGGAAGCATAAAATAGCAGAAATTTCACAACGATAATACAGAGCAGTGAATCTAAAACAAGGCTGATCATCAAAATTCATGCAAACGTACATAGACGCATAAACCCTGTTTCAGGTAGAGTCTTAAGAAATTAGGCTTAGATAGCTGCATATTGTTTTTGTCCTTTGATAATTCTGATGAACAGCCTTTATTCAGAATAGCTGCTTCAGAATTTAAAGGTCCTACAAAGAGGCTCCAAAAATATCAGGAAAATGGAATGAAAAGATAATGAAAAATTTTAATGAACTCCTTAATCCTCTTTGTATATAGAAAGCCTATTTTTATGTTTTTATTGTATGAGTGATTTTGAAAAATAAGTTTGTAGGTTTTCTTCCCAGTGAATCCTAAATGCTCCAAAGAGCTGCTATGTCAGTCGATTTTCTCATTTTAGAAACTCTGTTGAAAATAAAATAAACAAATAGATAAATAAGCAAAAGAAAATCCAATGAATCAGTTGTGCTCAGTATGATCATGTATTATCAGAAAACAACAACAGCAAAATGACCTTAGAGAAGTGGTGATTGTGGCCTGGTTATTAGCTAGGCAATTGTAATAAAAAGGGAAACACATAAATAAGAGAAAGCATCTATTTGGATCTCAGGAGATTTTCCAGAGAGCAGTGAAGAAAGTAAAAGAAAATAAAAATTCCTGGAGGCAGTGAAGCAGAAATGCTTTTCCTGAAGCTACCAAAGATTTTAGAGCTGAGACGGTCACATGATTCTAATCATGGCTTCTCTTCTTCTTCTCTAAGAGACTGGACTGCACACTTACAGAACATATGGGAAGACTCTTCCGGGAGATGTAGCTCCCAGATTCTCCTCTGCTATGCATGCTTGACAAGTCGAGTGTTGCAATAATGAAACTTCCTTAATCCTCCAGTGTTTATACTAGGGAAAATAGGCAAATAAATAAGGTAAAGATTACTGACGGTAACTCAGAAGATACACTAATAATTTCAATTGATAATTTAATATAAAGAATTAGTCAATTAAATACTGGAAGACAGAAAAAGGGAAAACAAGAAGGAAATGGCTACCACTCCAAGCGCTGGAGGAGCAAAAGGAGCAAAGAGAGATGAACCAAACATGGATGCTGCATGAAGAACTCACAAAATTGGGATTCAGAATTCCAAGGAGAGTTGCTTCCTAGAGTTGTTTGATATTGGTCTCCTGGGAATTTTGAGGAAGGACCTTTAGAAATGGTCTGTAATCTCTTGATATTCTAAACTGAACAATTTCTGAGTTCCATAAAGAGCAATACAGATACACACCCATTCGTAGAAAAAGGACAAACATGCTGTAAGGATTGCTAAGGAGTCAACAAATCCTTGCAACTAAATATGATGAGAAAAGCTTATGGTGTCCAGCTATTAAAAGATATAGCATCTGAAGTCCTAAAGGCCTGAAGATGAACAAACAGCCATCTAACTGAGAACCAACAAAACCCTCATGCAAGAAGCACACCAGCCTGTCCTGACTCAATCGCTGAGTACAAAATGGGTGCATAAGCAAATGTGGTGAAGAAAGCTGATGGTGCCTGGCTATCAAAGATATAGCAGCCAGGGTCTTAAAGGCTTGAATATAAACAGCTGGCTCTCTAGCTGAGAAACAACAAAGCCCTCATGGAAAAAAACACACCAACCTGTGAGATCATCAGGCGTTGAAGGGATCAGGTATCAGGCATCAAAGACCAAAAATATAAAAAATGTGAATGAGGGGGAATGCGGAGTAGGGACTCAGGGCCCATCTGTGGCAATTGGACATCCCCTTGAAGAAGGTCCATGGGAAGGAGATGAGCCAGTCAGGGTACAGTGTAGCAATGATGAAACATACAATTTCCCTCTAATTCTTGAATACTTCCTCCCCACCACTATCATGATCCCAATTCTACCTTACAAATCTGGCTGGAGCAGAGGATGTACACTGGTACATATAGGAACTGTAAACATAGGGAATCCAGGAGAAATGAACCCCTCAGGAGCGATGGTTAGAGTGGCGATGCCAGGAGGATAGAGGGAAGGTGAGGGAGAAAGGAGGAACAGATTAAAAGGATCTATATATAACCTACTCCCTGGGGACAGACAGCAGAGAAGTGGGTGAAGGGAGATGTGGGATGGTGTAAGATATGACAAAATAATAATCATTTATAAATTATCAAGGGTTCATGGGGGAGAGGGGAAGGAGAAGGGAGGGGAAAAATGAGGAGCTGATACCAAGGGCTCAAGTAGAAAGCAAATGTTTTGAGAATGATGAGGAAAACAAATGCACAAAAGTGCTTGACACAACGGATGGATATATGGATGGTGATAAGAGTTGTACAAACCCCCAATAAAATTATTTAAAAATATGAAAAGAAAATACCTGCAACTACTGGCAAGAAATCAACCCAAATGAGATCCTGACTCTGAGAAAATAAATTCTGTTCTTTGAGGCCATCACTGAATGTTTGTTTGAAAACATCACTAGGGAACAAAGACATTGGTGTGGTACCTTTGAAGGTTGCAGTAAGAATTTGTTTATAAGTGATCAAAAAAGCTGAACACTTTAACTAGTAGAAAAGTGGTTCTCAACCTTCCTAAGCCGCGACCGTTTAATACAGTTCCTCATGTTGTGGTGACCCTAACCATAAAATTATTTTCATGGCTACTTCATAACTGTAATTTTGCTACTGTTATGAATTGGATGACCCCTGTGAAAGGGTCATTTGACCCCCAAAGGGGTCGTGACCCATAGGTTGAGAACCACTGTACTAGGATAAAGGCTCATGAAGGATAATTGAAGAGGAACATTTGACAATCATTTACAAGCATAAATTAAATCATGATCACAAATCATAAGTGAATCTTCTCTCATTCAGTCTCCTCTAAAATTCTTCCTATTTGTCTTTTGTAGAACTATCATCATAAGGTAGGGTGTAGATGGATGGATTTCAAGCTAAATACCCAGCATATCTTTCTATACTGCAAGAATATTAATAACTATACGTCAATATGTTTGAAAAGTTGAGTAAAACAATTCAGTTTTCTTTATCCTTGTGGGAGGGTGGTTATCTGTGTCTCTGTTTTTGCCCTTACAAGTAGCCAAGAGATAGACACCACGGCTTTGGTACCAGGTTAGCCCTCCTTAAGGTTCTAGGTTCAGCAATTGAGCGCCAGGCTTGCCCGCTCCACCTCTGCCCCAACTGCTGCTTGGCATTTCAATCACCAGGGTGTTATTTGGATCTATGCTCAGGGCAACCTAGTTCATCAGCTTCCTGCTGCTTCAAAAGAGAGCCTTTGAAGACCGATGTGACTTTGAGATGAAATTCTCATGTAACAGGTAGAAACAGATCAAACTGATTAGATCATGACAATAAAAACTACTGTGGCGTAGGAGACCTGGGTCACACAAATTCCTGTACCCACATAAACACCATTCCAACTTCCCTTCTGTTTTTGAGATTTTACTTTTAATGTTGAAATATTCATTTCCTAATAATCCCCACTCCATTTGTTCTTTGTGTGTGTGTGTTTCATTCCCATACACTCTTCTTTGATTACCCAGTAACAAATCATGAGAAGTAATTTACCCCCCAAAAGCCCTGTGCTTTGAAACTTTCATTAAACTCTTATTGGGAAAAATTTACTACTTAGGTGCAGTATGTATGCCTTAGGATCAGTCAAGTTCATTGAGACAATCGTGTAGCTAAGAAATTTATTAGATTCTTACCATTGGAATAAAACAAACAAACAAACAGACAAAAAGAAAACAACAACCGCGAGTCAATTCTAACTCGCAGAGACCCTGTAGGACCGCAGAACTGCTCTATAGCGTTTGTTTCTCTGATTGTCAATCTTTATGGGAGCACACTGTCACCGTTTTCACCCGTGGAGCAACTGGGTGGGTTGAAACTGCCAACCTCTCATCTCTCCATTTACCACTTTCACCACTGCGCCCCAAGGGACCCTCTCTCTGGGTGAGGGTACTAAAGTGCTAGGATGGTGGACCGCCTGTTTAGAGTGATTAGGTATTGCCTTGAAACCCCACGTAGTAGTAAATGGGAAAACAGCAAGCTAGGAAGCTGTGTATAAATTCACTCATCTATGCTCACCCTAATTTAACAAGCAAAAAAACCTAACTTGCATTGGCGAATCAGTTGTGCAATATTTCTGACCACTCTATAAGAACGGGACATCTGTCACACTTGACTGAAGCTTTAGCTTCATATGAGATAGTAACACTTTAGAAGGGGACAATGAGTCAGACTTAACTAGGCACCAGCCAGCATGGCAGCATAGGAAGGGCCTCAAACATTGCCCACTCGGGAAGATCCGCCGTGCCACCCTCTCTCCGTTGCCTCTGCAAGGACTGCACTTGGATTCCGTGGTCAAATGTCTTCGGGAGATGAGAGGTGGCTCTTGTTTGTTTGTTTCCTGACAATCTGCTCTTTTTATCAGTGAGAGATGGCGAGTTTAAAAACCAGTAGCAATGTGTTCTGATTAAGGCTAGTGGTATTGTTTCACTTCATGAACAGCCTAATCTCGAGCGATTTGCCCCTGAAAGGATAGGGATATTAGCAATGGTGGGTGTTGCTTGAACAGAAGCATAACTCGCAGGAAGTGAGTCATTGTTAAACTCGGAGGATTTTTGCATAATCACATGGAACTACCACCCAGAGGCCCCTGCTTATGGCTTCCTGATCAATACTTCTATCAGTAGCTCCCACACTCTCTTTAAACCCACCCCGAGGTAGGCCCTGCTCTGATTTCTATCACTACCATTGGTTTTGCTTATTTTTTAACTTCTTATAATGTAATCATTCTGTATGGACTCTTTTATTTTTTGTTTTGTTTTTTACATTTTATTAGGGGCTCATACAACTCTTATCACAATCCCTGTATGGACTCTTTTGTACTTCTTGTTTTAATACCCATTATGCCTATGAGATTCATGTAGGTTCTTGCATGAATCACTAACTTGCTATTTTTTACTGCTGTATATTCTTCTACTCTACGAACACACTACAATTTACCCCTTTGGTTGCTAATAGAGATTTGGGTTGTGTTCAGCTTTTGACTATTTTAAATAAAACTATGATGCATATTCTTATACATGTAGTGTGACGGACGTATGCACTTATTATTTGAGGCACGTACCGTGGGGTATAATGACTGCATCCTCAAGCAAGCACAGGCCACATTTTAGTTAAAAATATCCCACTGTTTCCCAGAAGGGTAGTTTGGATTGGCAATATCCTGCTGGCGCTTGGTTCCTGCTCCCCATCTATTTTCTGCCCTTCTTTGTCCTGCTCGGGGGTGAATCACCCTAGTTGTCTTGTATATTGGCTTCATTTGGGGTTCCATCAATGAAAGTCCAGCAGATGATTGGAGGATGCTGGGGAGAAAGAGACCATTTACTCCCTCTGTCTTTCTGCCTGCTTCCCTGTCATTTGGGAATGGCTGGAACCTTCCGCAGCAGTAATTTCGTACTGGATGCCTCCTTTTCTAAGGCTGCGACTCACACTGGCTGCGCTGCCATCGCCCTTCGCCCCGGCCCGTGGTGGTAGAGGAGGCAGCTATGTTCTCACTGTTGCTGCGCCTCGGGGACTCCTCTCTCTGCGAGAGTGCCCTCACTCAAACACATCCCCCTAGTGAACCATCTCAAGCCTTTCACTGTGTTGTCTTGTCTTACAAAGAATGTGACCAATACAGGAGAAAATAGAGAGTTTGGGGGCAGGAACACTGCAGCACACTCAGTGAGCCCTGTTCAACGCGAGAGAGACCAAGCAAGAGCTGGAAATGACAGTCGTTTGTTTTGTTTTTTTTTAGGAGAATTTGGTTCAACAGATTTATTGGGTGAGTGCCTGAGCTCAGGGAGACACAAGCATTAAGGTCGTCTCTTCAAGTAATGGTTTAAGTGTTAGTTATTGTTGCTGTTGTTTTCTAAACAAGTCACTTGTAACATTGCTGGTGACCCGTTCTTTAAATCTAAGCAGTTTGCGAAACTTCACTAAGTCCTGATTTCCTCATCTATAAAATAGAGTTCATGGTTATACAGTTTTATATGTTGTTTGTTCTTTTGTATGAGCTCTTTGATGTAGAGTTACTAGTGTACTGTATAATAGAAATTAACCAATAAATACAAGTTGGTGATTTTAATTGTTACTGTTATTATACTGTGATCATGATCAACTTCGTGATGACAGAAAACATATTGACAACTCGAGGAGCCCAGGTGATACAGTGGCTTGTCACTCGGCTGCTGAAGGAAAGGTCAGTGGATAGAAAGTACCAGCTGGGCCGTGGAAGAAAGAGGTGGTTGTCTGCTCACTGAACTGTTTGCTACCTGAGAGGTCTAAGGGGGAAAGGCGACCCTGTCCTATAGGGTGCCTCACAGTCACAACTGATTCAGGGTAGTGGGCTTTTGTATGATAGCAACTGATACAGATTTTAGAAAAATGCCAATAATGTGCCTGGAATGGGATATTAAATTCAAATATGAGATGAGGGAGACTTCTCTAAAATGGTAGAACACTGAGCAAAATTTTGAATAATAAAGAGGATTATAATTCATATTTGAATAAAAGAGTACACAAAAGAGTACCTGTTTGAAGGGTGAGCAAGCCTGCCGAGTTCAATTTTGTCAAAAGTTAATAATAATAATTGTGTGAATCATTAATATCATGAAGCTCTTATACTTTTGAATCCTGTAAAATATCATTCTATAAATTTAACATGTGTCAATTCATTCTAATCCTCACAGTAATCCTCATTCTGAAGATGGCCAGAAAGGTTAAGTAATGTTTCTCGAGTTATATGACTGAAGTTTGCAGAACTAAGATTTGAAATAAGACACTCTGACTCTCCTCCCCATGTGGTCATCCACAATGTGACACTTACTTTTATTCTTTTTCAGAAATGTTGTGTGCTAATAAGCATTTGTGTAACCTACCATCATTATTCCAACAAATCAAGTGATAAAAATGAAACTTAAGGAATTCAACTGACTTGACCCAAGAAGGCATTGCTAGCAAATGGCAGCCCCAGCATACAAACCTAGGTAAGTCTGAGGACAACACCTTAATGGCGATGGCCGATTTTCTCCTATGGCTCCCAAAGCTTGCCGCTTGTTAGCAAAATCAAAGGCGAAGGAGATATATCAGCTAGGGTTTTGAAGCAGTGAGATAGTGATGAAAATTAAGATATGTGCTAAAGCAAAAGAACAATTTCATAATTTTGCTAAAGAAATTCTTCCCTCCGGGTCCAGTTACTAGCAGCATTTTTCCCCCTGTATCTGTTCATGCATTGCTCCGTGTGGTTACATTTCAAAACATTGCTTTGAGCCTTGAAGTCAAAGACCCACATATCTTTCACTTGGCAGGGAGATGGAGCCCTAGTGGACTAGTGGGTTCTGTGTTTGGCTGTGAGATACTTCAGCTTTATTGTGCCAACCTAACCGATAAACACGTGGGGTTACTTGAAGGGCAGAGGGATAAATGGCTTGGTAAGCCTCGCCTTACGAGTTCTCGGGTCTCTTGCTTTGTGATGGTCAGACCAGAGTGCAGCTGCCTTAGACAGTTGCCTGCTTCAGTTGGCAAGGCTCACTTCCTGCAAGACATCCCCGAGGAGAAGCCACATGTACCTACCCTGATGTAGCCCTGGGTGCTGGAGCAGCCGTGTGGAGACCGCTGCCAGCGCTGAGATGTTTAAACACTCACTGATTTGGCTTTCCTCCTGCAGTCGGTGTCATAGTGTGTGTTTTGTGAGATGGAGGAGGACTTTGTGGATTGGTGTTGGACATATGGGCTGATGTTGGACTTATGGGCTTGGACAGCACTGGGTTGGGATGTTTCTTAATGTATACTTACCCTTTCTATAAAACTCTCTCTCATATATATGAGTTTCTGTGCATTTGTTTC